>NW_020954546.1:28024430-28246965 GCF_900497805.2 Vombatus ursinus
ACACACACACACACACACACACACACACACACACACACACACACAACTACCACTTCCTAAACTCCAAATCTTTGGTATTCAAAGGCATTCTCCCCCCTCTCCAATTCCAATTTCCTTTCCACTCTTCTTATATTCTTTTCACTCCCAGATACTTGATAGTCGCCTGACACTCCCTTCCTTGCTGTTCTAGCCACAAGCTGTTCTGTTCCCACTCAGTGCATTTTGCGCTGGATGTCCACCATTCATGAAATTCTCTCCCTCCTCATCTCTGCCTCTGACTGACTTTCTTCAAGTCCCACCTAAAATCCCAACTTCTAAAATCTAGCCTTTTGATTTTCAGAGGAAAAAAATCCAAGCTTTCAATAGCTATCTGAAAAAATGCTCTAAATTACTAATAATTAGAGAAATGCGCATTAAAACATCTTTTTTTTTTTTAATGAGGCAATTAGGGTTAAGTGACTTGCCCAGGGTCACACAGCTAGTAAGTGTCAAATGTGTGGTCTGAGACCAGATTTGAACTCAGGTCCTCCTGACTCCAGGGCCGGTGCTCTATCCACTGCACCACCTAGCTGTCCCCTAAAACAACTTTGAGGTACCATTCTCATACCCATCAGATTGGCTAAGTTGACAAAAAAGGAAAATAACACATACTGGAAAGGCTGTGGGAAAATAGGCACACTGGTACTCTGTTAATGGAACTGTGAACTGGTCCAGCTATTCTGGAAAGCAAGTAAACTGTACATAGCCTTTGACCCAGCAATATTGCTACTAGCAATTAACTATCAGAAATATTAATATTGCTACTGTAGTAATACTGCTACATCCCCAAAGAGATAAATATATTTGTAGCAGCTCTGTTTATGGTGGCAATGAATTGGAAGTACAGCCAGGGGATGCAATGGATAGAGCACTGGGTCTGGAATTAGGAAGGCTCATCTTTATGAGTTCAGTTCTAGCCTCAGACACTTACAAGCTATGTGATCCTAGGCAAGTCACTTAACCCTGTTTGCCTTAGTTCCTCATGGGTAAAATGAGCTGGAGAAGGAAATGGCAAACCTCTCTAGTATCTTTGGCAAGAAAACCCCAAATGGGGTCATGAAGAGTCTGAAATAACTGAAAAATGATTCAGCAACAAAAAAGAATTGGAAACTTATGAGATGCCCATCAATTGAGAAATAATTGAACAAATTTTTGCATATGTATGTGATTGAATACTATTGGATTCTAAGAAATGATGAAGGAGATGGTTTCAGAGAAGCTGGAAAGACTTATATGGTGAGCAGAACCAGGAGAACAATTTATACAGTAACAGAGCTGTAAAGACAAAAAATTCTGCAAATGTTAGAAATTCTGATCAACACAGTTCTAGAAGATTTACAATGAAATGTGCTATCTCTCTCCAGATAGAGAAATCATGAACTAAGAGTGTAGATCAAAGCATATCTTCCTTCCTTCTTTCTTTCCTCCCTCCCTCCCTTCCTTCCTCCCTCCCTCTCTTCCTCACTCCCTGCCTTCCTTCCTATGACAGATTTCCCCAAAAAACAAATTTGTTATTTATTTTTGGCATTCATTTAAAAAAAAGTTTAGTTTCTAGTTCTTTCTCTGCCTCCCTCCCCTCCCCCACCTTGAGAAGGGAAGAAATGTGTGATATTAATTGTACATTTGAATTCGTGTAAAACATATTTTCGTACTAGCCATGTATAAAGAAATTGGAAAAAAAAAATCATGCTTCAATCTGTACTTGACTGATGTACAAACTGATGTGACTCCATCAGTTGTCTCTCCGGCAGTAGATAGCATTTTTCATCACAAGTCCTTTGGAATTATCTTGGACCATCGCATTGGTCAGAATAGCCAAGTCACTCATAGTTGCTCATTATCCGAAATTGCTGTTACTGGGTAGAGTGGTCTCCTGGTTCTGCTCGCTTCACTTTGTGTCAGTTCATATAAGTCTTCCCAGGTTTTCAAACCACTCTTCCTGCCATTTCTTTTTCTTTTCTTTTTTTTGTAAATGGTATTTTATTTTTTCCAATTACATGAAAGATAGTTTTCAACACTCACTTTTATAAGATTCTGAGTTCCAAATTTTTCTCTCCCCCTTTCTTCCCTCTCCCCCTCCCCAAGATGGCAATCAATCTGATATAGGCTATACATGTACAGTCCTATTAGACAGATTTCCACATTAGTCATGTTGTCCAGGAAAAATCAGAACAAAAGGGGAAAATCACTAGAAAGAAAAAAAAAGGGAAAGTAGTATGCTGTGATCTGCATTCAGATTCCATAGTTCTTTCTCCTGATATGGATAGCATTTTCTAACATGAGTCTTTTGGAGATGCCTTAAATCGTTGTATTGCTGAGAAGAGCTAAGTCTGTCAAAGTTGGTCATCGCACAGGGTTGCTGTTACTGTATACAGTCTTCTTCTGGTTCTGCTCTCTTCACTCAGCATCAGTTCATGTAAGTCTTTCCAGGTTTTTCTGAAGTCTGCTTGCTCATCATTTCCTATAGCACCATGGTATTCCATTACATTCATGCACCACAGCTTGTTCAGCCATTCCCCAGTTAATGAGCATCCTCTCAATTTCCAATTCTTGGCCACCACAGAAAGTGCTACTATAAATATTTTTGTGCATGTGGGTCTTTTCCCCTTTTTTACAATCTCTTTGGGATGCAGACCTAATAGTGGTATTGCTGGATCAAAGGTATGCACAATTTGATTGCCCTTTGGGTGTAGTTCCAAATTGATTTCCAGAATGATTGGATCATTCACAACTCCACCAACAATGCATTATTATCCCAGTTTCCCCCACATCTTCTCCAACATTTATCATTTCCCTTTTTTGTCATATTAGCCGATCTGATAGGTTGTCTTAATTTGCATGTCTAGTGATTTAGAGCATTTTTTCACATGACTATAGATAGCTTTAATTTCTTCATCTGAAGACTTCCTGTTCATATCCTTTCACCATTTATCAATTGGAGAATGACTTGTATTCCTATAAATTTGACTCAGTTCTCTATATAGTTGAGAAAACACATATATCAGAAACATTTGCTGTAAAAATCGTTTCCCATCTTTCTGCTTTCCTTCTAATCTTGGTCATGTTGGTTTTGTATGTGCAAAACCTTTTTAATCTGATATAATCAAAGTTGTCCATTTTGCATTTCATAATCTTCTCTATCTCTTGTTCGGTCATAAATTCTTCCCTTCTCCATAGATCTGACAGGTAAACTATTCCTTGCTTTTCCAGTTTGCTTATGTTATGACCATTTATGTCTAAATCATGTGCCCATTTTGACCTTATCTTGGTATACAATTTGAGATGTTGATCTCCTGTCATTTCTTATAACACAATAGTATTCCATCACAATCACATAACATATACATATTCATAATGGGGAAAAAAAAAACTGGACAATATCCCTGCTGCAGATAAATCCTGTTTTTCTCATTCCCTCTTAATGCTAATGCCTTCCCTCTGTTGATTATCTCCAATTTATTTTGTATATTTCTTGTTTGTCCATGGTTCTTTACATGTGTTCTCTCCCATTAGATTGTTAGCTCCTTGAGAGCAGTGATTGTCTTTTTTTTTTTTTTTTTTTTTACCTTTCTTTGCATCTCCAGTGCTTAGCGCCTGTAGTAGTTGTTTAATAGATGCTTATTAATTGACTGGAAAGATTTTTTTTTTATCTGACAGGAACTACTGGAAAAATTGAAAAAGAAGTTTGGCAGAAAACAGGTTTATATCACCATCATATGCCGTATACCCTAATAAGTTTCAAAGGAATAATTGATCTAAATGTGAAAGGTTACATGATAAAAACATGTAAAAAAAAAAAAAAAGAAGATTGTATCTTTCACTAGCATAGAAAAGGGAACTCATGAACAGATTTTAGAGGAAATTATCAAAGTCAAAATAGGTAACTTTTGATCGTGTAAAATTAAAATTGTTTTGCATGGACAAAATAACCAGAATGAGAAGAAAATACAGATTAAGAAAAAAATTTGTATCCAACTCAAAAACATTCAAATGAATCCATATTCTCCTAGATCTGTGGGTTCTTTCCATTGATGTAGACTTTGAAACACCAGAAGTGGTGCTTTGAGTTTTGCCTTTAAGAACAGATAAGCGAGAACCCATATGATGTATGTGGAGTAGAGGTGAAAAGGGAATGTTTTCCAGTCATGGTGGATGCCAGTGTGAAATCATGGAAGTGAGAGATGGATGAAATATGAAGTATTGTGTAGGAGGAGTCTTAGAGAAGGCCAGTTTGGCCAGATTGCAGTGTGGTGGGAGACCTGCTGTGGTGTTTGATGAGGATAGAAGACTGGCCAGGTTGTGAAGGGCTTCCCCAGCTAAACAAAGATTTCTTTTTTGTTCCAGATGCAATAGGGAGCCACGGTATTTATTGAGTAGGGGAGTGAGTAGGTCAGATGTGTGCTTAAGAAAAATAACTTTGGCAGCTCTTTAGAAGTGATTGATGTGTCAGAACAAAATGCATCAATTATTTGTGGTGATAAGAGAAGAATATGCGAAATGATTTAGGAGGTACAAAGCAGGGAGTGATTTCTATCTTCTGTGCAGATGAGGTCAGTGCAGTGTTCGTGGAGAACACATTTGAGTTAGGGTGGATACTTTTTAAAAAAATTTTCTTTATTAATTTCTTTTGATTTATCAACAATCATTTCCCATAAGCTTTTGAGTTTTAAATTTTTCTCCCCCTCCTTCTCCACCTCCCTTCCCAAGATGGTGTGCAGTCTGATACAGGCTATACAATACATTCCTATTAAACATATTTTCACATTAGTCATGTTGTAAGGAAGAATTAGAACCAATAGAAGGAACCATAAGAAAAAGAGGAAACAAAACAAAACAGAAGGAAAAAAAAGAGCAAATGGTATGCTTTGATCTGCATTCAAACTCCATAGTTCTTTCTTCTTTGTGGATAGAATTTTCCATCATGAGACTTTTGGAGATGTCTTAGATTCTTGCATTTCTAAGAAGGGCTAAGTCTATCAGTATTAGTCATTGCACAACGTGGCTGTTATTGTGTACAACGTTCTCCTGGTTCTGCTCACTTTACTCAGCATCAGTCAATACAAGTCTTTCCAGGTTTTTCTGAAGTCCGCCTGCTCATCATTTCTTATAGCACAATAGTATTCTACTACATTCGTACACCACAACTTGCTCAGCCATTCCCCAACTGATGGGCATCCCCTCAATTTCCAATTTGAGTGGATACATAGGACACATAAAAGGGAAGCAAGGTTATTCTAGATTGAGGGGAAAAGTATGTGCTTTTAGGAAAACTAAAAAGTGGTTTGGGCTCGATTGGGGAGGATCGTGAATACCCCTCTCCAAAGTTATTGCCAACTCTTTCTCCGTCTGTTTGCTTCTTGACCTCTCTGCAGCCTTTGGCAGTCAGTTACTCCTGGACACTCGAGCCTTTCTGGGGTTTCGTAATGAGACTCTCTCCTGCTCCTCTTGTCTCTGCTCCTTCTCTGTGTCCTTTGCTGATTCTTCATCCAGGTCTGCCTTGGTGGGTTTTCTCCAGGGCTGTGTCCCGGACCTCTTCTCTCTTGGGAATCCATCTCAGCAGCTCCCATCGGGTCAGTTCTCTTTATGCAGGTCATTCCCAGCTCCGTCTCTAGCCCCTTGCATCTCTGCAGAGCTGCTGTCGTGGTTAACTAATCGCCTTTTTGAACATCTCCCAGCTGGAAATTCTGTAGGGGCCCCAGCTATGACGTGTACAAACGCTTTCCTCTTCTGAATTGATTTCCTTAATGTTATCTAAGGTGTCACCATCCTCCCCGTGTCTCCCAGACAGTGTTGGCATCATCCTTGACTTATTCTCATTTGCTCCTCATACTCAGTCCATTTGCGTATCTTGTTTCTGCCTTCGTGACACCTGTTGCATACACTCTCTTCTCTCCACTGGCCTAGTCACAACCCCAATTCTGGCCCTCCTTACTTCTTGTTGACTGGAGAATTGTAATAACTTTGTCATTGGTCTAACTACTTAAGGTCTCTTCCCAACCCCTCCTCCATGCAGTTATGAAGGAGTGGCGCTCTAGCTAGGTCACCCCACCTTCTTCCCCCCCCCCCCCCCCAATCCATTCCTCAGTGAGCTTCAGTGGCCCCTGATTCCCTTCAGGATCAAGTGTGAAAAACGCTTCATAACCTGGACCCTTCCTATCTTTCTGGTTGTCTCCCAGCAGTGCTGGTGTACTTGCTGGTCCTCCAGCATGACCCACCAACATCCGCTCTTTCATCTCCTTTGGATATGTATGTTTGTTTGTTTGTTTTCACCAACTAGAATGACTGTCTCCTCACCTCTGCCTCTGACTTGATCTGACTTCCTTCTGGGCTCAGCTCTGGGGTGGGGAACCTGCTGCCTCAAGGCCACATGTGTGGCCCTCTAGGTCCTCAAGCCCTTTGACTGAATCCAAACTTCACAGAACAAAGTTCCTCATGCCCACCTTTTGCAGGAAGCCTTTCTTCCCTCCTCCCCCAATGCTAGTGCCCACCTCTTTCTGATTGCCTTGGGTCTGCTTTGTAGATTTCTTATACGTACCTATTTATTCCCATCTGAATGGCCTTTCCTTGAGAGCCGGAACCGTGTTTTTGTATTGCTTTTGCTTTGTACTCTTAGTGCTTTGCTCGGAGCCTGGCACATAGGAGCATGATAAATCTTGAGGATTGACTATGTTAAGAGTACAAAATTCAACAGTGTAATAAAAAGCTGCTATATTCAATATATATTCCATGCGGGTTCCTAAACTGATTTATTCATGTGAGTTGGTGTCTAAAGATGACATAAAGGACTCTGGGCCCAGGCAAGACTAGCTTTAGCTGGGAAGTATTTTACGATTTCCTCCCTAGAAGAGAGACAGTTCCAGGACGTGACTAGTCAATGGCCTGCCTTGCAACATCTTTCTACACTGGCTCCTCTTCATACTATGAAAATTATCACTGTTTTCTAAATTTCAGATAATCCAGGCAGTGTTCTCCACTTGTGTAGAGAATTCTAGAATATTAGACCCCCTCCAGGGTCATTTTGTTTGAACTAAAAGCTTGTTTTTGATTTTTAGATGAAACTATTATTAGATGAATTTTAGCAGAATTCATTTTTCCATTTGAGTATAAGGGGCCTGTTAACAACAGAGTGAATTACACACAATGGAAAAAATGAATCTTTGACATTTTGCAGAATTTTCTAAGCAGAACTAGAAACAAACTCTCTACTGTTCACATTGCTGTGTTTAAGGTCTCAGTTATGCTTCTTGTGCTGACCCCTCTCATTCTTTGAAATATTTGCATTTTGAGTCAGTATGACTGTTGAGCTAGAGCTCTTACTGGTGAAAATTAATGAAACTGAAAGAAAATTAATATTTTGGCCATAAGATGACAAGGTATAAATACAGTTTAATTAGTACATTAAAAAACATGTCAAGTTTGAAAAGTAAAAAATGCTATCAAATCTGGTAAGCTGTCAGCGGTTTAGCAAAGGGTGACAGGTCTACAGAATGTTGTCACTTGTAGTACATTTGAATTAGTTCACTGGCTCTAAGTATCCAGTTCAATACGCATTTTATTAAGTGCCTACTGTGTGCCAGGCACTGGACATAGAGTCTTAGCCTTCTGTTTGTAGCAAATACACTGTTAGAAAAAATGGAAAACATCAGTTCTTATAAGCAAGTTTTCTGGGTGCACCCATTTTAATGTGGACAGTGTTAGATAGTTCTTCCCAGTGAAATGAGTTTGGAATTTTGAGGATGAAAAAAGGGCTTAACTGTGTAACTCGTGTGGATGTGGCACTCTCAGGTTAGCATAGAGCTCTGATCATCTTCTCATTTGAGCCTTAATTCTCTGAGGCATAAAAAAGACTGTAGATTTAGAGCTGGAAGGGACCTTAAATTTTAGCGTTTGACAGTCAGTCAGCAAGCATTTTTTAAGCACTTTCTGTGTGTCAGGCCCTCTGGTAAGCACTAGGAATGCAAACAGAAGTGGAAAGAAAGGCAGTATCTGCCCTCCAGGAGGTGACAGCCTAATGGGGAAGACCACACCTACAAGGGAGCTTCAGAGGTGAGGGAGAGGTAGGAGGTGCCTGGCTCAGGAGGATGGCAGAGCCAGGCCAGCAGGCAGCCTGCAGAAGGAGGAAGTAGCTCTTCAGGAGGTGGGTCCTCTCAGGGAGTCTTCCCCAGGGGCTGTCGTCCAGCTTACCCATTCACCTCATAAAGTTGGAAGCAGATTTTTGAATCCAGGTTTCTTGGCGCTGTCTACTCTGTCAGACCATCTTTTATGATAAAAAGTAAAATAATTCAGTGACTGACGTGGTTCCATTGAATTCCAGTTGAACATGCTATGATGTGTACGTGTTACTTTTGCAGAGTGTTTGTCAACCCATACAAGCACTTTGTCATGCATACAGGGTACTTGGTTTGTGTGGCCACCAGAGTGGGCATAGTGCCTTAACCTTCAGCTATAGATGTGTGATCCTTTAACTTGAGGGCGAGGGTCAAGGGAAGTTTTTAAAAATTTTTTAAGGATGGGGATAACTGTAGGTGTTGATAGGCAGCAGAGAAGGTTGTAGTACGTAGAGGGCGGGAGGGTGGGGAGAGAGAGAATCTGATTGGAGGGGCGGCCTGGTAGAGAGAATGGAGGCATTAGCTTCAAGGCCCTTGGTGAGAAGGGTCATCTCTTCATCAGAAACTATAGTGAAGGGAAAGAGAATGAGCCAGCGTGTGAGGACATGCATGGCCAAGGATTTAGTCTGTTCTGGGGAAATCGAGGTCTCAGTGAGTATAGGAAGATGCGAGGAAGAGGTCTAAGAACCATGGAAAGTTGTTAATGATAGAACAGGAACTGTGGAAGGGAGTTGGCAGAACAGTATTTCAGGTGCAGAGAATGGGAGGCTGAAGGGAAGAACTTGTTGGTGTTTTTTTTATTTAAATAAAACTTCATGATTTTCAATGAAATTGTAGTTAACCGTAATGACCAATGCTAGCTTAATTTTTTTCCCCCTTAGCTTCCAATTAAAGCTGGACAGCAGACTACACACACCAAAGTCAGCACTGAACACAACAAGGAGTGTCTTATCAACATTTCCAAATACAAGTTTTCTCTGGTTATAAGTGGCCTCACCAATATTTTAAAAAATGTTAACAATATGGTAAGTATTTGATTTGCTCTTTTTACTGGGGGTATTTTTGAATATTAGTCATGGCATAATTTTGGGAGGACTTTATCCCCTAACTTGTACTGGAGAAAGTGTTTAATAAATTAGCCTGTCTTGTAGGAAAGCACAGGTGCAACATATTCCCCCCCTTGTTCTTTCATTTAAAGTTTTTCATTAGCTTCATCTATTAACGGTGACCCTCTTGGTTGTTGATCAGAACATGATTTAAGGGCCACTCAAAAACATACAGAGATTTGGTTGCTAACCTTTTCTGAATATATTTTTAAAATGTTTTATCCTCTGGAACTTTAAGCATACTCATTTAAAAAATATCAGAGTGGGAACAAAATCTAGCTTAAACGCATCATGAATGAAATAGAGTGTTCTAGATTTACAGCGTAGTATTGATCTTTATGGGCCCATGGTAGGGTTTCCTTTCTTCACCCTGGAGCCCACACTGGATCCTTCGCCAGGGTAAGGCCCAGCTGCCAGGATAATTGTCTTGATGCCACTCCCCTGGTACCCAGTTGATGAAATCGCTCCCTCTGCCCTGCATTCCAGATTCTATTGGCTCTTTCTAATCTTATTTCTCCTCAGTCTACAAGAAGACTGTGCTGCTCCCTGGCAGCTGCCCTTTGGCCCTCATTCCCAGCTTGCTTGGTCAGCCTCTTTTCTGGGGCCTGGCCAGTACTCTCACCTCCCCTGTCAATTCTTTTTGTCTCATTTGCTGCTTCAACATTTCCTTCAGACCTAACTTAGAACTTTGCAGTTCCAGAAAGCTTCCCCAGGGTACTCCAATCTTACACTTTGGTTATGAATGAACTGGGAAAGATGTGGCACATATGTGTGAAGTATTTGGTTTTTTAAGCAAATTCTACATGTAAAAATCCTAAAATGTGAACCAGATAAATTGGGAGAGTGGTAGTTTTCATTGTTTTCAAGAAAGAGTTCACCAAAGATTTTTGTGAACTAATTCACTTCTTGTACATTTACATATGTAACCACAGACTTTTTTTTAGCCCCAACTCCTTAAGGATCCCTTCTAGTGCTCAAAGCAAGGCATGACTATTATTTTCCTTTTGGGTATGTGTTATATTGTTTCTGATCACTGTCATATGCTTTTTCCCAGTTAGAATGGAAGCTCACAAGATATCTCTACTCACCAAAACAGGATAGTGAATGGACCCATTTGGTGTTCATTGAGTACTTATTAAATGAATGAAATTCTCCTGCACATAGGTTGTCATTAGCTAGTCCAAAGAATGTGACAACTTGAATTTGTAATACTTGGTGGCATTATAGTTTATTGCAATGAAAGATTTTAATCTTTATTACCTGTGTGAGTGAAAATGGGATTAAATATAAGGTGATGATGTCAGGATTCCAGGTTAAATATGTGCCTAGGTCAAAACGGGACTGATTTTGTAAATTCAAACAGGAAGAAAATCTTAGGGTCAACAGAATGGATGATTCTTTTAAATAACGACATTATTATTAGTCTGTAGGTTGTCTTTTGCTAGAACTGGGAGAAAATGAGTATTTTTCACTTTTGACATAATATTTAAACCAACCCTCCAGAGATTAAAGGGAAGAGTTAATTTTGCTTGATTGAACATCTAATTTTTTAGACTTGGTAGAGTAGGTAGGCAGGGGAGAGTCATTATTAAAATTTAGTGTTCCAAATGTTTTTCCTTTCAGAGAATATTTGGAGAAGCTGCTGAAAAGAATTTATATCTCTCTCAGTTAATTATTTTGGATACACTGGAAAAATGCCTTGCTGGGGTAAGTGATTTGGTAAGTCTTGTGAATTCGATCTTGAAATTGATCAGCTGCATTCAAATGTTTTAGGTATGCGTACAGAGAAAAGTGATATATCTTTGTACTTAGAACACTTTAATTGCACTTAAATTTTGTTAACTGAATTGATCAGGTCATACATTTAATGTGTGTAAAGGGAAATAATTTTCCTGTCTTTAGCACATCAATTACGTAATTGTTGCTTTCTTCATATGGTTAAAATACTTACCAGGGTTAGCAGAACAAAAATTTGACCTACTTTTCTCCTTTCTTTAAAAAAGATTCATGCCTTTTGGGAAAGATTTTATGAAGATGTCAGCATTTTATTTTATTAATTTTTGAAAAAGATGAGTTTGTTTATTGTATTTAAAAACAGAATGGCAAAGATGACTATATTAAATTTTTCACTATGATCTTGTTAAAAATCTATAAAAATAAGTTATTTTATTAGTATTCAAAATCATTATATGGACACATTTAATTATTTTTGTTTATATTTGGGTAGAAGGTCAATTAATTTCTACTTTTAGGACATCGACATTTTTTATTACCCTGGGGAAGTAGGATTTAAACAATCTATATAATTTAACTCTCTCTCAAATTGGCAATCAACAGGTTTAGAAAATGGGCCAGCCTTTTTTTTTTTAATTTAATTTTTTTTATTTAAAGCTTCTTATTAATGCTGTCCATTCTCAATATGGAGTTGAAGTGGAGGAGGAGTAGATTAGGGGATGGGGTGGGAAAGCCACACAGCTTTGCACCTTCTTAAATTAGTGCTTCTCAAGTGTCTTTGTTACTTTGAAACACAGAGTTGTGTATTTCTACTTAATTGAATACGTCTGTGTTTAATGAAACTCATTTTTAATGTGGGTTATTATAATTTAGTGAATTCTTGGTTTATAAAACACTTTCCTGAGTTAGGTAAAGAAAAGCAAGTCCAAAGCTAACTAGGACTTTTGGCTGATCCTTTATTTAGAATTTTCTCTTCACTAACCACTCTGAGTAAGCATATATATTCAATAAGTATGAGCCAGTGGATACGAACTTCAAAAAACTATGGCCAGTGTTATTGACTAATCCATGACACTTTGTCCTGTGAGTGTGTGTGTGTAATAATACACATGGCTATGATTTCATCAGGGTAGTAAACTGAGCCTTAATCTGCCATGACCCTGTGGGGGAGCCCATCTGTGAGTTAGAATCTTAGCAAGGTCCCTGGGAGCATTGGGAAGTTGTACCTTGCCCAGGGTTCCTTCTCTAGGGGCTATGTGACAAAGGTGGCGCTGGAATCCTAGTCTTCCTGGCTCTGATCATTGTACAGTACTGCCTCATGTCTTGGGGACAGCTTAATGGAAATAGAAACAGATGTGTGATGCATCTTGGATAAGAACTTTAATTTACATGTTTAAAGAGCATTAGTTTGCATTGTTGAATTTCCTTAAATTATCCCAGTGATTCTGTGGAATACTTTGAGATTTGTCTTTGTAGATGGAGATGTGTTTGAAAGCAAGTGGAGGCAATTTTTTAAAAACTGAGCCAAATATTATCAAGACACCATGGTTAGTGATGGTGTACTGAGGGAATACTTGAAACTAGGCTTAGGTTAGCCAGATGACAGGGACCACAACTCCCTAGTCTTCCCTTGGTTAATTTGATGAGCTCTATTGGAGAAATCTCGAAGGATTGGTCCTTGTGCCTGACTGGCATTCTTAATTACCAGATTTCAGTTTGGATGACTGAAAGGGATTAATTCGTGTCAGAGTCAATGCTTCCATCACGTAACAGTTTCTTAGTAATAGGTTAACTCATCTTAGCTTGAATTGTGAACATTTTCATCTTGCTCTGATAGGGATTTAATTACAACTGGTAGCAGAGTAAGAATGAAAAGGATAATTTTATTCTCTCCTACTTGTGTGAATTTTGGAAATGAGCTCATGGGACTGAATTGATAATCACTTGGGCAGTGATGGCCTAGGGTCTGGACGGCTATGGAGGCCTTGGCTCAGAAGGGTGCTCACCAATGGTTTCACCAAAGACCCTGAGCCAACTCTGTTCCACATTGTCTCTGTGCTAAGGTGTTTTTACTACATGGAAATTGAAACAAGTCAAATCTTGCTCTTATTTCAGCAGCCAAAGGACACAATGAGGTTAGATGAAACAATGTTGGTCAAGCAGTTGCTGCCAGAAATTTGCCATTTCATTCACACCTATCGGGAAGGGAACCAGCATGCGGCTGAACTTCGGAGCTCCGCCTCCGGGGTCCTCTTCTCCCTCAGCTGTAATCACTTCAACGCGGTCTTCAGTCGTATTTCTACCAGGTCAGTGTGCGGAGCAACACGGACTTCAAGCAGAGATGAATAAAGTGCATGGTGCATCTTCACAGAAGGCTAGAAGTAAATACTTCACAAAGTACACACAAAATCAATACAGAGTAGCTTTATAGGTGGGTGGGTGGAGGCACTAACAATTGGGACAATTGGGGAAAGCCTCTGGGAGGCCCGTGGCGCTTGGATTGAATCTTGAAGGCTATGTCTAGGTTCTCAAAAGGCAGCAGTGAGTGGACAGCATTCCAGGCTGGGGCACAACCTGTTATGGGCCAGTTCAGCTGGTCCACTGAGGGTGTATGTGAGTGTAGTGTGGGAGGGGGCTCTGGAGCCAGATAGGAAAGGGTGTTAAAGGCCAAATGGAGAAATTTCTATTTTATCTTAAAGGCAATAAACAGAAAATACTCTGAGGTTTTTGAGCAGGGGAATGGTATATCCAGACAGTTGTGAATTTAATTTGAATAGTGACAGACTTTTTATACAAGAGTTCAGTTTTCTTTTCTCAAGTTAATATTGCTGCTTTGGTGCTATGGTCATTTTTTGCCTACATGTGAGAATTTTTAGGGGGAAGAAGAATGGAAACATCAATTATGTCCACATAGTCACAATGGAGACTCTAGAAGATTTGTAAATATTGGGTTTGATTCTAAATTGTCTTTTTAATATGTTCCACTTAATTAAAATAAGACAACCGGATGGAGTTGACGTGAGGGCAATAGTCATTTTAAATGATATTCAGTGGCCTGTATTTCTCAGAAGCTCCCAAGTAAATCCTCACCTGTCTGAATTCCTCAGGGAATGAATGAGTTATTTGGAACAGCTGTTTTCTTGCGTGCATGAAATTCATTTGATCCCTTATTGCTACCTCTTGGAATCTCAGCTTCTTTTCAGGTTCAGTTCAGGTGCCCTGTCCCATGGGAAGCCTTTTCTGCAGCCCCTCATGTGCCTGAGCTTAGATGTTTTGAGTATCTCCTCAGTAGGATGGAAGGTTACATTCATGGGGGCAGCAACTAGCCTACCATTTAGCACAATGCCTTGCACCAAAGAGATGCTTAATAAATGCTCTTGAATTGAATTTCCTTGGATAGCTGACCTTTCTGTATTAGGATTTTATTTGACCTTTTCTAAACTATAGCATACTTTTCTGCACTTTTTTGGTCGTTCATAATGTAACTAACTTTTTCTTGATGATGGTATAGAGTAAAGGTTCTTAATGTGTAGTTGGTGAGTTTATTTTTAAAATAAATTTTGATAACTGTATTTTAATCCCATTGATTTCCTTTGTAAATCATCTGTTTTGTTTTTATGTGTTTAAAAACACTCTCGGGAGAAGAAATGGATCTGTTGGCTTCTCTACCACCCCGCTGCCAAAGGGGTTCAGTACACAGCAGAAGTGGAGAAGCCCTGGTCTCGGACAAAGGCTTGAGGGTGGTGTTCCCAGCAGTGACCTGGAATCTTTTGATTAAGTCGTTGATGCTAGCTTGCTTTTCGGTCACTAGCTTCCTTCTTATTGGAATCTAAATGAAGCATGTGCAGAGGGTGTGATCTGGGCACTCTAAGGACACTTGTTCTGTCAAACTAACAAGAATCAGACTCACATTTGTAATTCACTTTTGGAGGATGTTTTTAGGTTTGCAAAGCACTTTGTCTTCCAGACAGTCCTGTGGAAGCTTAGCTGGGCACCTAACTAGGGGCTTGGGTGGGATAAGTTAATCTGAGATAAAGCAGTTTTGTTCTCCTCTGGAACGAGTTAGCTTTCCAGTTGCTTTCATTGATGTTTGACTTGTTAAGACCAATCAGAATGTCTTCTGAGATGTTGATATCATTAACACAGAGAGCTAGGCTTACCCCTCTAAAAAATCATTTATTTCCCTTTAACTCCTGTCCCCTTTATTGAACCCTGCCCCATATCCAAGAAAAGCATCTCAAGTGATCCAGGTGACTCTGCCTGCTGTTGAGGGTCTGCCCTTCTGCCGCAAGGGCTGCCCTGACTCCCTTCCCGCCATGGCGGGAAGGTCCACTTCCTTGTCGTTCAAACTCAGTCCAAAGCCTTCTGCACAGTCTATCTGACACTTCTCATCACCCCATTTGGGGTTTTCCTGACAAAGATACTGGAGTGGTTTGCCATGAGCACTTATAAGATAGATTAATGTTCTCTTAGGAACTATATTATTTAATTTTTTTTCTAATTTTTTCTTAAAATTATAAATTATAAATAGCATTTCAACATAGAGAAGAACATAAAGCACTGCATATAAAATCATTGACATGTTACCTACAGCTTGCTTTTTAAAAAGTGCATGTTAAATTTAACGAGAGAAGAGCAGCCGTGACAATTGGGAGAGCAGCAGCAGTGGTTGAGTATGGAAGGTTGCATTTGGGGTCAGGAAGACCCAGCTTCGAGTCCTGCCCCTGACATCTGTGCCTCTTTGTTGCCCCAGGCAGCCCACCAAGATTGAAATGACCAGTGGCTTGTGCTCTTCAGCACGAAGGGAGTTTCCACCCTGGGGGTTCCTTGTGCTGCTCAAATTCTAAGCCCTTTCTCCGAAGAGGTTGTTGAATATTCTGTGTAATAATTCTGAGCCATTGGCTGAATTAAAGATGACAAAACATATTCTCAGACAACAGCTCCTTTTTCTCAGGATAAGTTGTGTAACGATCAAGTGGCTTTGCTGTTATCAGCCAAACATAGACTTCAGAGCTGATCTCACCTTGAAGGTACAAAAATATAAGAGAACCAGTAAAAATCCACATGTTATCTTGTGTACTATAAGCAACAAGTAAAAGATATGACACCTTGGAGAGCTCTAGGATGACTTTTTTTTTAGTCAACTACAGATTGTCTTTGAAGGGAGCCTGTATGCATACTTTGCACACAGAAGAATAATTGATTTGTGTTTTTATTCTTCTTAAGCTTAGGGTCACTTGATTCACTACCACTGGTTGGAGGACTTGGCAGCATTTCTACAATAGAATGGGTTTCCCAGCATTGGGAGAACTGTCCAGGGATGAGCATGTTCAGTATTGGCCTGACTTAGCTTGTTAGAAGGAGCTGTCCCAGGGCCACCTCTTATTTTTGAAATGCCAAGAGGCAGCACCGTTCACTCAACTGTATTTACATGTTAAACAATCTTTTGCCCTTTTAGTTAGTATTGGGTGAGAGAGAAGGGGCATCTTCTGATCTTGTCATGGAGAAACATTCACACAAAACATGGCCCAAGTGTGTTCATTGCAGAGCCAGGATTAGGATTTTTTTCTCCTGGGGCAAGCAGTACAAATCTCACCAGGGGCAAATGGCATGAAAAGCATCCTCAATTTAGATGTGTGGAGGGGTGTGTGTGTGGGTGTGTATGTGGGTGGGAGTGTCTCCATCCGTCCATCCATCCATCCATCCATCCATCCATCCATCCATCCCAGCAAACCTGACGGAAAGACTGCTGCTCCATATTCCTTCCCTCCTTCAAGGAATCCAGTACTTGGGTAACTTTCTGTTCAAACTAAGTAATTCTTCTCATTACCTGAGTGCTTAGTTACTATTTCTTCAAGTTGGTCATCCAGGAAGGTTGAGGACTGAGGGGTGGGGGTGGAGTGACAACACTTAACAGCAAACAGATGTTTTGGGGAAGGGGAAGGAAAGAGGGCTAGAATCTAACAATTACCCCCTCTCCCCTTTCCCTTAAAGATCATCGAGTTCAACTCTGATTTTATAGAGGAGGAGAGAGAGGTCCAGGGACTAGACTCCAGTTCTCATGGTACCCACTCTAGCATTCTTTCATCTAGATTGTGGAAATTGTTCTCTTTCAGGGGCATATGGGTGTGGAGGTAAGAGCAGCCCTGCTAGAACAGTAGTCCATGGTCCCTATGACTCAGAACATGCGAGGAATGGTTCTTTCCAGTCACACTTGACCCCCAACCATACCCTAATTATTCCTCTGCAGCTTGGGAAGACAAAGCTTCATGGGAAAGAAAAGTTCTGGGAATGAGGGAGAGAGACAATCCTCAAAAAGGCCTGGCCTGCAAGGGTTTAGGGTCTGGTTTCCTCCCCTGCTTAGTCAGTCTAAAGTGAGGCCCCATCTCCCACTACTTTTCTGGATAGAACATGCTGAGAGGCCACAGGGAATTCTAGTGCTTGCCCAGAGCAGGCCAGCCAGTTCAGGGCTCAGAACTCCTGAAATGGACCATCTGACTCCCAACATGGCAATTCACCAAACTCTCTTTCCTCATTCTCAGGTTCCAGGCCTTGATAAGTTTAGAAAACCATGGAGTACAGAAACTTTTTGGGGCAAGTGCCTTGTCTCTTCTCCTACCTTATCCTCATTGCCCCTGAAGAGTCCTGCATTCTGCAGGTTAATCCAGGGGTGGGGGTGTTTCCTGGCCCTGTACATAAACTGACCTATTTCCCTTGGTGTGAAGATGAGCTGATCTGCTAAGATCCAGAGAGCTAGTAGCTGGCTGAGCCAAGGCTGTGCCTCCTTCCGCCATGGCTAGGCTAGAGCTGGGCTCCACCAAGCCGTGGCCAAAGACAAGTCTGCTGGGGATTTTACTCTCTGTTGTGTCCTGTTACTGGCTTTGCCTGCCCGCTTCCCCCTCCCTACCACCAGGCTTCACTCTAGCCTTTAGATGAGGTTAATTGCTTATCCAGGGCCATTTAAACCTGTCTGAGATGGATTTTCCCCTTTGGACCCTGCTTTGCCCCCATTCTAATTACAGCTCTAAGAGTAGCTAAGGGGTGTAGTGGATGAAATACTGGGCCTGGAGTCAGGAAGACTGATCTTTCTGAGTTCAAATCCAGCCTCAGACACTTACTAGCTGTGTGACCCTGGGCAACTCACTTAACTCTGCATCAGTTTCCTCATCTGTCAGATGAGCTGGAGAAGGAAATGGCAAACCTTTCTAGACACATCTCTCTGCCTTCGCATTGACCGTCTCCCATGTCCCCTCTGCACTCTGATTTTTGCTTTGCCCAGATTTCTTTGACACTCAGCTCCAATCTCATCTTCTGCAGGAAGCCTTTTTGATCCCCTCCAACCCCTCCCACCCAGTTCCCTTCTCAAATCACCTCCTCTTTGTCTTGTATGTACCCAGTTATTTACTAATTGTCTCTCCCATTAGAACATAAGCTCTTTTTTCCTTGCTTTGTCTGCCCAGCACTTAGCACAGTGTCTGGGATGTTGTAAGCACTTGATAAATACTGACCCTGTCTGCCCCAGGCAAGAATTTGCAAATGTAGCAAAATAAGCTGAAAGTATGAAAGGGTTCCTTTTATTTGGATAACATTTTTTTCCTTTGTCTTTAGCATCCTTGTGGGAACCTTCAGATGTACTTTTTAATTCTTGTAAAAGCCTTCCCTCCAATCATTTTATGTCTTTTGTAGATACCTGTACACTTACAGGTTAGACTGTATGGTGCTGGAGGGCCTGGCACACAGTAGGTGCCGCATGATGTCTGTGGATTGTTTTCATATAGCCTTCGGCACTCTGCTGTTATGATTTGGCTTGGTGCTGTACATCGCTCCCCCCAGATGAACCCTTGGGCCGCCCTGCCTTCAGCGTGGCCTCCGAGGCCTCACTCTTGAGAGTCGGCCTCCTTCATTTCCCTGCTGCCTTCTTTGGGGTTGTTCTCAGGCTCTGTGGTGTTTGCTTCCCCTCTGGCTGCCTTTCGTGGCCATTTTCCTTTTGTCTTTCTGTCTCTGCTTTTCTTCTTTCCTTCGGCCTGTCATCTGTTGCTTCTCCCACATATCTCGGCTTTCAAGCCAAAGGCTGGCCTTTTATAGACATTGCCAGCCAATCAGAATCTTTCTTTTCAGAGGCTTTAAATTTCTATCTGGCGGCCTGTTGGCAGAATTGGTTGCTCAGAGGCTGAAAATATTTAACTGGTTTCAAATGTTGAACACTCTCAGAACTGTCAGAATTCTTCTAATTGAAGGAATAATAAAATATTGGTAGTTTTAAAATCCTGATGGAACAAGTTGCTGAGTTTTGTTTATAGGGCAGTGCTTGGGTCTGAATTGGTGTTTGGTTGATCCCTCCTCTCCTCTCTGCTTAGGACTAGTCATGATTCTTCCAAGACCAGTTCTGTGCTATCTTTGTCAGTCTGATGTCATTATCAGCTTAGTTTAAACAGACGCCCACTTCAAGTGTGGAAATCTCATTATTTATGAGAATCGACTCACATGATAGAAATGATAGCCTTAACTGTGGCAAGCGTCCGGATAGATGGGAGCGACTTAGACCCGTAAGTTACAGAGAATGTGTGGGACATTCGGGTTAGGTTTAGAGCTCTTCAAGGTAGGTGAGTTCATTTCCTTTCAAAGAAATCCTCTTAAAAATCCACAGCTGTCTGTGACTACATGTGCAGTATTACTGAAAGTTTATACCTTATGTTTTTAAAAGTTTTAATCAGTTTAATAAGCTCATCTATTAATTTAACCTTGTTTCCAATGGACCTTTTAAGTTTTATAAACTATATATCCCCCCCATAGCAGTATGGTAAAGGGGTTTGTTTCCCTTGAGCTTTTCTTTTGATCTTGCCATTTGTTGCTGATGACCCCAGGAGTCAACCTGCTCACAGCCTTGCTGATCTTTTGAACCTTATTTCCCATCAGAGCATATTTTGGGGCCCTTTGGAGCAGCCGTGGTATTTTGGGCATGTACAGTATAGCATCCCGTTCCCGATGTGGGCTGCTCTATTTTCTCCACATTTGACAGGAAGAGCTGCTGTTGTGTGTAGGACATGTCACGTTAGCTACCCATCTGGAAGCAGCAGTGGGCCAGAGCAGAATCGGTTCGAGGGGGAAAGCTTTGGAGGTCACTGTTAGCCACAGAAGGTTGGGTGTGATGTCCTCTTAAAGTTCCAGGAAGATGTTGAACCTGACCTGTTTAGAGATTGTTGTTTACGTCATGCAGTGTCTGGGCCTTTTGGCCTTCAGAGCTCTTTTGATGCCTGTTTTGACAGAAGCCAGTGCTGTCCTCTGGCTCAAAGTATCCACCGTTATGAAGTATTTGATGTCTGTGCTTGAAATAAATTCTATTTGATGTAAAGAGAGTCCAGAATTCTTTTTCTTCACTTGACATTCTTGCTAGCAGTGCTTGATAGCCCCATTGAAAATCCGGTGCAGCCGAGGAAAAGCTTTTAAAATAAATCGAATCAAGTTAAATGGATACAGTTTTGCCGCACTTTTTCATGTCTTCTGCCTTTTTAATGAAAATATCTGAATGATCCTGACTCCGCAAGGAATATGAGTTTTCCCTAGGTGGCTGACTTACTGATAAGCAAAGTAAAATGAATGGAATGCCTTAAGTGGTAGAAGAACACTTAGTGTGGAGAAGACTCGAGGTATCCTGCATCATTTAGATAGCACATGTACATATACACGTACATGCACACACATATACATAGAATATACATTGAATGTACACATACATATAGACATAGACATATGTTTGGCTGTCCTTTGTTCTGGAAGAGGTTCAAAATGACGTCACCATGCTAGAGTCAAGTTTCAGTGTGTCCGAGAATGTTTGACCACAGGTTGGGCACAAATAGTCCATGTGCTCATTTGGGGTGGATTCTCTAAATCTGTACATCTTGTGTTTCTTTTGAGCTATTTCAGTTCTGCTTTGCTCATAGAGCACAGCACCTTCTCTGATGTGGGTACATCGTGCTGAGCAGTCCTGTGTCAGTATCTCCCATGTCACACAATCAGTTCCAAAGTTCTTAAGAGAGACCTGCAGAGTGTCTTTGTATTACTTCTTCTGACCACTTGGTGAATGCTTGCCCTGTGTGAGTTCTCCATAAAATAGTCTTTTTGACATACATATACGTATACACACACATACATATACACATATACATCCATATAAGCACACATATTTGGAAACAATCAGGATTAAGTGACTTGCCCAGGGTCACATAGCTAGTAAATGTCTGATGCTGCATTTGAACTTGGGTCCTCTTGACTTCAGGGCTGAGTAGTGTATTTTTAAAACTTCAGAAATTCTGTTGTTCATTTAGAAATTACTTAAAGGCTTACTCAGTTCTTTGTTTTCTTTCCCCTGAGGGACAGATATTTTTTGTCTGTACATTTCTGAGATCCAGTAAATGTAATTGTTAATAACTTGGTTAAACTTAAGTTTAGTATTTTATGTTTATGGTAAAAATTTAGAGAATATTTTATGATGTCATTTAAAGTCATGAACTTGTTACATTTTATAATTACTTTTTCCTGTGCTATATGTGAGTATTTCAGATGTTTTAAATCTTTGGGCATCAGTGCAGGGAAGTGAATCAGAATTCTAGAATATTTGGAAATATTTAAACAAATTGGTTTTTACTTTTATCTTTCAGGTTACAGGAATTGACCGTTTGTTCAGAAGATAATGTCGATGTCCATGATATAGAATTGTTACAGTACATCAACGTGGATTGTGCAAAATTAAAGCGGCTACTGCAGGGTATGTTTAAATGGGCTGCGGCCTACCTGAAGGTAACAGCATGAGCCAAGAAAAAATAAGCCAAATAACACAAGCTGTGTTGGTTCTGAACATGGCAATGAATTTCATATTCCACTCTGAAAAGTCATTGTCCGCACATGTAACGTAATGAAATGGCTGATCGAAGTTGCAATTCATTCTTGATGCTCTTGGGAAAATAACTGATCCCTTATGAGACAGAAGCATCTGTACTGGGAGCTTTGTATGTGTTTCACTGTGGTATTTGCTTTGATTAAAATAATAAGACTACAAAATGTAGACTTTTTCATTTTTCTGGATCCAAAGGTCCTGAGGGCAGTTCCTGGTCATTGAATTACTATTTTTCAGACACTATTGATCTTAGGGAAGCCAATTGTTAGTTGAATTAACCAAATTCAGTGGCAGAACAAAACCCAGGAAGGAGATTGTGATCTTGAGTCCAGCATCTTGATGTCTATTTTTACTTCTTTTCCTGACTCATGTCTTTGAATTAATCATTAGGTCATTTAACCTTTTGACGCCTAAGCTTTCTTGGGTATGGAGTGAGAAACCGTAATGTCATGTGACTTTATTTTGTGACTTAATCAATGTTTACAAAGCTTTTGAAAAACCATAACTAAGTAGTGTCTATTCAGAATAACTTTTTTACTTACATATATTCCCATATCTTGGGAATATCTTGTTTCAGAGTAGGTATGGTTAGTGTTAGTTACTAAGAATTTCTATAAACTGGCTGCCACAGTCCTCTTCAAATCTTGCTATTTAGATTAACAAAGGAATGGCTTAGAATCATAATTTCCATAAGTGAATTTCATCTTATAAAATACCAGAATCTTAAATCTTAGATTAAATTAGAAACAAAATCCTTGTTAATTCATCACCCATTTCTGTTTTTGTTTGACTTGTTTCTTAACAAGAATTTCTTTTTCATAATAGCTCACGTTTATATATTATAAGTTTTGCAAAGTGTTTTCTCTGCATCATTTCACTTGTCCCTCACACAGCTCTATTAAGTAGGTGTTACTGTTCTCTCTTACAGACTGAGAGATCTTAAGTAACTTGTCCAGGGGATATAGCTTGTAAGAGTCACTCAGGATTTGAATCCAGGATTCTTGCTTTTGTCCAAAAATCCATTGGTCATACCAGGCCACCTGTCTATATCAAAGATAATTTTTAAGGTGTGATTTAAAAGTCAACTAGTTCATTACCCCACAACTTAATTCATGCAAAGACTTTGGAAATTTTCTCTAAGATATGTTCAAAATGCACGAACTGAATTACTAGATCTCTGAATGGGCCAACTGTCTCTATACTGACTAGCTGTGAGTCAAGATTTGTGAATCTTTAATGAGAATGTGCTGTCAGCTACACTGACTTTGTTCAAAAGTAATAATTCTCCTCCCCTTTTGGCTTTGCCCTCATTAGAGCAATAGCAGAAGCAATTTACGACCACCTTAAAATGGACAAGATAATATTCTTTCTAAGTTAAATATTGATCTCTTGCCTGTGTCTCAATACAAAATTTTGTTGGCAGACAGAAACTGAGTTTTGTATCCTTTGTGAGATAGACTGCTGTGTTTCTAGTTGAAATTCATGAGACCAGCCATATCCATCATTTTCCATTGGACAAAGGGAAGTTTTATTGGGAGTTTAGAGCCTGTTGCCAACTGTTCAGTGGAACTAGTGTTGCTTGTAATTTGATACTTCCCAACTAGTTACTGGTTTTTAAGAAATAAGTATTGACTGCTCAGCTCAGGTGTCTGTTGTAGTCATCTTTCCTGGAACAGGTTACTGCTCTTAGGAGTCCTTCATGGGAAGGAGACAAGTTTATTGGGTGGATGAACTGTTTCGGTTCATCTGTAATGCCCGACGCCATCTCCACGTCCCTGTGGTCATACTGGATGTGCATCTGCTGCCATTTTAAACTTTACCCTGGAATGAAGTGGAGGATGAGGGTGAGGCCAGAGCAAGAATGCCTTAGGCACAGAAGGCCCAAGTATTCTTTGGCTCTAAGCTGGGATAACTGAGGTAGCAGGAAGTATTCTTTTCCAGGGTCTGTATTTTCTTGTCAGAGAGATTAGCGTGATGTAGCTTGTTTTCAGAGGTGGCCTATGGGTGACTGCAAAAATAAAACTAGCTTTTCTCTTAAATGTGCAGATACATTTACATACAAATTAATGTATATAATTTTTTCCCACAGAAACTGTATTTAAATTTAAAGCCTTAAAGAAGGTAGCTCAGCTAGCAGTTATAAATAGCCTAGAAAAGGTAAATGTTTTTCTTTTCTTACATATTTATTCCTTAAATTGCTTGTTGAATTTCATCTTAAGTTTTGCTGATACTTTTGTTTAGATGTTTGAAATGATAGTAATTACTACACAATAATTATTTTAAAGAAAGGAGAACATTTTTCTTATGGAACATTGCAGGGGTTAGGCTTTCCTTTTGGTTCTCTCTTCCGTGGTTACAGGGTCTGCCCTGCCCCCAGAACAAGGTGGCAGACGCCTTGAAGGCAGGGCCTCTTCTCCCTTTGGTGTTTCTATCACCAAAGCCTGGCACTGTGCCTGGCCCCTGGGGGTGCCCGGGCATTAGTAAATGCTTATTGTATGGGAATAGATTTGTAATACAATGTGACCCATAATACAGCAGTTTTGTTTTTTTTTTTTTGTATCCTATATTGACAAGATCGTTACCTTGATGTAAAATTGTGTGTTTTTAAAATTATTATTAGGCATTTTGGAATTGGGTAGAGAACTATCCTGATGAATTTACAAAGCTGTACCAGACTCCCCAGACAGATATGGCTGGTAAGAATAAACTGACTTACTTACTTTTACTCTGGGCTTATTTTAGACCAAGGCTGCCATCCTTTAAACCTTAACTTCATTTCTTATGTGTCAGATAAGTCAAAATGGAAACTTCTCTCTCCTTTGCCCTCCCCTTTATTTTCCTGTAGGTCATCAGAGGAGGGGAAGGTTGAAATTAAGATTGAGCTTTTTTAAATTAGATTCCTTCTTCAATTGTATCTTTATGTGAGAAAACTGACCTGTTGGAGATCAGTCCTGTAATATGGTGATTGGGTTTTGTGTTCAGAGACTGGTTTTGTTTGGAGCCAGATCCCTGTACATCTTTTTTACACAACAGGATCATACGACTGAGGATGTAAATAGTCACGGACCGCTTCCATGAAGAAGGATGTCAGGCAAATTGCCTTTCTCTGAGTGGGAAGATCTGACGCCTGTTTGTGCTCTCGTCCCAAACCTAGTCTCATCAAGGGCCCAACAGGAGCATGGTTTTCACACACAGACAATGGTCTTGGTTTTTTTTTTTCAACCCCTTTTCTGCCTTTGGAAGTCAGAGAAAGAGATAATTTTCTGTTTGAATGATTTGATGTGTGTGATTTTTAAAAATAATGATAGTTCACATTTCCGTGGCACTCTAAGGCTCGCAGAAACACTTGACATAACATTATGTCATTTGTTCCTCACCACTGTGCTGGGAGGGGCGATGCTGTTGTTATTTCTATTTCACAGATGAAACTGAGGCTTCAAGAATTTACTTAAACGGACCACTAAGATTAACTCCTGAAACTGGTACTTTCAGGTTTCAGGTGGAATTATTTCCGATGCGGGTCCTAAAACAACCCCCTCTCTGTCCAGGGAAGTGAAAGTGAGTCTTCCTGGTCATAAAGGATTGAGACCCTTATTGCAATATCCTTTTAGAGGCTTTTTCCGGTTATTGTGGAACATGATCTGGGACGGAGTTCGTACTAGGGATAGTCAGATTTATCTAAGCATTAGCATCTCTGTGTCAGTATGTTGTTTGGTTAGCTCCTTTTCTTCTCGTGTTCTTTAGTTATTCGCTTCATTTCCTTTTGACTGCAAATGGTAACATGCCCACTTGTATCCAGTTGACTTACCTTCTTCTCTGGTGTCAGGCTGTTCTGAGCAGAATGCTTGTTTTGTTTAAAAACAAATAAACCAGTTAGAAGAGTTTGTCCCATACCATACTCCTTTACTATTGGGGAAAATAAAAGAACATTGTGTGGACTGTTCCTTCCTGCTAGATTTGATAAAGATTTTAGACATTTTGGAGAATACTTCCTATTGCTAATTTTACATGCTTCCTCCCCATTTTTTTCCTGTAGAAATGAGAGCCTTAATTTACTACATAGGCAAAGGGCAAACTATATTTTCTTCTCTAATAGTGTCATTTGATTTTTTTTTCCATATAGAATGTGCAGAAAAATTATTTGACTTGGTGGATGGTTTTGCTGAAAGCACCAAACGTAAAGCTGCAGTTTGGCCACTGCAAATCATTCTTCTTGTCTTATGTCCAGAAATAATCCAGGACATTTCCAAGGATGTCGTCGATGAAGCGAAAATGAATAAGGTAAAAAGAGCAAATTTGTTTACAAAAACAGTAGAGAACTGAAGTGCTGATTTTATCCCAGCACAGGTCATGCTGGGCCAACCCCATTTCCTTGGTTGACTGACATATAGGATTAAGGGAAGGCTGTTGATTGTTCACCTAGATGTTAGCAAATCACTTGACAAAGCCCCTAGTGCTCGTCTTGAGGACAAAGGAGGCATTGTCCAGGTCAGCGTGGAAAAGGATGCTTTCATTGGAGTCTCCTGGATTCATCCCTTGGGCTCCATGCTGTCCAGTAGTTGCATCAGGCTTGGGAGTTTCAGTTAAGATGTGGGGTCGTTGATAAGGAGTGATGAGGGGTCGAGGAGCTTCCTTCTCTCATATACTCTAGCAATGATCTAAAAAGGGAATGAGATTGTAAAATCATCAAAAATCCTTAGAGAAATGCTGGTAAGCTCCTTCATCTGTTCAGGATTATACCAAAAGATAGCTAGAAGCCAGAGCACTGGAACAGAGAGCCTGCTGGGAAAACCAGCATGAGTTCAGGTGAACTGGATAGAAGACCATGGCAGGCTTCAACTAGGAAACATTCAAGGGTGATCCAGGCTGCTGCAATGCTCCAGCCAGGGAGAGCCCTCTCTAGATCTCTGATGGGGCACCCGAAGCTTGCCAGCTCTCTGACAAGAGAGCCATGTATCAGGCAGGACCCAGCAAATGGAGATCAGCTACAAACAGGGCCTGACCGTCTCAACCCAGAGCACCCGGGGAATTAGAGCTTGGCTCTTTGGAAAAAGTCCTGAATCAGAAACTGGGACTAGAGATAGGAGCAAGCAGAAGACAATGGGATGGTATGAAGAAATCTTATGGGTGAAGGGATGCCAGTTTGGTAAAAATGAGATAATATTGCTTAGCCTATAGTAGCTACTCAGTGAAGATGTGTTCTCTTCCCAAATAGAAGAGAATAACTTTACACATATAAATAGAGCCGCTGGGAGAGAAAACTTGGTCACAATGAAATAGGAGGTCTGGAGGAAAAAATTGGAAGAACAAATGCTTAGAACAGAAGGTAGAAAAGCATATCCAAGTAGTACTAAACAGTACTCAGTGATTCCATGAGACAAGAAGAAATACGAGAACAAAATAAAAAAGATTGAAAAATTGAAGAAAATGTCAGGTACCTACTAGAAAACAACTGACTCGGAAAAAAGAGATAATATATGAATCATCAGACTCCCTGAAAATTATGACCCCCCCCCAAAAAGGGATAAAATGATAGAAAGCTTGGATAATATATTTCCAGAACTCAGAAATAGAAGCTTCCCAGATTTAGTAGAACCAAAGGGAAAAGGGAAACTAGAAAGAATTCATCACTCACCTCTTAAGAAAAACTTCAAAATGAAAACTCCCAGTCTTATCACAGATAAAATCTTCCACCTTTGGGTCAAAGGAAAAATACAGCAAATAGCTGGAAAGAAAGAATTCAAGTAGTGAGGAACCAGAGTCACAATTACATGCAACTTGGCAGCAACTGCTCTAAAGGACAGAAAATTTTAGAATATTTTTTCATAAGGCAAAATATGTAGGTTTATAAACAAGATGAACTTTTCCCTACAAAACTTCATTTAATTTTGTAAGAGAAAATAATGGATCTTTAATGAAATAGAGAACTTTTAGTCATTCATGATAAAATGACCAGAACTAGGTAGAAAATTTGCAATGCAAGCACAGCGTTGGAGAGAAATCTAGAAAGGGAAAAAGTTTGAAAGGAGCTAAAAGATGACGCGCTTGTGTTCTAATGGGGGCATGAGGTAAGCGTCTCTGCAGAATCCTAAAGGCTTCTGTGGAAGTAGGAACCCTGGATGGTGGTTTTTCCTGTGTTTTGATGGCCTTAAGAGAAAAAAAAAAGATAGAGAAAGGAATAAGTGAAGAAATGTGGAAAAAGGGGGCCGAATTCATTGTTTTCTCATGATTAGGGTAAAGAATAAGAGTGTGCAAAGCTGGAGGAAGGGGTAGGAAGAGTGAGCGTTACGTGAACTGCAGTCTTTTCTTCCTTGGACAAAGGAACGTTGAACACCCAGGCACACACACAAACACACACATGCACAAAGAGTTTGGTGTGATAATATATTACATTCAACAGGTGAATGCAGGGAAAAGGAAAGGGAGAGGGGTATTTAAGAGGGAGGCTTGTCTCAGGGGATAGGCACAACACACACTTTAGCTTTGGAGGGTGGATTGTAAAGGGGGGATTAATAGGAAAGAAGAAAAACATAAGAAACAGTGATCACAGGTTTGTAAAAAACAGGAGAGGCATCCTTGTGAGCAGATGAGTACAATTACAGATCACTGTATTGATCACCTTCCTTCTGTTTCACCAGTTTCTCTCTAAAGAGGTGTTGGGGAACAATAAGGAAAAAATATAAGAAGTAACGAAGGGGGAAGGGCACAATTAACATGAATGTGAATGGGATAAACTTACCACTAAAATGTTAGCATAGCAGAGTCCACTAATATGTTGTATGCAAGAAACACACTTGAAATAAAGATTCATACAATTAAAATACAGGGTTAGAGCAAAATCTGTTATATTTCAAGCATAGCAGTGATGATCTTAGACAAGGCAGGAACAGAAATAGACTTAAAAAAGAGTTAAACAGGAAAATTGCATTGTGCTTAAAGGTGCAGTAAACAATGAATTAATACCAAAGTTTAACATATATGCATCTAATGACACAGCATCAAAATACTTAAAGGAAAAGTTATTTGAGCTACAGGGAAAAATAGACGGTAAAGCTCTAATAATTGAGGACCTCAATGCGCCACTTTCAGGCCTAGACCAATATAACAAAGCAGAATAAAACAAGGAAGAAGTTAAAGATCTGAATAGAATTTTACGACAATTTGACACGATAGATTTCTGGTAATTACTGAATGGGAATAGAAAGGAATGTACATATTTTTGGCAGTATATAACATCTTTAAAATTCACCATACATTAGAATGTAAAAACCTTACATGCAGAAAAGCAGAAATATTAAACACATCCTTTACTGAAGACAATGTAATAAAAATTCTCGTCATCAAGAAATCTTTGGAAAACAAAGATTAAAAATTAAATGGAGACTAAATAATCCTACAGAACTGATGGGTCAAAAAGACCCAAAACCGACCCATCATGAAAACAGTAGATAATTTCATCAAAGAAAATTATGAAAATGAGACAGCATAGTGACATTTTTGAGATGTAGCCAAAGCAGTCTTTAGGGAAAAGTTTGTTTCTCTAAACACTTTCATCACCAAAGAAAACACAGATTAATGACCTGAGGGTGCAACTAAAAACCCCCTAGAAAACTGACATGAAGAAACACCAATTAAATGCTAAAGTAGAAATTATTGAAATAAAGGAAAAGATTAACAAAATTAAAAGCAAAAAGCCATTGAATTAAATAAAAGTAGGAGCTATTTTGGGGGGGGGAAGGGGGGAGAGGGGACCAGTGAAATAGATTAAACATTAGCCGATATGATTTTTAATAGTATTTTATTTTTTCCAATTACATATAAAGACAATTTTCAACATTCATTTTTTGAAAGATTCTGAGTTCCAAATTTTTCTCCGTCCTCTCCCCGCTCCCCAAGATGGCAAGCAATCTGATGTAAGTTATACATGTGCAATAATGTAAAATTTCCACATAGCTAAGATAAGTTATTGGTATCAGTAGTGGAAAAGGAAGATTCACAACAAATGAAAATGAAATAAGGGAAATTATTTGAAAATATCTCACACAACCACAGCACAATAAAACTGACATCTTAGTGAAATTAATGATCATTTTCAAGAACATGAAGTGTCCATTTTCCTTGTCCTCTCTTCCTTTGATGTTTCTCCAGCTTTCTATACCGTTGATCACCATCACCTCCTGCATCCTTTTCTCCTTGGCTTTTTGTGATACTGATCTCTCTTTCATTACCTCTTTCCTGCCATATCACTCATCCTCAGTCCTCTTCTTGTGGGTCATCATCCATGCCCTGCCCCTCTACATGTGAGTATATCTCAAGAGTCCATTGTGGATTTTCGAATCTACTTTCTATACTCACTGTCTTGGTGATCTCATAGGTTCAGTTTATCATTCATATGACTCTCATAACTAAATATCCAGCCTAGTCTGTCTTCTTGAACTCTGGTTCCATATCTCCAGTTGCCTATTTGGTGGTGGTCTTTTGAGGGACTTGTTTATTTCTACTTTATTTGTCTATTTTTTAAAAAAAAATCTTTTTTCTTTCCTTCTACCACTTATGCTTCCAAATTAGTGTGTGTGGGGTGGGGTAAGAGAGAAACAAAACCATCATAAAAAATATGCATAGTCAAACAAAATTAATTCTCATTTTGGTCATGTCCAAAAAGTGTAAGTCTCTATCTTTATACTGAGTTCACCACCCCTCTGTCAGGAGATGGATAGCATGTTTCATCATTTATCTTCTGGAATCATAGTTGGTCATTGTATTGATTAGAGTTCTTAAGTCTTTCAAAGTTTTTGTCTTAATCATGTTTTTTTTAACTCTTTTTAAAAATATTTATTTATTTTTAGTTTTCAGCATTCACTTCCACAAGATTTTGCGTTCCAAATTTTCTCTCCATCTCGTACCTCCCCCCACCCTAGGATGGCATGCATTCTGAATACCCCTTCTCCTAATCTGCCCTCCCTTCTATCTCTGCCCTCTTCTCTTATCTCCTTCTCCTTCTATTTTCCTATGAGGCAGGATAGATTTCTACACCCCATTACCTGTATATCTTATTTCACAGTTGCTTGTGAAAACAATTTTTAACATTTGTTTTTAAAACTTTGGGTTCCAAATTTTCTCTCTCCCCACCCACCCTCATTGAGAAGGCAAGCACAGGTTATACATGTGTAGTCAATCATGTTATTGTTTAAATCGTTCTCTGGGTTCTGCTCACTTCAGTCTTCATCATTTCATAGAAGTCTTACTAGATTTCTCTGAAACCATCCATTTCACCTTCTCTTATACTGCAGTTATTCCATTACCATTATCATATACCATACTTTGTTTACCCACTGTCCAATTGATGGACACCTCTTTGGTTTTCAGTTCTTTACCAGATTCCTATTTGACATTTCTAACTGGATGGCCTTTCAGCATGTTAACCTTAGCATGTCAAAAATTCAGTTTTCCTACCATATTCTTCCGTCTTCCTAACCTCTTTATTTCTTTTGAGGCCATCCTCCTCCTTCCAGCAGCCCAACTTTACAAACTTGTAGCCGTCCCTGATGCTTCTTTTTCCTCTACCCCGCACCCCATCCCAGTTGAGCCTTGTTGGGGAGGTAGAATTGACATGTCTCCCATTTCTTCATTTGTGCTATAACTATCCTACTTCAGCCCCTCATAATCTGTCATACTTGAATAGCCTTCTAATTGGTCTTCTCATCTCCACTGTCTCCCCTTTGCAATCTGTCCTCCGTAGAGTTGCCAAAAATGAATTTCCTAATGCACATATTTAATCATGTCACTTCTCTGTTCAGAAATCTCCATTGACTCCTTGTTGCATCTAGCATAAAACGCAAATTTCCCAGCTTGGTCTTTAAAGCCCTTCATAATCTGACTCCGGTCTGCCTTTTCTGATTTATTGCCAGTTTCTCCCCTTGGTCCTGCCAAACCATCCTTCTTGCTGTTTCTTATACATGACCTTGTCTCCTATCTTAGTGAGCCTTTTCATACATTGCTCCCTTCCCTGGAGTTCACACCCTCCTGCTACTTCCTCTTAGAAACCTCAGCCCAAGCTTCATTTTACATAATGCCTTTCCTGGTCCCCAAAAGCTTTGAGTGCCATCGTCTTTTCCTTTCACACTTCTTTCCCCTCACTGGAAATTGCTGTATCTTTACTTAGTGTATATTTTGTATTACTTATCTGTGAAGCTGTTGAATCCCCCAATAGAATCTAAGCTCACTGAGGGTAGGCACTGTTTTGTCTTTTTCTTTGTATGTCCTAGAACCTAGCATATAGATTCTAGAGTGCAAGAAGGAGAGTGAAATGTAGAAGCCAGGCAGAGTAGGCAGGGGCCAGGTGATGCCAAACAGAGTTTGGATCCTAGAGGTAACAGGAAAGCCCCTGGAGCTCTCTGGGCAAGGGGGTGTTTGATCAAGATCTGTGTTTTAGGAAAATCCCTTTGGCAACTGAGTGAAGGATGGGTGGAGTAGTGGAGGACTTGAGGCAGGGAGACCTGGTAGAAGGCTGTTGCAGTAGTCTGTGTGTGAGGCACCATGGTGGCCAGAATTAGGGTGGTGGCTGTACAAGTGGAGAAAATGGGATGTCCACAAGAAATGTTGTAAATGTAGAAATAACAAGATTTGGCAGTGAATTAAATGTGTAGAATGAATAAAACTGAGGAGCTAAGGATGATACTGAGATTTCAAGCTTCAGTGACTGGGAGGATGGTTGGTGCCCTCAAAGTAACAGGGTGTGTGTGTGTGGGGGGGGGGGTGTGTGTGTGTGTGTGTGCTAGCCATAGATCTGGGAATAATTTGCATGGAGATGATAGTTAAAGATAATTAAACCCATGGGAGCTAATGAAATCACCACGTGAAATACCACACAGTCAGAGAAGAGGAGAGGGCCCAGGACAGAGCCTTGGGAAACTCTTCTTGTTAGTGAGCATGACATGGATGAAGAATCAGCAAAGGTGACAGAGAAGAAGTGGTCATATGTGGGGAGAAGAACTGAGAGAGAGTCGTGTCATGAAACCCTAGAGAGGAAAGTGTCCAAGAAGAGAAGGTGACCAGCAGTGTTAGAGGTTGCATTGAGGTAAAGAAAGGGTTGAGAAAACGACATTAAACTTGGCATTTAAGAGATTACTTTGGGCCGTTTCAGTTGAAAGGTGAGGCCAGAAGCCAGACTGCAGAAGGTTTAGAAGAGAGGGAGAGCAGTGGAGGCACCTCTTAGATCACGTTCTTGGATGATGGCTGTCAGGGATGGGCCAGTCAATGAGAGGGCATGCTGGAAGAGAAGGGTGGGGGGAAAGGCCCAAGTGTGTCTAGATAGAAGAGTTTGGCAGACACAGCTTTGTCTCAGCAGACATTGATTCTGAAGCTTGGAGATCAGGGTTCAGAAGCCTCAAATTGGCCCTGCCGAGGAAGAGGACTGAAAAGTTAAGTAACGGGTCGTTCGCCTTTTGGACTCATTTCAGGGGCCCTTATTACCCCCGACCCACAAAGAATCCCAGAGTTCTCAGGGTTCTGAGACCCCAGGAGCTGTGAGAATTGGAGGCGAAGGTAGGGAATTGGTCCCTGGGGGTTCAACTCCACCCATGAAGCCTCCTGAGATGTGGGAGATGGTGCACACCCAGAGGGTTGACATTCAGCTCCCAAGATCAGAATCCCTGCAAGCAGAGGAATCAGCTGACTGAATAGGGCATAGAGAAACAGGACTTGAGATTTGACCAAGAGTGCCCCTTTTCTACTCAGTGAAGAAAATGAAGAGTTGACAGGATTATTCTTGAGATCTCAGCGCCATCGATCCTGATTATTTGACATTTGTGGATATTTCAGTGGGATTAGACTTTGTATTGGGGGGAGGTTCTTTTCAGAATTATTAAGAATTGTAGAGGCAGTGAGGTATGAGAAGAGTGCTGGGCTTGGAGACAAGAAGATTCTGGTTGAGACCCCATCTCTGACCGTTCCTAGATTATAGCAGAAGTGGACTTTGAACTCTCATCTCTCTGGGGAGGCACGTGACTTCCCAAGCTCTTGAAGCTTTTATTTCCTCCTCTGTAAAATGGGGAGAAGAATGCACGTAGTGAGTTCCTCCTAGGGTCGTGGGAAGCTCAAATGAGAAATAGGCCTGGTGTTTGGCTCTGGCAGTGCCAATGGTGCTGGCATTCGTCGGTGCGGCTGTTAATTAGGGCCTGTGTGCATTCTTGCAGGCTAGACATCCCCTTCTCCATCCATGTATTTTCTCATTCTGTCCCTCTGCTCCCCATGCTGCTTTATGCAGGTGAGGGCAGTATTGTCAGAAGTAGATTCTTTATCAGCATTTCAGTTGAATTGACTTAATCGTGTGTGTGTGCACGCATGCGTGGGTGTATTCGTGTTGTGCACCCCCTGTGAGGCATGTCACATGATAGACACTCCATCACTGTTTATTGGATTGAATTACAGAAAATGTTTCTCGACAATCTCAGAAGAGCACTGGCCGGGCATGGCGGGAGCAGGCAGCTGACAGAGAGCGCCGCGATCGCTTGTGTCAAACTGTGCAAAGCCAGTACCTACATCAACTGGGAGGATAACTCAGTCATTTTCTTGCTCGTCCAGTCAATGGTAGTGGACCTGAAGGTGAGGTGCTTGCGCTGGTCAGTGGGCTAAGCTGAAATCAATACAGTTTTACTGGGAACCCTTTCTTTAGCCTCTCGATAGAGTTTGGGGGTTGGGGTCAGGGAGACCTGATTTCCGATCCTGTCTCAGAAAGTAGCTGGGTGAACCTGGCAAGTCCTTTAAACCCTCTGAGCCTCAGTTTCCTTTACCTATAAAGTGGGTATGATAATAGGGCCTATTTCCAAGAATTATTTGTGAAGTTTAAATGAAATAGTGCTCCATAAATGTCACATATTATTAATACCAGTTCTCAGATTCTCTTATTTTTTTTAGCTCCTGTAGTGAAATGCCAAGCAGTGACACAGTGCACAGAGGGCTGGGTCTGAAGTCTGGAAGACTTATGTTCTTGAGTTCAAATGTGACCTCAGACACTTAGTAGTTGTGTGACCCTAGGCAAGTCACTTACCTCTGTTTGTGTCAGTTTCCTCATCTGTCAGATAAGCCGTGGAGGAAGTAGCAAACCACTTCCATATCTTTGCCAAGAAAACCCCAAATGGGGTCAGACAGGAAGAAAACAATAAAAGACTGAACATCAGAGAGTAATACCTTTTAATACCTCTCTTGTCTTGATCTGCATATGATAACTGTCTCCATTCTGAACATTTGCAAGGCCAGACATTTCCTCTAGGGCCTTTGAAGTAGATAAGTAGCCACCCACAGAAGCAACTCACGGGCTGAACAAAAAGTCTTTGGCCCAGCGTGACTAACAAACCACAGACAGATGTTTTTACACGCTTGTTTTCAGTTCAAATCCAGCCACAGACACTTTCTGGCTTTGTGACCTAGGCAAGTCATTTCACTTCCCTGAGGCTCAGTTTTCTCATCCACAAAATGGGAACAATCACACAAATGGCTTCCCCTGCAGAGCTGCAGTGACAGCACTTTTCAGTCGCTAAGTAGCCATACCTTTGAGTTGGGAACAGTCTTCTTCCCCTCCACGAGAACAGTCACTGCCTTGGTGGATTTGCTGGGCAGGGCCTGGCCCTTTAAACTGCCTGTCTTCTCTCTTTGTGTAGAACTTGCTTTTTAATCCCAGTAAGCCCTTCTCCAGAGGCAGCCAGAACGCCGACGTGGACCTCATGATCGACTGCCTGGTTTCTTGCTTTCGAATAAGCCCTCACAACAACCAACACTTTAAGGTGAGAGAGACCATTGGGTTTTAGCTAAGCGCGTTTGTAATTAACTTATCATATTAACTTATCATCTCTAGTTAGCTCGTAGGCATGACCTAGAAACCTCAGGAATTTTAAAATAAGCTTTATTGATGTATTTTATTTTTTATGTCACTATAGTTTCCCCTCCTCCCCCTCCTACAGAGCCATCCCTTATAACAAATAGTTGTTTGTTTTTTTTTTTTTAAGACAGAAAAAAAGAAGAGGAAAAAGTCAGCATTACTCATTAATACAAAGGCAAAGTCTGAAACTGTGTGCCGGGTGCATCACGTGGGGCCACCCACTTCTGCAGAGGGTGGGGTGGGGGTGTCTGCTCATCTCTCCTCTCACAACATGCTTGTTTTTGATAAGTTTGCTTAGACTGAGACTTTTAAAAAAAGATGGTTCTTTCTGTTTACGTTGTTGTTTTTGTGTGGTCTCTGCTTCCTTCTCAGTGCATCAGTTCACGATCAGATCTTCCCATGCCTCTCTGTAGTCATCACGTTTGTCATTTCTTACAGCACAGTCGTATTCCATTACGTTCATCTACCCATTTGTTTAGTTTTTGTGAATATATTTTCAGTGGTATTTCCATAATGTGTTAAATTCAGGATATTAAGCCAGATTTATTATTTAATATTTTGAGTTGCCTTTTTATTTCTATTTTGTGTCAGTTATTTTGTTATTGTTCATGTTGAAGTAAAACATTAAATTTTTTTTTCTATAGATCTGTTTGGCCCAGAACTCCCCATCCACATTTCATTATGTGCTGGTAAACTCCCTCCATCGAATTATCACCAATGTAAGTCTAAAAGGTATTGATTAATTATCTCAGAGTGATCTTTTTTTAATTTATCTTTTAAAAGACAGATTCCTTAATACATACACAAACAAGGTAGGAAGGCTTGGGGGAGCATAAACTGTAGGAGAGGGTCACTTGTTCCACACTTCTTTTGTGGGTTTTCCCACGTAAAACTCTTACTGTACACATGCTGTGTACATGGGGAATTCTTTAGTCCCTTGTCCCCCATGCTAAAGAAAGACACTGGGATTCTTTTGATGAACTGGACTTAAATATGTCACGTAGGCTAAAAGCGTCAGGGAACATTGCTACTGAGAATATGATGTGTGATTTCCTTAATTCCTCTCAAAATGTGTTCAAGTCTTAATTTAGTTCTGATTTTTTTCGGTGCACTCTGAGCCATGGTTGAGCTTGTGTCAATTGTAGGTAAGTGGCTGTCCCTTTTTAAAATCAGAAGCCACATCCTCCGTTATGGCTCGCGTCACCTGTTGACTAGTGAGCTGAGCCTAGGTTGTCCCGTCCTTTTGTAGAAGAATGTCTTGAAGCAGCCACTGACACGTAGAAAACTTGAAGAGCTGTTCAGAACAGCCCCACACCTCAACCACGTGACTCTGTGCACGAGTGGGAAGCTGTAGCTACTTCCTGTGGCATAATCAGTAAAGTGATCCTGGAGCTAAAGGCACTGATAAGACAGTCATTGAGACTGTGAGGAATGGGTTTGGAGGAGGAGGAGGCCTTGGCAGAAAACACAGCCAATGTCTGCGGGATCGATACTTCTCTTCCTTGGTCCTGTCCGGGAGTCTTCCTGGTGCTTGTGAGGGTCCTTCAATGCTTTTTGCCATATTTAGGTAGCGCTGACTTGCCCGTGTGCAGAGTAGCCCTTTTGCAGATTGTCTGTAAAGCAGGCCTCATGTGGAAATCCACTTGAAGGCCAGACTGTGCGCTTATCATGACTAATCTTAGAGGTATATTTGTCCTGCTTTAAATTTAGTGAATTTTTAAAGTATGTTGGTTCTGGAAATTACAAAGAAATTCTCCCACCCCTTTTTTTAAAGAAAAAATTTTTTCTAAGTAAAAACCTATACATCTTGGTTAAGGGAATTTGGTGTAGAGATAGAATGAGCCAAGTGGGTCGTACGCAATCAATTACCTGGACTTTTGTGAGATAGCATTCTATTGGGTGTGTGTGTGGTAGGGAGAAGGGAAGTTTACTGTTGTGCTTTGTTTCTCCAAAAGCATTGAGGGGATTCTGTTTGTTACCAAACTATGTTTTTGAAATGCTTTTGTTAATAAAATCAGCCAAGGCATTACAGCACTATTTGCTCTGAAAGTTGAATCATACAATTTAAAGAGTAACTTAGTCACGTACTGTTTTGTGCATTACTTGAATCTCTTGTTATTTTAAATTTGCAATTTAGAAATTAAAAAAAAAGTTATTTTATTTCTTCCTCCTTTTGTCCTTCTAATTATGAAAACATTTATCAGTTACAGTTGATACTTTCACTCCATTGCTTAAAATTTGTACTTTATTTTTCAAATAAAATCTTAGGATTTCTTTTCTTACTTTTGAAAGTCAGATACTTTAATTGTGAAATATTTTTGTCTACAACTGACTGTATAGAGCACTTTGAAGCATGGACCCGGCGCTGCTGTAAGTGGCTGGGCTGATTCTCTTTGGGTTAAAGCATGCTGGAGTGGTGCTTCGTGCATGCCTCAGTGTACATGGTGACGGTGACTGCCCATCTCTCTCCGCTGTAAACAGTGTTGCATGTTGGAAGACATAGTCTGTCTGTAAGAAAATGCCAACCAGTGTCGTTCTTCATGAGGAGAATACCAAGATTTGTTTAAAAAATGCTTGGAGAGTAGGAGCACTTTTCAAGTAAAAATAGGTTGGGATATGGGGCCACAAAACTTAGGGAGCACAGAAAGAACGTTCCCAAAGCATAACCCAAGCACTGGAGCTTCTTCATTGAGGGTGACTTGGTGAGCTTTTCTGGTCGTGATTTCCTCCCTAGTGGCCTATACTACTGGACGTTAAATTTGTAGGACCTCCTGACAGTGAAAGCTAGGACTTTGATTTTAAAAATAAGTGTATATTCTGTAACTTAGTTAACGTGCCTTTGCTTTGGAAATGTTAAACATGACCACGTCAGTGAAGTCCTAGGTCCATCAAAGAACGGAAATTCGGCAGGGCATCTGAAGATTATGGGTTTTCTGGACGTTCTGACACAGGTTTGAATTCATAGAATTCAGTTCAACTCCACAGGCATTTCTGGTACATGTGAGGCACTGGTAGGCCCCAGGGATACTGAGACAGAAGCAAGATTGTCTCTGTGCCCAGGCCCTCGCCTTCTCCTGGGGAATCCGCAGTGTGCAGATGTAAAGACGGTGTGGTTGATCAGGGAGAAGGCCCCAGTAGGGAGAGGATCAGTCTTCGTGTGCAGTGTGCAGTCTCCTGTGGGCTAAAGCAGTATAGTGTGTTTGCAGAGATGGGAAGTGACTGGACTCCTGATTCCAATACAGGAATTCTTTAGTCCCATCTTTGAGGAGCAGAAGATGGGGAAGGTGCTGGTTGTGCTCTGGCGATATTTAAACTTTTCTCCTTTTTTGAACACTTGTGTTGTACTCTCTAGAGACTTTCCAGAGCTAGTCTTCAGTTTTAAAAAAGTATAATGAGATTTTTAAATGACTGCCAGTGCAGAACCTTGAAAAAGAATGGCCATTTTTTGATACGGCATATATTAGAGAAGACTTGCGAGCAGATGACGGATCACTGATTTTATCTTCACAGCCTCCCTTGAAAGTCAGTTGAGGAAAGGCAGTGTAATTGAGAAGTTGGAAAAGCTAAACACCAATATGCACCTTTGTGAAATATAAATTAATCCTCTCCTGAAGGTGCTAAAGCTAGCAATTATGAATCGATTTTATGTGTGTAGCAAAAATTTATTCTGTAACTAATTAGTGTAACCGGAGCTAGATGATAAAATAGTTTTCCAGATGAGGGTGTTTAGCTGAGATGATTGATTCCAAGGCATTTTGAAACATGGAAACATTGCTTTAAAAGTATTCCAGAGGGGGAGCTAGGTGGCACAGTGGGTAGAGCGACAGGCCCTGGAGTCTGGAGGACCTAACTTCAAATCCAGTCTCAGACACTTATTAACTGTGTAACCCTTGGCAAGTCACTTAACCCTGATTGCCTTCAATTTAAAAAAATAAACAAAAAACTTTAAAATAAAATAAAAGTATTCCAGAATGCCTTTGATCTCATGCCATTCTCACTTTAAAATATTTTCACATTGTTTGTTCATGTTGTGTAGCATTCCCAATTCTTTGATAAGGTTGCTATAAAGAAATTATAAATATTTTGGAAAAAGAAATTAAGTACTGTTTACCTTGTTATTTATTACTGTTTTGCTCTAGTTTATTTTAACCTTAAATGCAATAATAGAAAATTGTACATTTTTAAAAAATTGACTTATTTGTTCAAATAAACTAACATTGAATTTATTGTGTGTTGAGCATTGTACTAGGAATCAAGGGAGTTACCTAGTTTAGAAATAGCTCTTGCTTTCATAGAGCTTAAAAGTCACATTAAAAAAACTTTTTTAGCTCAGATCTGTGATTTCATCTGTGTAGGAAGCCTCCCTCTTGAGGAAGTTCTTTTACTGATACAGACCAGCAGCCCATCTCCATCTTAGAGTCTTAGACAGTTGCTTGGGCAACTGAGAAGTGAATGGGCTTGCCCAGGTCATCCACTGGTGGACAGTCAGGTCATCCTAGTTTGAAGGCCAGCTCTCTATGCATTATGCTCAGCTGCTTCTCACTTTATTGTCATATTCTATAAATATAACACAAAATGACGCACAAATTCATGGTCATCCAGGTACAGAATTTCAGACTTCACAAGGACCTCCGTAACTACAAGAGGTGCTTAATAAATGCTCGCTAGATGGCTTGGATCTCAGGCAGCCCTTCCTCTGTCACCTGATTCATGAGTGGGGCCCCCTCCCCTTTTTTTGCAGAGCGCCAGTGAAAAGAGCCGCTCTGGTTGTTAGGAAGCTTTTCTTGACACAAGGCCGACATCGGCCTCTTCACAGTGTGCACCAGGGCTCCTCATTGTGCCCACTTACACGCTGGCCCTTCCGGTCTTTCCCCATGGCTTCTTTTCTCCAGGCTCACCATCCTCATCTTTGGCATCTTGCTTGCCCTGTCCTGTGTGCCCTTCAACTTACCTTATGGGTGTCCTTCCTCAAATGGGGCCAAAAGGGAGCTTCCCACTCCAGTGAGTCTCCTCACTGGGTCCAAATGCTATGGGACCATCCCTTTTTCTCCCCTGGAAACTTAGCCTCTCGCTGCTCCTGATTATTGCATTTGTTTCCATGGCAACTCTAGAATGCTGCTGATAGGTGTGAGCTTGCAGTTCATTGAAGCCCCCAGATCTTCTCTAGATAGCCTTGTGCTTGTGAAGATGAGTTTTTTGAACCCAAGTGTAAGACTTCCCATTTATCTCTATTCTACATCTTCTTATTATGGACTCAATCTTCTATCCTATCAGAACCTTTTTTGGCTCTAGGATATTAATTTTCCCTCCCATCTTTTTGTCATTTGGGACTAGCCTTTCTCTGTGTCATTGACACAGATGTTAAATGCCACAGGTTCAAGGTCAGATCCCTGGAGATTTCTACCAGAGGCCTTCTTCCAAGCTGACATCCACTCTTGATGATAACTGTTTGGCTCCAGCTGTACAGTCACTCAGACACTGGCCTAATTGTGCTAACATCTAGGCTCTCGCTCACTCTGTTTCCACAAAAAATGTTGTAAGTGACTTGTCAGGTGCTTCACTAAAATCTTTGCCTATAGCATCCTGATCCACCGTTTGAATAATTCTGTCGAAAAAGGAAATAACATTAGTCTGGTGTGACCTGCTTTTGTTGAACCATCACTTCCTTTTCTACACATTCGTTAACTATTTCTTTAATAATCTGTTCTAGAATTTTGACAGGAGTTGGATTCAAGCTTAGTCACTGGTATGTCCATTACAAAGCCTTTCTCTTCCCTTTTTTGAAATGTAGGGCAATACTTCTTGCCCTTCTTCAGTCCTGCAGTACGTTTCCCATTCTCCAGGATCTTTCCAGAAGTCCTGGCTCTGGAGTTCAAAGATCTGGATTCAGATCTGGCCTCTGATGCTTCTTGCCTCTGCAGCATTGGGTAACACGTCTAACCTGCCAAAGCATCGGTCCAAGGGGTTGGACTGGATGGCCTCTGTGCTCCCTTCCCAGTCGATGACCTTTTGTAAAAGATTCCTTATGGGGGCTTAGTGATCATATCCACTAGTTCTTGTATTAGCCAAATAGGGAATTCCTCTGGTCTAGGGCCTTGACAGAATAGACGCAAAGGGTGTGGTTACAAGGTGGCAGGCTGTCCACTTTGGGTGGAGCATAGTATTCATATGTGGAGGGGAGTGTTAGGGTGGAAAGCTGGGAAAATAGGAAGGTCTGGCCCTCCGGACCACGGGCTTGACTCTATTCAGAAGGGAGCCAGCCATTCAAGGGTTTTCATCCACTTATGTGTGGCGGTGCCATGCAAGGGTGTGGAAGGCGGACAGATGGGAGGATCAGATAGGCTCGTGGAATAGTTCAGGTAAATGGTACTGACCTATACTAGGGCCATGCAAGTGAGAGTAGATAGAGGAGATGGCCGTGAGAGAGAGTGGGCACGTGGAAGCACCTGGCCTTGGTAACTGCTCGGACATGAGAAGGGAACGGATGGGGAGAGTTTACAAAGAACTCCAGAATGAGAGGATGGATGAGTGATGCTGGCAGAAATAGTGGTAGCAGAAGGAGTAGGTTTAGGAGGAATGTGGATAAACTTGGTGGGACATTCATTGGGAGTTTGGATTCTGTTAAGACATCCCGGAGATAGTTTGAGATTCAGATCTGGAGCTTAGGAGAGTGCTCAGGGTTGGAGACATTCTGGAAAGAGAAGAAAGCCAAGGATGGAACCTTGGTAGACAGTTATTGTGGAGGGTTGGGAAGAGGACAAAATACAGTCAGTTACGATACAAAAAAAAAGGAAGGTTACAGAGAGAAGTGGCAGGGGAACCAGTAGTGTGTGAAGCTCTCTCTGTCTCTCTCTCTCTCTCTCTGTCTCTCTCTCTTTCTGTGTCTCTCTGTCTCTCTCTCTCTCACACACACACACACCTACACACTTTGTACACTTTGTAGAATTGTGTTATAAATTTATTGGCACACTTAAATTCTGCCCTCTCTTCTAGAAGGTATATTGAGAATTAGGGGTACCTAAAGAGATTGTTCCCTAAGGCTGTTAGCTAATTTCCAGGCTAGGCTCTATTTGAGTAAAAATTGATAAACATTGTTTATTTTTATAATCTTACCATCTTTTAGACATCCTTTGAACAAATTCAAGAGATAATTGTTTAGTAGTAGCATTGTAGTGGAGTGGAATGGGCGTTGGATTTGTTATTAGAAGGCCTGGGTTCAAATCCTGGCCTTGTTACTTGTCATTTTCCTCGTCTGAAAAATGAGGAGGTTAAACTAGGTGAGCTATTAAGTTTCCCAGCTCAAATTGTTTGGTCAGGGGTCAGGGGTCAGGGCAGAGTTTGGGTGTGAGGTCAGCAGGATTATGTGCCATATAGAGGGCTGAGGGAGATGAGAGCTAAAGAGTAGCTAGTGGGTAATGGGGTGATTGGGTCACTGGTGCACTTAGAGCAATTTAATCAGGATGATGGGGAGAAGAAGCAGGTTGAGTAGGAAGGAAGGAATTGGCAGTATTTGGCATAGACAAATTTTTCAAGAGGTTTAACTGTAGTGGATCCCCCGGTCAAGGGATGGTTTCAGTTTTTTAGCATCATGGCGACCTTGTCATGATTGATGGAGTGAGGACCTGGAGAAAACCAGAGAGGAGGAGATCAGAGGAACTTATGGAGACTGAACAGAGTTGAAGAAGAAAGGACAGGGCAGGCAGGAGGACAGGAGTGGAGTGGGGGAGGTGAGGGCCTTGTTAGATTGCCTCTGTCTTCTTAACAAGCCGGGAGATGAAGTAGATGATTCATCATTAATTAATTTTGAGCCCTCTGGTCCAACCCGCTTCCGAGGCCCAGAGAGGTTGTGTGACTTGCCGAAGCGTGCAGAGTAGGTAGCAGAGACAGTTGCCTGATTCTGGATCCAGTGGTGCACCCTACTGTACCCCACTGTCGTTCACGGTAAGAGCGAGGCTGGGGGTTGGGGGAGGGACTTTGAGGTTGGATAAAGAGCTGTGGGGACTCATACACGGGATCTAGTGCTGGAGAAAATGTGGTCCTCTCATAGCTGCAGACCAAAGTTGTCCCCACAGGACTTTTACTTCATGAGTGGGGCACAGTGTTCAAGACGTGTACATAACAGCCACGAATGGGTTTCAAAGGATTAGTCTAAGCTACATTTTACCAGACACATGGCCAGAAGTCTTAAATGAACAATCAGTTATCCACTGAGTACACTTGGTTTTTGCATATTAAAGCCATAGGACCTTTAAAAACTTAATGATTCCTAGAGGGTTTTATTATACAGAGGCCACATCCCTTGGCAATGTGAAGAGTGGAGAGGTTTTTGATCACCTGGCATTACATGATAGATAACCTTTTGTGACCTTTATCCTTTGAGCGTTTTAATACAGTCTGCTTTAGAGAAAGGAAAAGCAAACAGAAGGAAGTTTGTCTCTGTAACCTTATCTCAGTGTAATGCCCGGATTATCCAGATTTCAAGAAATAAGTTCTGTTTTCAAATTGCAAATTGTCCACTTGATGTTCTGTTGGGAGCGAGCCAGATTACAGTCAACAGGTACTTGAAATTGATGAGTGGCAGGAATTTCTGCTAATAGCCATGTTGTCCAAAAATGTGTTTTTCCCTCTCACAGCTGCATAGTCTAAAGTTGGCCTTAGATGCTTTTTACCACCTAGGCAGGGTACAAGATCCAAGCTGTGTAAGTACAGTAAATTGTGGAGGTTTTAAAAAGATAAAACGCGGTATTTTGTCTTTGTATATACTTGTTTTTACCCAAAGAGTCAAAAATAATTTAAAATAGAGTAAGTCGGTCATCTAACTTCTTGCTCCTCATATAATAATATCTAGTGAGTCAAATAATTCAAAAGTATTGGGTATGAAGATATAAGACTAGGCGGTTAATTTTGCTGTAGGAAAAAGAAGTGTGAATCTGGAGCCCATATATTGTCCTTCATTCACTACTAGACCACTAACAATCTCCCAAAGCAACACTCTCAAAATTGGTTATTACTTTTCAATAAATTGATAGGAATGGCATGGAATATTTCTGTTTGAGTTGGATTTATTCTGTTTACTTCTTCCATACTTATGTAAGTTCTGGATTTTGCAGTTTCATAATTAGTTTTTCATGTACTAATGCTACATTTCTACATCTGTTTTGAAGTAAAATTAAAATGTAAACTTTTAAGTGAAACGGGAATTTTAAAAACATTTTAAAATCCAAATAGAATGTTAAATTAGAAAAGAAATGCATTTAGTTTTGAATTTCCATTTAACAAAATATTTTGTTCAGACTAATTTATGTGTTTGTTTATGGTGATTGTTAGTCTTTCATGTTTCTTGTCCATTTTTGCTTATATGTTTAAAATCATGAGTTTACTAATAATTTTATTTCATTTACTAACATTGTTGTAAATATGTTTGTTCTTATTTGGGGAATCTACACATAGCTGCTCCCCATATAACTCTGTAAAAGTATGAACCACCGTAATTTATCTTAATCTATCGCAATTTTTTTTAAGCTTTCATTAAATAGCTTTAATTAGAGCAAGAGCTTAATCTCTGATATCTAAATCATCAAGTTTTTCTCCTCTGTAATTGGATCACCTTCAGAATTAGCCCTGTAAAAGGCTGTTTAGTTTTCAGATTAGCTAGTTGTCTGGACATACAAATCTCAGCACTTTTTCTACTTTTGTTTACAAATTATTCTGTTTCTCTCTCCCTCTTGAGCACAATACAGAACATCTAGAAATTAGTGGTTGGAGGGCTTATTTGAAGACTGGAAATTACGGTGTGTTTTTTTGCATGGTCTGAGACACTTTTTGACATCTACTTTAGCCTATATGAGTTCAGAGCCAGAATGAGTTACTCATTACGTTAAGCGACATATTTATTTTCGTACTGATACTTTTCCTTCCTTATGGTCTGGCTTCTTTTCTAGTCTGCCCTGGATTGGTGGCCCAAGATCGATGCTGTGTATTGTCATTCTGTTGAACTCCGAAACATGTTTGGTGAAACCCTTCACAAGGCGGTGCAGGGCTGTGGGGCTCACGCTGCAATCCGAATGGCGCCGGTAAGACAAAGCCACAGGTGGAGCGCGTCTCTTGCCCTGGGCCCTGCCCTTCACTGCATTGTCAGTGTCTTCATTCCATTCCCGCTGTTTATATTCATCAGCTCGAGTCCTGAAGACAGAACTAACTGACCTGGGCCCCAGACCCTTCTGTGCGTGATGCACATTGATGAAAAATCCCTGTTACTTTGAAGGGCTTAGAGTTAAGGATCTTATATTAACTTTATAGAGTACTGTGTGTCGTCTCGATGACTGACTAGGCCTCTTGACTGTAAATGTAGGGTGGCCTTAAATTTTATTTTATTTTATTTTTTTGAGACTCTGTTTTGAGTAGAAGAAAGGGAAGCCAAATTCTAGGTTACGGTGAATGCCCCCCCTTATGCAGGATTTTGCCCACTGGATCCAAAGTGTTTCTGTGCAGGGAAAAGAAGTAAAATTTTAACGGATTATATTTATGTATCAAGATATTTGGTAAATTTCCAATGCTGTTTGGTAGCTTAGTACTCTGAGGATTATTCATTGATAGGCACTGTTGGATATGAGGTTAGATTATGTTAAAGCTTAGGATTTTAAGACAGTGTCTTGTGTACTAGTAAAGCCAAAACATACATGCAGCTCAGCTCTCCCCTTAAAAAGGAATTTAAAGTATTTTGTTGGACCAACCCGAACAGGCAGTCACAGACAGGATCATGCCGCACACATTCTTAGTGTCATTGTCTAGGACGGGTGTTTATCCATAGCAACTCTCGACATTGATTGGTGGTGCTTTGTTTTTTGCTTCTTATTTTCTGTTCTGATTGGCTGCTGTCGCTCACATGATCAGATGCCAGCCAGTCACTGTTTTGCGTGGCAGTGGGCTTCTGTGGCTGTAAGTATGACCCACTGTGACTACCACAGAAAAGTCCCCCGTCTTCTTGATGGCTCTGTGTGGAGTGACTGCTCCAGTCATACCATTTCATGTGGAAAATAGAGCATGTCCTCACGTAGTGTTTGCTGTAGTCATTAAATTGCTTCCTTTTTGCCATGCTTTGTTTTCCAGAATTCTCATAACCAAAAAAAAAAACCTGGTGATTTTACATAATCATAGCTCATATTTATTCAATTGTCACTGTTTGTCAGGGGTTCCTGAAGTCTACACTCTGCATGTTCAGATAGAAAAATTCTGTGCTAACAATTATAGTTTGGAATTGTGTCTAGGTGTGCTAAAATTCTAGCAAAGAGAGTAACAACATGATTTTTTCGTTATTATAGATTTTTAAACGTACTAAAAAATCTAAACTAGAGATTTAATGTATTACTGTAGACTTTAACACTGAAATAGTTTGTAGTTCATTTTTTAAGTGGCAAAAGTTTTCAAAGTTGAAAAAGAAATTTCCCTCCAGGTACAGCTTTAGAGGTAAGTGCCTAGAGGCCCACTTGGGCCTTATCTTTTTCTTTTCTTTTTTAAGTTGTAAAGATGTCCTAGGAAGTGACCTTTCCTTGGATCTTTGCAGCTTCTCGGGGGAAGTTTGTTGCATTCTGATGCCCTGACTTCCTACAGTAACTTTGCTCCTTTTTGAGGGGAGGTGTGGTATTCAAATTAGGAATTGGATCATGATTCGTTTTCAGCTATTCAGTTATTTCAATTATTCAGTTATTTTCAGCAATTCTAATGTGAATCACCACAAAAATCAGATGTATTTGTGTATCTTTTTTGAATAAGGGCAACACTGACCATATGTATTCTAGATTTAGAATTTACTCAAGTTCTTGAGACATGAACTGGTAGGTGGAGCTACCGATTCCAGCAATTTACCTCCTGGGGCTAAGGACATCTAGGATGCAAACTGGACTTTTACTTGGGTTATTTTTTGAACATTTTTGTCATCCCTAGAATTCGTTTCCTAAAACTGTGTGTGTGTGTGTGTGTGTGTGTGTGTGTGTTGTTTGCTGGTGGAAGACCAAATTTTAGCTAATTTTCATGTCTGAGAGAAGAGCTGGTCAAAGTCTTTAAGGGTCTGCTTAGGCCATCCCAGAATATTTCTGTCAGGGTTGAATGTGATCCTAGATCATCTAGTCTACTCTCCCACTGAAAGTGAGAATTGTTTCTAGGAAATCGTTAATAGCTCTTCAGAAACCTCTGCTTGGGTATTTCCAATCAATGGGAGTTTCTATGTGTATCCCATTCTTTTTTTTTTTTAAAGGCAGTTGGGGTTAAGTGACTTGCCCAGGGTCACACAGCTAGTGTCATGTGTTTGATCTGAGGCTGGATTTGAATTCAGGTCCTCCTGATTTCAGGGCTGGTACTCCATCCACTGCGTGTGTGCCATTCTTAACCGTTAGGAAGTTCTTAATGACACTGAACCAAAACCTGCTTTCCTGTCATTTCTCCCTACTGGGCAACAGTCTGTCCTCTGGAGTTGCACAGAAAGAGTCTGCCCACTCTCCTGGGAGAGAGCAATTTGAAGACTTGGAGTTAAATGCCCTGCCCAGGTCCTTGGACCATTTTCAGATGACATCCTTATAGGACATAGTTTCTAGATCCTTGACTAACCAGAGCACCTTCCGTTTTGTCCATGCCCTTTGCGTACCTGTGGGGCAGAATGTAACATCCGGTACAGATTATAGCACTCTTGCTGCGGCCTTAATGGACACTATTTCCATTACTGCCACCAAAGATGAGCTAATGTTAGTATTTCATTATAGCATCAGTCTCATTTTCTCATATGGATATTGTGGTCAGCCAGATACTCTAAATCTTTTTCCTATGTACTGATGCTCTTGTTTTCATATATACCATTTGTGCATTTCAGTTTTTGAAATTTATAATTTCATCACCAATTTTGATGGTTTTACCTTCCACCCGTTGTTCCTGGGTTAGCTCCCTGGGGCCAAACAGGATTTGTCCTATACCTTTGTCACCTGACAGCCCTTCAGATCCTTGAGCACAGCTGGCTGGTTCCTGCTGAGCCTTGTCTTCTACAGCCTCAACATCCCTGTTCTTTCAGCTGATCCAGTGTATCCTGTCTACTAGGCCCTTCCTCACCCTCTTTGCCTTCCTCTACGTTCCTCTTTAAGATGTGTGCCCAGAACTGAGCCTGATGTTCTAGATGACATCCGACTAGGGCTGAGTACAATGGGACTGTCACCTGTGCCTGGAAGATGTGTTCCCTTTTAATGCAATAACTTTTATGGTCACCAGATCACACTGCTGACTCTAATATTAAGCTTGTGGTCCACTAAAAGCCCCAGATCTTTTTCAGGATAGCTACTATCTTGGTATGCAAGACTTTACATTTATTCCAATTGAATTTCATCGTATATTCAGCTCAGTACTCTAACATGTCAAAATCTTTTTGTTTCCTGACTCTGTCATTCACTTTGTTACCTATTCCTCTGAGCTTTGTGATTTGCAAATTTAATGAGCATATCATCTTTGCCTTTCTGTCATTGATTAAAATGTTAAATGCTATAGTATTATGTATAGATCTTTGAGAAGCTCCACTGAATATCTCTTGCTATTGATCAAACACCAATTACATCCAACCAGTTATGAATCCATTTGATTGGAATAATCAGCTTTCATTAAGTAATGACTTTAAATAGCAGATAATGTCTTTGAATTTTTACATATGTACATATATATCTTTTGCTCATCTCGCATTTTGGAGGTGGGATCTCTGGTTGGTCTTCTGTAATTGACCTCTATAATTTATTGACCTCCATAATTAAAGCATGTAATATTAAATTAAATTATTTTTTCTTTATAGGAGAAACCAAAACAGTTAATTTATGAGTTACTAATTTTTTCTTACTATGTGTATTAACTGTTGTTAGACAAAGCACACATATATTAGCAATGAATTTCCATTTAGGCTTGGAACAGGAAGAAGAACAGTAAATTCATTAATTACTTTATTTTCACTTGAAATAAATTGCGCTTTTGCTGTGAATATATAACAACCTTCCCACTCCCACCTCCTGTTCCTTCACTTCTCATTTCTTTGAGAGGAAAAAACAGACAGATATGCATGGAAGGATAACGTTAATGAACCAGTTGCACTTACTATTTATACACACCAGATTTAGAGGAAAAAAATGAACCTTATAGTTGGATAAGCATAATTACTTTTTTAGATAGTCTGTTATTCCCAGTAACAGACCATTTATGGTTGATAAATTGAAACTGGATTTCTGAACTACATTTGAAATTTAGAAGTCTCGTGTCATACCAGGCAGCCAGTGGTCTGTCATTTTTTTGAGTATATGTTGTTCAGCAACTTTGCTAAAAAAAATTTGTTCCGTATTAATCTGAGATATTTTTGTGTTTTTATATACTAATAGTAATGACACATGTTCCATGAGATAATTCTCAGAATTCTTTCTGCATTTTTCCAGTGATACCTTGTCATGTTTCTAATGAAATAGATATTATTCACTTTGGGTGGTGAATAACATTAAAGCACAAAGCAACAACTTCAAGGAGAAACTATCTTAAAATAGTAAAGTGTCTAGAATAATTTTGAGAAAAATTTTTTAAAGGAGTGGATATGGTGCCACCCTGGCATTAAAGCATTGAGTCAAACATTTCTTCTGTGTATGATGCATGTCAATTTCCATTTTTATGTTTTTTACATTTTTCTTGGCTAAAGAGTCCCCTTACCCAAAACTTGTTAAGCTCCAATGCATTTTCATAGTTCTGGAAAATTACTTTTTATATTAGTCAGTCTGATTGAGACTGGTAGGTTGATATTTGTGTGTGTGTGTGTGTGTGTGTGTGTGTGTGTGTGTGTGTGTGTGTTTGTGTGCGCATGCCAAATCAGTTTTTCTAGGTTTTTTTTTACTTAAATCGTACAAATAGATTACACCGAAGTTTATATTAAAAGTACATTTTCTGATGTTAATAGCCCTAAATTGTGTTGCTCTATGTTTCGTGTGATAATCTTTCAAAAAAGTTGGATTGTTAGTATCCTCTAAGTAAATACTAGATACTGACAGGATAATAATATATTTTTCTTAGAGTCTTACATTTAAAGAAAAAATGACAAGCCTTAAATTTAAAGAAAAACCTACGGACTTGGAAACAAGAAGTTATAAATACCTCCTATTATCCATGGTGAAACTAATCCATGCGGATCCAAAGCTGTTGCTCTGTGTAAGTAAACTTCTTTTGATGCTTGAAATTCTTCCCGTTAATGTAACTTGACAGAAACGCCATGTTCCTGAAAGATTACTGTTCTCTAGAAAGGATTTTGACATTTCCTATTTACCGTTTCAAATTGACTTTTTCCTTAAAAAAAAAAAATCAACTGGAGGATGATGACACAGTTAATTCCCTGGACTACTCATACTTATTTCCTTAATTTGTAATGTGCTCTAGAAGGGTGTTTATCCTGATTTTGTAACTATCATATTGTTAGCATGTGTCCGCCTGTTTAATAAGGAGAGTTCTAAGAGTAGATGGTGAGCGAGGGGGAGCAGCCATTGGGCACAGCTTGACCTCTGCTAGGGAAAACTGGGGGAAGGTTCAATATTGATATTTCTGTTTGCAGGGTGGGTTAAATCTCCTGCCCAGTCTCCTCCCGTTTTCTTTCTGTCTGGGAGATATGGAAGAAGAGAAAGAAGAGTGGGAGGAAGGGAAGTGAGGTTCAGGGCGGGGCACTAGATTTGGAGTTGGGTCTGTCTGTGGTCACACCCTCTGCTCTTCCATATGCTTCCTGTGTGACCTTGTCTGAGTCACTTCAGTCAGTCCACAATCCACAAGATCCTGCTGTGTGTCTGGTGCTGTTGATCCAAGACAGTGGCTGCTACTCATACTAGTCTATTTCCCTAGTATATGAGAACCTTGCTCACAGCACCCAAGTAAGTTCTACAAGTAGTAGCATCCTCCTATACCTAGCTAAGAACTTGGCAGCTCAGAGGTGAAGTGGCCTGCCCTCAAGGAGCTTCCATTCCGTTGGGGAAAGACAACACAGCCATAGTGAGATATAGGTGAAATGAAGAACAAACAGAAAGAAGGCAATCTGGCTGGAGAAGGCTCCAGCACGGTGGTTCTCCCATGCTTTTTGCTCACAGGACGGTATTCCTTGCCACTTTGAAGGTGTCTCTGAACAGCACTAGGAGAGACTCAGTCAATGGACTTAGATGCACCTTTCCCTTAATAAGTCAGCCTTTTGTTGAGTTCTTTGTGAATCTAAGGTCTGATGTGTTTTGAGGTTAGTGCAGATGTGTGATAGGCAAGTTTTATTTATTTTTTGAATACTATACGCGTACCATGTATGCAAGGTAAATCTAATTTATGTCAGTCAGAGTCTTCATGCATTTTATTTTATCTGCAATAACCTAACATCCAGAGTTTCTCAATACGCCTACTAGAACCGTGGAAGCACTACCCAGACAGCTGGAGGGAAGGCTTCACGCCCTGGGGGAACAGACGGGACAGGACTGACTGGGGAGCCTAAGAAGGGCAGTGCCTCCCCACCATGCATTGGGCCAGTGCAGAGCCATGAAGGCAGGAGTGGGAATGTTGTCGGAGAAGATGACTGAGAAGGGCAGTTTGGCAGGACCAGAGAGCATGGGCCAAGGAAGAGTGTGTGTTAGGAAGCTGGAAAGGGAGCTTGAGGGCAAGCCCGTTACTTTAGGTGCCCAAAAGAGAAGTTTTTATTAGATTCCGTGGAGTTGAAGTAATGCAGTAGTTGGACTGACTTATGTGTGGAGGTTGAACAGAGTCGGGAGAGACTTGAGGCATGGCCAGTTGGGAAGCTTTTGCCTTGGTCCAGGTGAGAATTGATGAGGGCTGGACTTAGGGTAGTTGTGTGAGTGGGCCTTTATTTCCTTATCAGTAAAATTAAGGAACTGGACCAGATGACTTCAGAGGACCCTTTCAGCTCCAGTCTAGATACCTAAAATAGGAGCGCCCTATTCAACAGCCGCAGCCAGTTAGAACCTCAGATCAAAATTTGTCCTCCCCCTTAGCCCCATAATAGTCGCATGTAATGGAGAACATGGCATGTTACAGTTAACCTTTAACCTATTCTCTGTCCTTATTGAAATCCCTGTCCCAGTCTTAATCCTATAATTAACCAGTTATTGTCCTCTGCTTTCAAATTCCTTTCCCCTTTGTTCTCTGGTTTCTCCTCCCATGCCCACGTCCACGTCCAGCCTTGGATTACTTCATCCTCTACAACGCCTTTGCTCTGGCTGAATGGAGTTGGACGAAGTCATACTATCTGTTGACTGGATACACTATAAACTTGTTATCTTACTCCATCTGGGCCCTCACTGCAGCAAGGCAATCCTTTTTTTCATCTTTTATTGATACCCTATCTCATTTCCCACAGAAACTAGTTTGTTCCATACCTTGGCTTCTTTTTTTTTTTTTTATTGGCTAGGCAAATGGGGTTAAGTGACTTGCCCAGGGTCACACAGCTAGTGAGTGTCATGTGTCTAAGGCCACATTTGAACTCAGATCCTCCTGACTCCAGGGCTGGTGCTGTATCCACAGGGCCACCTAGCTGCCCCCCTTGGCTTCTTTCTTAAAGCCTCTTACAGTTCCCCCTTCCCCCCATCTTCAGACAAAGTTGACAAAATTGAGGCCGTTTGCCCTGAGCTCCCTCTCCTATGCTTCTCTTGAATGAATTAAAATGAATGAAAAGACATGTATTAAGTATTTACCCCATACGTTCTGGGCATGCAGATAGAAATGTTGAGAGGATCCCTCCTCTCAAGGAGGGTGCCGGTATGTTGTAGAAGGTGCGGCTGTTGGGCATATGGAAAGGCCCAGAATCCTCAGGGTGCAGTGGGCTGAAGGGAGGAAGGTGCCGAGAAGGGATGATGGTCCTGGGGGCACAGAGGGTCTCCACGGGTGCTTTGCCCCTTCTCTGTTTATCTCCTCCAGTAGACTGCCCTCTGTCATCCCCCACCTTCTCCTCAATCCTTAGTCTCTCCTCATCTGTTTGGCTTTTCCCTATTGCTGTCCAACATGCCCAAGTCCGCTTCTTTTTTTTTTTTTTTAAAAAAGGCAGTTGGTGTTAAGTGACTAACCCAGGGTCACACAGCTAGTAAGTATCTGAATCTTAACCTGAACTTGGGTCACTCCAAGGCCTGTGTTCTATCCACAGTGCCACCTAACTGCCTGCCCCTCTCCTTTTTTTGAAAACCTCTAGACCCTGCCGTCCTCTCAAGTCTCTCATCCTATAACTTTTTTCCCTTTCTCAGGCAGACTCCTTTAAAAAGCTGCAGCTTTTAGGCATCTGCCTTGATTTCCTCCTGTGCCTCAGGCGGAGCCATCTCTTTTTCTGTCATCCGCCTCACCACTCTGCAGTGTTCTTGGTTGGCTTCTCCTCCTGGATGATGATTTCCTCTGTTTTTGGTGCTACTTCTGTCTCTGGCTCTCCTCCTCCCTCTCTGACCCTCCTCCCCCATCTCTCCTTTGGTGTGTTGTCATCCGTATCACGGCCCCCTGAGTATGGGGACTCCAGGACTCTGGCCTGGTCCCTTTTCTCTCTTGGTGACCTTACTAGTTCCTAGGAGTTCAGCTCTCCTCTCCATGCACATCACTGCTGTCTGTCTATCTGTCTGTCTGGTCTCAGTCATTTCCTACTGGATGCCCTGGAGACATCCCGAGCCTGTCAGGTCCACGTAGCCCATTCTGCTGAACCCTCCTCTCCGAGTAGGGGACCCTTTGCTCGCCTCATGGAGCTGGCTGTGGTTGAGAGCTTCGTTCTTGGAAAATCACCGTGGATGGTGGAGCCCAGCCCCTTCTCTGCTGTCTCCCCCTTGGTGCCACACACCTGTAAACTTTCTTCACTTGGAGGTGTGTGCTTGTGGACAGTTATACAAAAGCAGTCCTCTAAGGACTGAGTGACGGCTGGCATTCGGGGCACCTTAGCTTCATTTCTCTGCCTGCAATTCAGTTTCACAGAAGGGAGCCAAATTCCCTGGTGCTTACAGGTATGTGTGTACTCCTGCTGGAGTATTTGAAGAAATAGAAATTAAGTGCCTATGGGACTGTTGGAGCTCAACCTTGAAGATGCTATCTTTGCCGCCATCTAGTGGATAAACTGAATGTTTGACAGCTGCAAATCCATTCAAAGAGTGGAAGATGTGTTATAAAGACTTGGGAAGAGTTTCTATTTTAGATACTTACTGACCGAGTTTAAATGAATTTGGGAAGAAGGCCAGCTTGCATTACTGAAAAGTTGAGATTAGTGCCTCCAAACTCTTTTGATCATACATACCATCAGAAAAGAAAAAGGGAGCAGGCTCACCTACTCTATCTGTGTTTACTTATTTGTTTATTGTATGCAGGTACCTATGTATGAGTAATGATGTTCATCCTAAAACTTGGGCAAAACCAGAAATTAAAAAGATAAAGATAAAATAATATTTGAACCTAGAGGCAATAAGGAGCCCCTGGAATTTATTGAGTAGGAGTGATATGGTCAGACCTGTGCATTAGGAAAGTCCCTTTGGCATCATGGAGAGTGAGGTGGAGAAAGGACAGACATTTGAGACAGGGAGAACAGTTTTGACTGGGGACTGTCAGTCTAGGTGAGAGATGATGAGGGCCTGTCCTGGGTCAGTGGTGGCTCTGTGAGCTAGGAGAAGGGGCTGAATCCTCAAGGCACGTGGAGGTAGACACGACAAGCTTTCCCAGTTGTTGGATTTCTGTGGGGTGAGGGAAAGTGAACGAATTAAGGAGAACACCAGCGTTGTAAACCTGGGACTGGAAGGGTGGTGGTGCCTTCTTCAAATAGGGTGACATTTGGAAGAAGGATGTGTTTCGGATGGAAAGATAGGGAATTGCAGCTCATTCATTTCTTCTGTGGCATGGCTTGCTCACCGACCACTGCCTCAGAGAGCAGAGCCTCACCCATTTGGGGTGCCTGTTTCAGCTGAGAGATGGGAGAGGGTGGGCCAGCAGGTGAGGGGGATGCCTCCAATCATTCTGCCTGCACAGCTGTTTATTGGTGGTTGGTTCAGGTTAGATTTGGGTATAACTACCCTGAGGGGCCCACAGGAAACTCTCCCTGTGAGAAAGGGCAATTGGGTGATCGATGTAGGGGGCATTTAAGGCACAGGACAATTGTGTTGGACTGTGGTTGACCAGCGGGAGAAGGGCGACATCAGACCCAGCTTCCTACCCCTCCCCTTGGTTTATCACACACTCCTTAAAGTTTCAGGCTGCTGCCCCTGCTTTGGAGAGTATGGACCTAGGTTTTCTCTTTTTAAAGTCATGTTACTTTTAGGATAACTGGAAATAGACTTACACTGTTGTCTTCTTGGCATCTTTTGCAGGACTACTTATTAAATTACTTTGAAAGAGTGACTTGTAATTAGAATATCAAAGGAGGTTTAGCTTCTACAAAATGTGTAGAATTATGATTATTTTACGTCTAAATGAGCATCTGAAGTTACTGAAAAAAGCTTTTTTTCTCAAGTAGCTAAAGCTTAAATCTTTGAAACTTTTTAACGTTATTGATTTGCTTACTAGACTCTGTTTGTGGTTGAAAGGTAGCATTGTGGTGGGTAAAAAAGGTAGGAGACCTTAATTCTAGTCCTAGCACTGCCCCTAATTTCAGAGCTTCAGCGTTTCTATGAAAATATGGGTGTGGGAAAGGAGGGGAGGGTTCTGGAGATTGGGATATCTTTCTCAAGTTGTAGATTTTTTCCTTCTATGATTCCCTAATACATTTCAATCTTATTTCTGTTGCAGTTACAAATTCCAAATTAATAAAGTCTAAGTTAGAAGATTATCTTTCCACCAGAATTGTTAAAGTTTAGAAATAATCCATTATTCTTTATCAAATCATAAAAACAGTTTTTCATTAATTCACTAATTTCAATTAATTCATTAATTTCAGTTAATTCACTTGGAGCCACCTGCCTTTCCTAAATGAGAATACTCTGAAGATGGTTCATATTTCTAGTTAGGGTTTTACAAAGTGTAGACAGATACAAGTAGAGAAACTCTACCGGGTGTTACGAAGGAGCATTAAAACTTTGCCTTGTTCTTTGCAGAATCCAAGAAAACAAGGGCCTGAAACTCAGGGGAGTACGGCAGAGTTAATCACAGGCCTGGTGCAGCTTGTCCCCCAGTCCAGCATGCCGGAAATAGCCCAAGAAGCAATGGAGGTAAGGAAAGCCTCGTCCTGGGTGTCCTGCTGAGTGGAGAGGCTGTTTGTGCCCACTTCACTGGGCTTCGTGGCGGGTGTCTGCCTCGTGGTAAAAGTTGGTAGTGATAGGTTGGAAAATGTCAGTGAAGGCATCTGCCTCTGGATTGTTTTAAGGTCCATAGAGGGCAGGGATGCTCTCGTTTGAGCTTTTATGAAACGTGTAACTGCTGTTGCTTAGACCAATAAGGAAATTTTAAATGTATTGATTATCAGTGACTTTAGGTAAAGCAGTTTTAAAACCAAATTATGAATGACACCTTATAATACCCTTAAAAAAATGAATATTGCTGCCAGCACTGCTTTTGAATGAGCTGATGAGAAGAGAAATACTGACCAAGCAAGAATGGCCCTCTGTCTTACCCTCTCTCCCTTTGATGGAGCTTCTGTGAAATGGGCTGGAGTTTCTTGTCTTGCTCTCTGGTAGGTGGGGATTTTGTGTAACTTCCATAGTTACAGTACACAGTCAAAATAGGAGTGAAAAAAGGACCAGATAAGGATGAACTCATGTTTGACCCTGGAGTCCCCAGGGAGCCACTCAGGGTTGCCGAGCTGGGGGCATGACTTGGTCAGAGGATGGACTGGAGAGAGGAGGGAAACATGGGGCAGGAGGACTGGGATTCTTCAGAAGGTCAGGACCTGCTGGGCACTTGGCCATTCTCTTTTATTTTGACTGTAGAGCAGCCCCTGGTGGGCCCAAGTTTCATGTGCTTCAAAAGAGGCTCAGGTTACTTGGGGCTGAAAGTTTGGTGTTTTTAGTCTGTCTTGGTTAGTTCTCTCTTTCACATTCACTTAGCCGTCAGCAGTTTGTCCTTGAAGATTTTCCTAGTTTCTGACCCTTCCTTGGCTCTTGCCCCTACTCTGCCAGCCCGCATCTCAGCTGCATTGGTCACCCCTCCTGACTCTGATCCCTCATCATCTCATCTCCTTTGTGGCGTTGTGGAAATGAAGAGCTGGCCAGGTTCCCACCCCAGCCTCATCCCTGGGCCAGCTAGTTACCATTTCTGAGTTGTACTTCCTTCCTGGGTCAAGTGGCCACAATCATGGATGTGCTAACCAGCTTGCAGGGCTTTTTGAGGAAGGTGCTTTGTAGACATTTAGGCCCTCTGACGGTGTCACAGCCAAAGTCCCGCCTGTACTTCCAGATTGTTGATAAGCTGCGTTTTCATCCCTCTCTGCCCCCACGTACAGAGAATGCTCTGTCTGACCTGGGGCTGGTGCCCTGTGTGCCCTGCACTGCTGCCATCCTTCTGGTCCCTGTCTGGAATGTTCTCCTTCCCCCCTACGCTGGGCCTGTCCGAGGCCTCCTCATCCCTTAAGGGCTGCCCCTTCCACAACCGCAGCTCTCTCCTTGTCCTTCTGGTTTAGCCAAGCACTCTCAGGACAGGGAGGGTCACGGGTGAGCGTTTTCATGCTGTTTATTTTACACTGAGGCTCAGATCCTAGCGATAACCATTGATTAGGGTTTCGAGAAATATTCTGTTGATTATATATTCTTCTCATCCATTGCTCTTTGGGAATTTGTAGCATGAATTTGGAAATTCCTGGCTAACTCCTTGTATTTATCAACAAAAGGACACTGGCCACTGGGGAGAGTGATTCTGGCAGGTAATACTTGAAATTGGTTGAGTATTTCCAGATGGCTTAGAATTATTTGGGGAGAGGAATTCAAATTAGATCCTGAAAGCACCCTAATATTTCCAGAAAGGGACCCTTGAGACACACGGGAACGTGTGCTGAGCAGAGGTAAAGTAATATCTTAAAGCTGTCTAGTCATTCCTGAGTTGCTTCTCTAGGTGGTGGTCCCTAGACCTGCGAAGACTGTCCCTGGTTCTGAGCAGTGCTCCATCTCTCCTGAATTCCTGTTTCTGACATGAAGGGAGCACAAAAGGACGTTTGTCCGACACTGGTGGCGAGGCCTTCCTGACCTCCACTTAGCTCCTGCTTATCTGTGGCTCATCTAGTGCTATGTCGTTGAACCTCCTTGGGCCTTGGCGTCCTCCTGTCAAATAACAGACAGAGCTGGGCTCGATTGGTGCCGACAGCCCTTCCTGGCCCCAGATCTCAAATGCTAGCCCTGATCGAGGGCCTGCCTGCTGGCTGCTGCATTGGGAAGGAGGCGCTGCAGTCATGAAGGCAAGAACAGAACAGGCTCTGCCCTCAAGTTGATGCCCGTGGGAGTAAAGAAACTCAGTCCAAACATGTGAGGTGCTTCCTCCGAGCAGAGCACTGTGGGACGTGCCGGGGATACACGTAGACCAGATTTCATTTCCAAAGGCGCAGAGGGTTCGGAGGGGCTAGAGAGCACTGGACGTGGCTTGGAAGCCCCCATGGGCAGTCCAGTCCTCTCTCTGAACCTCAGCGTCTTCATTTCAAGTTGATTTGAGGATCACAGCAAGTTACTGAAACACTCTGTAATCATAATGGACTGCCTAATTGGGAGCTGTTTTTCTCACTTAGCACCATCACCATTCCCAAACATCTGAGTCTGAATGCTGCTGCGTCAGAGCTGACACGGGCTCCTTTTTAGCTGGGTGGCCTGGGAAACAATAATGTAGATTAGCAATCTATGTCAGTACTTAAGGCTATGCTACTGCCCATTCATTCACTCTGTCTGTTCTTCCTGCTTATTGATGTAGATAAAATTCTAGTTCTCAAAGGTTTTGAAAGGTAGTCCTCAAAATCTAGAGTTTGTTTTTGTTCTTTGGCTTTTTGTTTGTTTGTTTTTTGGCTAGGCAATGGGGTTAAGTGACTTACCCAGGGTCACACAGCTTTTCTCAAAAAAAGGACAGGCTGAGTAACTTGGTTATTTGTTAGCAGCTCTGCTGTTAATAATCATTTCTTGACTATATTGTACAAAGAATCTTGGATGATTTTGACATATTTCATGGAATTCAGCCTTTTGAGAGGGAGCCCTCAAAGGCAATGAAAACACCCCGAGAGCACTTGAGTAAGCGTATGGGTCATGACAGCCCCAAACTGCCCACTAGAAAGAAGGGGACTCGATGATGTTGTTAGGGGAGCGATAGGATCTGAAGAGATGCGTGCGCATCATAGGATCAGAGTGAGGGAGCAGCAGCCGATGGGATCAGAGAACTGGAGGCTGGCCCCGGTGCTTAGGTACACGCTCCTCCTGGCTCCATGGAGGGCCTAGGGAAGATCACGGGCAAGAGCTGCAGAACTGACTTAATAAGAAACTAACGCTTAGTGAATGAATGAGTGACCAGAATGGTCATGGATGGATGGATGGATGGTGCTCTGCATATCTGGAGGTGGCACCTACATGAGGGAGATGAAGTGTAGGAGCTTTGGTGTGGAGGGTGAGAATTGACATTTTTAGTTAAAAGAATGTTTCAGGATTGCCTTGGATATAAAATTACCCGTGAAAGGTAGCACAGAGGAGTGGATGGAGTAAGTGCTGGCCTCAGAATTGTGGAGATCTGGATTCAGGTCCTGCCTCTGATCCACACTGGCTGTGTGACCCAAGTCAAGTCACTTAACCCTCGCTCATTTTTCTCAGCTTACTGGTCGAGCCTGGGAGCTTGGAATACTCCTTGCTTCCCACCCATTTCCAGAATGTGTTCAAGAATTCTGGAATCCCTTTATCCAACCGTAATCTGTTGTCTTTTCACCCTCCCTACCCCTTTCCTTCCACACTCTGACCTCTGATCCTTTGACCCCTCAGTTGTCTCCCCAGCCATCTCTCCTGCTGTAGCTACTCTCTCTGCTTCTCTCCATCTTGACCCTTCAGTGAGGCAGTTCAGCTCCACACTGTCCTTCTCTCTTTAATCCTAATCCCGATTGCAACCAGCCAAGCTCCAGATCATTCCCACCATTTCTTGCCTTTGCTCCTACACGTTGCTGCTGAACAAAGGTGGAGAAAATCATATGGTTCTGACTGGGTGCACTACTGATTTCTATTAGTCTCACCTAGGTCCTCACTGCTGCTTGGCAGTCCTGCACTCCCTCCCTTATCTCACTATCCCCTCCCCACAGCGGCTCTTCCAGACCTCCTCAAACCTCCTTTAACTCCTGCCCCACCCTTCAGCTGAGAACCTTGTTTTATATTTTACAGAAAAAATTGAGGCCATTCTATGGGAGCTCCCTCATCTCCTGTAACTCAGTCCTTCTGCTCCTCTCTCCTCCATCCCTGTCTCACGTGAGGAGGTGGCCTTGCTCCTTACCAAGGCTACCCCTCTGTGTTCAGGCGGCCCTGTTCCATCCCGTCTCCTCCACTAGATAATCACTTCCATCATCCCCACCTTTTCACTTATTTTTGATCTCTATCTGTCTGCTGGATCATCCCCTGCTGCCTACAAATGTATCCGTGCGTCCCCCATCCTGAAAAACCGCTCACTTGATCCTTCGGTCCTGCTGACTGCCATCCTATGTCTCTTCTGCCGTGAAATGAAGTTCCTTGAAAAGATGTCTGCAATAGGTGCCTCTACTTTCTCTCCTCTCAATCTGTTCTTCACCCCTCGTTTATAATCTGGCTTCTGACCTTATTATCCACTGAAGCTGCTCTCTCCAAGGTCAGCCAGTCCTTCTTCTTGACCTCTCTGTAGCCATTGACATTGCTGAACACTCTCTCCTCCTCGATCTCCTCTCTAGGTTTTCTCTCTGCCTGTTCTCCTCCTACCTCTCTGATTACTCATTCTCAGTCTCCTTTGCTGGGTCCTACTCCACATCATACCCTCTGATCCTGGATGTCACTTGGGGGTTCTGCCCTGGGCCCCCCTTCTCTCCCACTGTACTGCTTCACTTGATCTCATCAGTGCCCATGGATTCAGTGACCATCTTTATGCTGATGACTCAGACCTACATTTCCTGCCTCACTTTCTCTGCTGATCTCCTGAATGTCCAGTAGACATCTTAAATTCAATACACACAAAACTGAATCCAGTATTCCCCACCCCCCACCCCCCACTCCCCTGTTTCTGTAGAGGGCTGTATCATCATCCCAGTACCCCAGACGTGCACCCTAGGAGTCATTCTGTACTCCTCGCTCGTTGCTCACTCTCCCCATATCCAAGCTGTTGCCAAGGCCTGTTGATTACACCTTTGCAAGCATCTCTCAAATTTGCCCCCTTCTCTCCTCTGATACTGCCACCTCTGTGTTGCAGGCCCTCATCACCTCACCCCTAGACTATTAAAATTGTCTGTGGCTGGTGGGTTGGTCTGCCTCAGGTCTCTCCCAACTGCAATTCATCCTTAATTCAGCCACTCAAGTGATTTTCGTAAACTAAAGGTCTGACCATGTTCCTGCCCCCTGTCCCCCCAATAAACTCCAGCGGCTCCCTATTGCTTCCAAGAGCAAATACAAAAAGCTCTGTTTGACATTTTATAGCCTTTTATAACCCAGCCCTGTCCTACCTTTCCAGTATTCTTACACCTCATTTCCCCACATGTATTCTTCCATCCAGTGACACTGACCTAGCTGTACCACAAACAAGACCCTCCATCTCTCGACTCGGGGCATTGTCTCTGGCTGTCTCCCATGCCTGGAATACTCTCCCCCTCCACTCTGACTATTGACCTCTCTGACTTCCTTTAATCCCAGGGAAAACCCCTTCTTTTACTGGAAGCCTTCCCCAACTCCTTAATTCTAGTGCCTTCCCTAGGTTAATTATTTCCTATTTATCCAGCATATAGCTTGTTTTGTATATATTTATTTGCATGTTATCTCTCCCACTAAATTGTAAGCTTCTTGAGGGCAGGGACTGTCTTTTGCCTCTTTTTGTGTCTCTGGCTGTTAGCACTGTGCTCAGCACATAGTAGGTGTTTGCTAAATGTTTATTGATTGATTCTCTCAGTGCCACAGGCAGTGTTCTAAGACTACCAGTGGAAGCCGAAGTGTTAGCGAGAGTTTCCCGGTCAGCAGTATTCACAATGAGGGCTGGTTCAAAAGAAATGACTTGTACTGTCCCTGTCTTCCCAGCTCCTTTATTCTTTGGATTGGTGATTTCTCAGCTTTCTTCGCAAGGGCTCCCAAGGGAGCCGACCTGTCATTGTATTATTAAAGGAAACTCCCTGCCACAGTGGCCCTTCTCTGCAGATACCTTTATAGTTGCCTGAAGTACTGAGTGGTAAAGGGGGCCACACAGCCAGCATATATTAGGCAGGACTCAAATCCAGGGCTTACAGGCTCTGAGGTCTGCTCTCTGCCCATCATAACATATCACTTCTCTTTAGGAAAGGCAGGAAAAAGAAATTACTTTAAAATAGCAAGTATCTTATAATCTGCTCCTTAGCTAAGCTGCAGTCTCAAGGACAAATATTCTATAAAGGACAAAGTCTGCCCCCCCCCTTTTTTTTTAGTCCTTTCCAAAATATTCTCTTGTTCAAAAGGTTTTATAGTAAGCAAGAGAGCATCTGTTTCTTTGGCAGACCTGGGAATCTTTTACTCCTCTGTCTGTGTACGTATGACCAGCTTTCACTCACAGTTACTTGTGGGAATAAGGTCATATTCTTTTTTTTTTGTTTGTTTGTGTTTTTTTTTTTTTTTTTTTAAGGTAATTGGGGTTAAATGACTTGCCCAGGGTCACACAGCTAGTAAGGGTCAAGTGTTTGGTCTGAGGTTGGATTCAAACTGAGGTTCTCCTGACTTCAGGGCCGGTGCTCTATGCACTGCACCACCTAGCTGCACCCTAAGGTCATATTCTTTGGAAACATTTAGGTCTTTAGTAAAATGCTTCTAGTTTTTGTTTTTAAATCAACCAACAATCAACTTGCGTTTCTGAAGCCGTTAGTGTGTGCCAGGCCCTGTGCTCAGTAAGACTTGGGATACAAAAGGGCATCGATAGCATGACCTTTACCATTGAAGGCAGACATTTGGAGCCTCATGTATTGCTGCTGTTCTCTGCTTAAAGAGCTAGTTTCATATAGTAGTGAAATACTCTTATCTTTAAATTTAGGCTTTGCTGGTTCTTCATCAGTTGGATAGCATTGACTTATGGAATCCAGATTCACCTATAGAAACATTCTGGGAGATTAGGTATGTCCATTTTAATTTTTATTAACTTTATTGTAACCTTTTAAAATTCTAGCTCTGTAGAGTCATACACAGATAAACATGAAACACGTATGCCCATGTCTATAGGTCTTTCACATATGTATCATGAATCATGTATGCATCATGCCTACCTAGATAGCATGTTTTAGGTTCAGATCTTCAAACTTACGTTATTTTCAAAAGTATCCTAATGTAACAACAGTCTTGGACAAATGAAGAGTTCATATTGAAGGCTTTTCAATTTATTAACTTAAGGTTTCTGAGAAGGCAAATTGTACAGGTGATGACCCATGTCATAGGAAATAGATGATAATGTTTAAAAGGGACATGAAGGCAAGATACTATAGCTAAATCTGAGGGGTAGGCCGGTGTATTCAAGCCTAACTTACAAATCAGGCCTTATAGGATGACTTAACTTATGAATGGATGGATTGAAAAGATACATAGATTGTTTCTGGGAATGAAGTCTACTTATAGTTCTTTAAAATGAAAAATGGAAGTGAGGTTCATTGGTGAGGTATTATGTGAAAAAATTTTAAGTTATCTCCTGTAAGACACAGTCATCATTATTTGATTGGTACCTTATTAAACTTTTCTATTAAACCTGACAAAATAATCAGTCATTAAAAATCAGGTTGTAAGAAGATTCTGTTGTTAAGTATTCATTGTGTCTGTATTAGAGGATTACTCTGCTACTGCTGATCAACTTCATTTTGTTTCAGCTCACAAATGCTTTTTTATATCTGTAAAAAGCTAACTACCCATCAGATGCTTAGCAGTACAGAAATTCTCAAATGGTTGCGAGAAATTTTGATCTGTAGGAACAAATATCTTCTTAAAAATAAGGTAAGTTTCATTTGGAAGAAAAAAAAGCCTAAAATTTCAAGGGAATTCCTGAAAAATCAGTAGCAGTGAAGGTGGGGAAGAGAAGTTACAGGACTCACTAGAAGGTAGTGATAATCAAAAAGTCAAATTAAATGGTTGGAACAGACTGGGTGAAGAAGAATCAAATAAGGTGATCTTAATCCAGTGACTGGTAGACCTGAGAACATAAGGTACCTGGGGAATGTCCCCCCCCCCACGAACTCCTAGGGACATTAGAAAGCAGGCTGTCTGAAGATACCCGTCAGGTGTTTTTAACCTTCTTTCTGTCGTGGCACAATCTGATAACATCTGGAGCTCTTCTCAGATTCAGGTTTTAACATGTAAAACATAAAATACCAAGGATTGCAAAGGAAACCAATTCTTTTGAAATAGTTATAAAAACATTAAGAAAAAAAAAAAACTTGCCAGATACCATGTTAAGAGCCCCTGGTCTGGGGTGAGAATCCTAACCAAGTGAGGTAGATGTGAGCATAAAGTAGATCATTTAGGCCATATGAAATCAAAGGGGAACTGTTGATTAGGAGAAAATGGCTAAATCGGTTTTCTCTGATCAAGGGTTGTTAGCTAAGGTAAGGCAGCTAACATCAGTGTGGAAGGCCTGGAGCCATTTCCAGGAATGAGAAGCCAAAGAATATGAAGAAACTTTTCAAAGGAAGAATTTCAGACTATTAACCACTATCTGACAAATTCCTTCATATCCATAATCAGAGATGTTTCTCTGAAGTTTTGCTTGCTACCTAGTGCATTGGTAAAGATGACATAAGAATAATCAATGGTGGAGGGCTCGTGGAAGGATAGGCACAGATGGTGTTGAAACTCGAAATAAATACAAACAAAATTACAAAAAGAAGTTCAACAGGGAACTCGGAGACACAGGGCAGCTTTGTTCCTGTTGGGTGAAATTTAACTAAAGTGAAGAAAGATGTATGTAATAACAAGTCATCTTTTTTTGGTCTTTCTGTGTTAAATGTTCATTTTTATTAACAGTTAAATTCATAATTTTGAAAAGTAAAGACAGCACACTAATACATTGTTAAAGCTGTGAAGTTGTATCTTCTGGAAGGTAGTTTAGAACTATGCCTAGGAAATACCCAGAACGTTCAAAACTTTTTACTTCAGATCAGATACTTAACAGTACAGAAAAGGGTGTGTGTGTGTGTGTGTGTGTGTGTGTGTGTAAATACACACACACACACTCTTCAAGCCATATATATATATGTATATATATGTGTGTGTGTGTATATATATATATGTATGTATGGATGGATGTATATAGATGTATATATACATATATACACCCAAGGCGAACAGAAATAGAAAGATGAAAAATCCCCTACGTGCCAAATTATTTTAACAGTTCTTTTTGTAGTAGTGAAGAACTGGAAACAAAATAGATTTCCATCATTTGAGAAAGGGCTAAAGAAATTGAGGTTCTTGGATGTACTAGAGTATGACTGTACTCTAAGAAATGATCCTCAGAAAGCCTCCAGAGAAGCTTGGGAAGACGTGACCTGATTGTAGTGTGAATTAGTCTGAACCAAGAAAACCTGGATTCACAGTGAAAATAGAAAGAATAAAAAGGAATGAGACTGAATGCTGTATGATTATGTTGACCAGGTTTGGCCCAAAGAAAAGATGGGAAAATATACTTTCCTCCCTTCTTTGGAGAGGTGGGAGACTGGAACATTGCATATATTGTCACATTCAATTGGTGGGTTAATTTGGCAGAAAAGATTTAAAATTTTTTTTCTTTTTTATTTGATGCAAGGGATGACTCTCTGGGTGGAGAGGGATATATTTATAAATAAAGCTGATATAAAAATAACATTAAAAGTTAAAAAAAAAGGTAAGTTAATGCAGGTTTAAACATGGGGGAAAAAAACCTTTACATTTTCTAGTTCTGTTAAGGAAGGTTAAGAAAAAAAATTTCATCATTGCATAATTTTTGATGACCTTCTTTTCCTAGGTTGTAAGTCATACACCTACATAGTTATCCCACAAATTTAAGTCCTAGACAAATATTTCAGTCATCTAGTAAAAGAAGAAGCCTTTGGGAGAGGGTGGGGAAACCAGAGTGTTGTTGTAAAACATTGGTTTACAATCTCAGGGCAAGACTCCAAATTAGGGTCACCGAAGAGCTAAAGAATATCTCAAAACATCTAAAAATTTTTTATTTTTAAACTCATGGTCTATAGAAGCCTAAGAAAGAGCTGAGTATGTCTAGCAGGATACTTATGAGGTGGCACACACAAACCTTAGAAACTCTCATGTCAGGCAGTGTTTGTAAAGGCCTAGGAGCAAGGGAATTGGGTCCTTACTGCAGCCCAGATTGAGTGTCATGACCTGGTACTACTTTTCAAGTTACCATTATAAAATATATGTGAATTATATGAACAAAAGGTTTTATAGTTTCAGATAAAGTTGCATTGAAAATACTGTATGCCATAGCGTAATGGTGTCCTGGAGCCTGGTGTCTACCTTATGGCATCATGTGCTCCTTCTATTAGCCTTCAGCCGTATATTTACCTAAGCTGTCCGGTGTGGCAGCTGTCCGTCCTCTTTTAAGGCTTCCTAAGAAGGGACCTCTTATGTCACTCAGATGTCTTCCTTTGCCATCTTGCATGCAGAGGTGGCTCTTCTCTAGGCCAAGGCCACCCCACACACCTTCGATCCCATCTGATCCCATTCCAACTCGTCCACCAGATTGTCCCCTCTATCATCCCTACTCTCTGACTAGTCTTTAATCTCTGTCTGGTTACTTGGTGTTTCCCTTTTCCTTACTAACACTCTCATCTTTTAAAACTCTCACTTATTGTCAGCATCCCTGCTGGCTGTCATCTTCTATCCTCTTTCTCCTGTCTAAGCTAATCCAAAGCATAATTTACAGTTGGTGCTTCCACTCTCTCTCACATTTGTCTTCTAAACCCTCTGTAGTCTGGCTTCTAACTTCTTGATTCTGATTGATTTCTGAATAACCAAATATAATGGCTTTTTTTCTCCGTGCTGATCTTCTTGACCTTTCTGCTGCCTTTGACATGCTTAACATCCTCTTCTCCTGGTTACACTCTCCTTTCTGGACTTTTGTTTGGCCGCCTGTCTGATAAATCCTTCTCAGTTCTTTTGATTGGATCTTCTTCCAGGTCCTACTTTCTCCCCTTGGGTGTTCTCCACAGCTGTGTCCTGGGCCACCTTCTCCTATTCCTTTATACTGTCTTGTCATCCTCTCTCATGGGTTCGGTTATATCCAGTCCTAATCTCTCTCCTGGATTGTAGCCCCACATCGCCACTTGCCTTTTGGACGTCTCAAACTGAATGTCATTAGGCATCTCAAGCTTGCTATGTGTAAAATAACTCATTCTCTTCCCCATGCCTTCCTCTCTCCCCAGCTTTCCTGTTACTGTCATGGGCACCACCATTCTCCTAGTCCTCCATGTTCACACCTTTAGTGGAATCCTCACCTCTTTACTGGCACTCACACTGCTTATCCAATCTGTTACCAACCTTCACCACATGTGTTTTATAGGTCCCCTTCTTTCCACCCACACAGCAGCCCTGCTTATCTCACCCCTGGAGCATTCCAACAACTTTCAGTTAGGTTACCTAACTTCAGATTTCACCTCACTCCAGTCTACTCCACTCAGCTGCCAAAGTGATTTTTCTAAGACACAGGCCTGAACTTATCTCCCCTGACCCTTTCTGTCCCCTTCACCCCACACATCACACACACACACACACACACACACACACTCTCACTTTCTGTCTGTCTCCCTCTCCCTCTCTCCCCCCCCCCCTCGTCCCCCCCCCCACTCCCACCCCACCCCGAACCAAATATGAAATCCAATTTACACCCAGCTGCCTGTCAAAAGTGGGAATCATCTATGTTGGAAGGATGCAAAGATGAAGACATTACTGCACTGTTGGTAGTGCTTTCTGGGAAGCAGTTTGGAATTATGGTAGGAAATCATCTGATATGTCCATGTTCTTTGGCCCAGGGATGCCACTGTTAAGCATGTATCTCAAATAGTTCAAAGACAGAGAGACCTCCCCCCCATATATGTTAGAGGAAAAACACACACACAGAGCACTTTTTGTAGTGACAGAAAACAAGAAATAAATAAATGTTCATCTTTTGGGAATGGCTGAACAAATTATGATATGTGAATGTAATCAAATGAGAAATGATCAAAGGGGCAACAAGAGAAAGAAACTTCTAGTATACATTCAAAATGTTTATAGAAGCATTTTTTGTAATAGCAAAAAATTGGAAGCAGAGGAGATGCCCATCTCCTGGGGAATGGCTGAAACAATGGTATGTGGATGTATTGGAATATTACTTGTGCTCCAAGCGGCAGGTATGGAGAGTGGAAAGGCCATGAGTCCTGATGAGGAGCCAAGCCAGCAGAACCAGCAATATGCCCAATGGCTGGATCCTTTGAAATGGCAAGAGCAGCCACAGCCAAAATGAGAGCTGCCCAGGGTGCAGCTGCCATGCCAAACCCGCCCCAACGTGGAGAAGCCAGAATGTGCCCACAGCTAATCCTGATGGGTGTTAGTTCAGGTGGCTCTTTCTGGGTGGCTTGAGTTGCTAAGGGCTGTGGAAGTCTATTTCTAGAGACCGACTTCTCAGCTTTATTCTTTATTTTATTTTATGTATATATATCTATACATACATACATACATATTTTTTTTTCTTTTTTGCGAGGCAGTTGGGGTTAAGTGACTTGCCCAGAGTCACATAGCTAGTGAGTGTTATGTATCTGAGGCCACATTTGAACTCAGGTCCTCCTGACTCCAGGGTTGGTGCTTTATCCACTGCATTATCTAGCTGCCGCTTTATTCTTTATTTTATTCTTTATTTTAAGAAAGAAGCTTTTATTCCTGTGTTTTGAGCCGTTTACCTCCCTCTTTGTCACCGCCTGTCTGACAGCGTGCTTCACTCTGCACCTGTCAGGCACCGCCTTTTTGCCAAGAGGAGGAGTCGTTTCTCTGACATCCTCTGAAACCAAGATGAATCCGGGGCCCCGGAGGAGGGGGGTCGTTTGTTAGTGTTGGTTTCCTCTCCGGACTGTTGCCGTCTGTGTCAGCTCTGCGCCTGGTTCTGCTCGCTCCCATTCTTCATCTCTCTCATCTGTTTGAGTGCAATAATATCCATTACATTTGTGTCCCAAGTTTATTCAGTCATTACCTAGTTGATGGGCATTCAGTTTTCCCGCAGCCTTTTCCTATCACACAAAGTGTTGCTATAAACATTTTTCTGTAAGTAGGAACTTTCTGTTTGTCTTTGTCGTCTTTGGGGAATATGCCCCCAGATGGTTGCTGGGCCAAAGGGTATATGAAGTTAATGACTCTCTGATGACTGATCCCACTGTTATCCAGCCTGGATGGACCAGATCAGCGGGCATTAGGATGCCTCTCTTTCCCCAGCCCTTGTCATCTCTGGCCACCTGACTGGGTGTGACATGAAACTTGGGAATTGTTTTTACTTGCATTTCCCTTATTAGGCCTTCAGAATATTCTTCCTAACGGAATTCCACGGGAGCGTTTCTCACATTTCTCAGGCATCGGCATGGATCAGGTTTTCTAGGAGAGAGCCTCCGACTAAAAGACCCCACTGGGAGCAGTTCTTGCATTTGGCCCTCAGTTCTCGTAGCACTTATGTTCTTCTTTCTCCCTAGCAGTCAGATAGGAGTTCTTCCCATTTTCTCTACCTTTATGGGGTAGGGTATGATGTCTCTTCTGGTGGAGGTACCAGTCATATCTCTCTAGACCATGAAGAGTTTATACGCACCTGTGCTCAAGGACCACCTCTCAGGAAAGTCAAAGGAAACTCCTCGATGGTAAGCCACCAGTTTTATTGTAATCATTTTAGTGACTCGTCTGAAATGACCATGGCCATGTTGGATGGAAGGACTGCTAGAGTGGGAGTCCAGCCTTTCCTAGCTTGGTGACCTTGGGCCAGTCATTTAATCCCCCTGTAAAATGCATAGAATGATGCCCTTGGTAGGACCGAATGAGATATCCTGTTCAAGGCGCTGTGTAAGCATTGACGGGTCATGTTAGTGTCCGTTCTTCAGCCTTTCAGTACTTCTTCCTGTGACCCGTGTGTGTGAGCTTTCTTGAAACTTTTCTTGTGGAAATCAGAGCCCTGGACACCTGTCAAGTGTAAAAGTTGTGGTACAGCTGACCCAAGTTGCCAAAAATACTCCAGGAACTCCATCTATGATATTTAGGTGTTTGTGTTCTATGTGTTTCTACACAGAAAACTGCCCAGGTGACCCCTTTCATCCACTAACCCTTCTCTCCTCTCTTTTTTACCACCTGCCTTTTCAGAAGAGCAACTGGGGCCTTCTGCTGCCTTCACTGCCTCCTTCCTCCACAGTCTGCTTCAGTCGTTTGGGGGGGAGTCCCCTACCATTCTTCTTGTCCCTGTTTATAGCATCAGATGTGATCAGCCACGTTCGCCTTGGGGTTCTCTTCCCCCCTTACACACTGTGGCTTATCCCCCATTTTGTCTGCGAACTGTTGTGTTTACCTTCAGGTGTGTGTGTGTGTGTGTGTGTGTGTGTGTGTGTGTGTGTGTACTCTCTCTCTCCCCCCCCCCATCCCCTTCCTCCCAAATAGGTATAATTAGGTAATTTCATCGAATTTTTATGTACCTTCTTGATGTCTTTTGTCTTTATCACAATCATTTCCCATCCACACTCCTATAGAACTGAACCTTTCCTTGTGTCAAGTCAATGCAAGTAAGCAAAATATCTGATGCAGAGACCAGGCCTGACTGTATCCGTACTGTATTCTGCCCTACCTCTCTGCTGAGAGGGAAGAAAGAGTTTTCCTTAAGTTATTTAGAATTCCACTTTCTTTTCATGATCTTCATTTACACTTAAGGCCATTTATGGGTTTGGTTTTTTTTCCCTTCATTTTGCCATTCATCATTCTCTGACTTCTGCTTATTACGTTCTGTATCAGTTTCTATCAGTCAGGGAGTTTTAACCTTTCATCATGTCCTGGGACTGCTGGGCAACCTCATGTAGCCTATGGACCCCTTAGCAGAGGTATGTTTTTCAATGCATTTTATATGTATAAAATACATATGATTACAAAGGAAGTCAGGTGTATTGGAACATAATTATCGAAACATTTTAAAAAATCTTTGCAGATCCTGGGTTCAGAAGCTCTTGATATAAATCTTCTCATCTCTGAGTTCTTCATTTTTAAAAAATTGAATCATAATCCATTATATTGATATACCACAGGTTTTTTCTTTCATTCTCTAATCCCTAGGTACCTATTTTATTTCTCCCCCAAACAGTGCTTAATAAATGCTGATTGATACTCTGAATATTTTGGTTTCTGCGTGTGACTGCTTTGGGGTATAGGTCCACGGTAGAACCGCGGGGTGAAGGGTACGAACAGTTTAGTTTCTTTCTTAACATAATCTCAAATTGAAATCCAGAATGCTTGGACCACTCAGAGGCATTTAATTTTTTAAAATTAATTCATTTGTAAAATACTCTTCATAGCTTTCTCCTCCAATTGAACAATATAATCATAACAGTATTAATAACAGCTATAATGTATATAGTGCTTTATGGTTTATAAAGTGCTTTACAAATACTGACTCATTTTACCTTCCCACTAATCTTGCTAGATAGGTGCTATTATTATCTTCATATTATGGATGAGGAAACTGACGCTGACAGATGTTAAGTGCCCAAGTTCACACAACTAGTAAGTGATTAAGGCTAGATTTGAACTCAGGTCTCCCTGAGTCCAGATCTAGTATACCTAGTACCACCTAGTTGCCTGATAATAATAATCCTCATAACAAATATGCAATTTTTTCTTTCTTTCTTTCTTTTTTTAACAGTAAAACAAATTCCCACATTGGCTGTATCAGAAATGTATGTCTTTTTCTGCATTTTCAGTCCATTACTTCTCTGACATGAGGAGGTTGATGGGATTTCCTCTTCAGTCCTGTGGATTTGTGCTTTATCTTTACATCCATTAGACAACTAAAGTCTTTCAAAGTTGTTGATACCGTTGTTATCATTGTATCCATTATTCTCCTTGTCATTATTTTGTTCTACGTCAGTTTATAGAAGTCTTCCTGGTTTCCACTGGAGCTGCCCATTTTATAATTTCTTATGGTGCAACAGTATTCCATAATGTTCATATACCACAATTTGCTTGGGCCATTCCCCAGTAGATGCACACCCCTTTAGCTTCCAGTTTGGGACTATGATGAAGAGTAACTGTAAGCATTTTGATACATGATCTCTTTGGCATATAGACCTAGTAGTGGTAGAGCTGGGTCTAAGAGTATGTGCAGTTCAGTAACTTTTTGGAATTAAGTCCAAGTAAATTGCATTCCAGAATGACTGGTCCCTTTTCCCATGGCCCCTCCAACATTTGTCATTTTCCTTTTTTTTCATCTTTGGCAGTCTGATAGATATGAGGTAGAGCCTCAGGGTTGCCCTTAATATACGTATCTCTGACTAGTAATAATTTGAAAAAAAATTTTTTTAATATGATTGTTGATGGCTTATATTTCTTTCTCCTTAAAAATGAGACCTTTATCAGAGAAGCTGACTACAAAGATTTTTTTTCCCCTAATTTTTGCGCTTCTCCTAATCATAACTGAATTAGTTTTTCATGTCCTTTGACCATTTGAAAATTTGGGAATAGGCTCTATTTGTATAAATTTAAATCGGTTCTTTAAATGGATATCATACCTTTGTCACAGAAACTTGCTTGCAAACTTTTTTTGTCATTTATCTATTTGCCTTCTAATTTAAACTGCATTTCATGCAAAACTTTAGAATTGCACGTGATCAAAGTTGCCCATTTTATTTTCTGTGATCCTCTCTGTTGCTTGTTTTGTCATGAACTCTTCCCCTGTGCATAGACCTAAAAAGAAATTTCTTCTTTGTCCCTCTAATTTACTTATCCTCTTACCGTCTTTGACGTGGACATTTTAAAACTTTGCCGCTGGTTCTCTTTCTTTTACTCTGGACTCCCTCCTGCCTGCCACCATAGCTTCAACCTTACTATTATTTCAGCCCCCATGACCCCATATCTGCTCAAAACATCCTCCTCCCATTCCTTCTCTCTCCTCTCTCCCACTCACTCGTCCATTCCCAGCCCTGACCTTTCTCTCAGTGCTGCGTGACTTGCCATAGAGGCCCCAGACCCTCATCCTTTTTCTTCTTATTCGCTCACAAAATCTGTTCACTTCTTTTTCTGTAATGTCTCTGCCTTCCATCCCCTTATTTCCATTTCCATCCTCAGCCCCAGTTTAGAGGCTCCTGACCCTCTATTAGGACATTTCAGGAGCTTCCTGACTTTTTTCTTCTGACTTTTTCACATCCTAATGGCAGAATCTTCTTCCTAGAGCAGGGCTCTGATCTCTTCACTCACCTTTTCTAGTGGCTTGCCATTGTCTCCAGAATAAAAGGACAAATGCCTTAGTTTAGCATTCACGTTCTTCCTGTCAGTCTGTAAGCAGCTTGTGAAGTACTTAGTTTGTGCCAGACTTTGTGTCTCCTGATCTGGCTTCAGCATTCCAGTCTTATCTTCCACTCTTCCCCTTCTCTTTTGTTCCTGTGAGGAGATGAGACTCCTCACCATCCCCCAATGGTGTCCCAGGAATGAGTTCCCATTGCCTTTCCTGCTCCCAGCTCTCTCTCTCTCTCTCTCTCTTACAAGTTTACTTACCCTTCCCAGATCAGCTCAAATGGTACTTCCTCCATGAAATCTTTCCTGATCCACAACCTTCTATCCCAAGGGAGACTAATCACATGTTTCACTATGTCATGGTTACTTGTGCACATGCTTTATCCTCTATTAGATTATAATCCTCTTGAGAGAAGGGGCTGTCTTAATCATTTTTATATTCCCTATTGTATCTAGCTTGATTTGTCATACACAAAACATACTTGAGCTGGATTATTATAGTAACAGTATCAGCTGTTCAGAATTTATTTTTTGTTTTGTTTTTTTAGTCACAGTTTAAGCAAAAATAAAGTTTGGGAAAATTTTTAATTTTTTCTACATTAAAGATTTTACATGGCTAATTTTAAAAATTAAATTATAGGGAGAAAAGTTAAGCTTCATTATATTTACTATTCTCTGTATATTGTAGAATTTTGGTTGTTTTGTTTCTTTGTGGTTTTTTGGCCAATAATGCTTTTATTGAGTTTCTATGCATTGTGTTACATATGTGTAACCTAGAATTCATCTGTGTATGTATTGGGAGGGGGAGAGAGAGAGAGAGAGAGAGGGAGTGTTAGTTTATGGGAATGTTGGTCTTGTGTGGTTACTGTTTCTGGTTTTTTTCCACTTACCCTGAAACCCCTTCCTTCCTCCTCGCCCTCCTCTGCCCAGTGAAGGCTCTGATTTTAGCCAGTAAATCTCCGTGACGGATTTTTATTTGAAATCAGATGGAGTCCCTTGCTTGGTAGTTGGGCTTGTATGCTTTCTCTCCCCCAGGTCATTTCAGTGGGGTCACAATTAGTCTTGTAGGTATAGGGGAAAGATCTTACTTAGGCTTGAGTACAGAGGGTAGCCCAGGTACACATGTTTTGCATTTTTTGACCTTCGTAGGAAAATGACCAAATTTAAAAATCTGTCTCCCCCAAGGATGGTGCAATAGGGTCCAGCGGGACACCAATCTGCCGCCAGGCCCAGACTAAGCTCGAGGTTGCTCTGTACATGTTTCTGTGGAGCCCCGACATCGAAGCTGTGCTTGTGGCCATGTCCTGCTTTCGACACCTCTGTGAGGAAGCCGATATCAGGTGTGGCATAGATGAGATTTCGGTGCACCATTTCTTGCCTAACTATAATACCTTCATGGAGTTTGCATCTGTCAGCAACATGATGTCAACAGGTAAATGTGGCTCCAGAATGCTGGGTTTCCTTTCCACCCAAATGGAATTGTTGTTGTCGTCCCTTCTCCTTGTTCCCAAGGGGAAAAATATGTAGCCCCTAAATTCTGATGCCTTACAGCTCTCAAGCTCTACTGTAAAAGCTACTGTTTTACACAAAATGAATTTGTAGGGCCAATTAACTGTAGAGGAGGCTCTGCTCACATTTCCTATGCATTTGTTGCAGAATTTGTGTTGACAGTCACAGTCATTCAGTGTGGTTCTCCAGGCCTTTCTGTCTCCTAAGCATGCTGGCATGGTATCCCTGACTATGGGTAGGGAATGACTCTGGGGTCTGTGATACCAGCTAGGTGGAAGGTGAATGCCCTCCAAGTTAGTGAAGGGACTGTCTCAGCTCTGCTGTATTCAGCATGATCTGTAGAGCTTCACTTACCTTTGAGCATCTCTGCTAAACTGCTGTTGGGGGGTGGGCCTTGTGCTTCCTGGCTGGCCCCCACCCAGTGGGGGTTGTGGTGAGAACTGATTTGCTGTCTTCCTTGCTTAGGAAGGGCAGCTCTTCAGAAGAGAGTGATGGCGTTGCTGCGGCGCATTGAACATCCAACCGCTGGCAACACCGAGGTAGGCATTTACTGTAGGAAGAGTCTGTACCTTGACGTGGGTTACGGGTATCTTTTCATCAGCTTGCTGCCTTGCCTCTCCCACCCGAAAACCAAAACAACCCAAATAGGTGGAGGCGGTGTAGTCTACCTGCACACTCACCGGTGGCCTTAAAACGGATCTGTTGTGTGTTATCGGTACTTACTTATTCAAGCTGGCAGTTGTGACCTCTAGCCAGACGGGACTGCCTCCTGTGCCATGAGCTTGGGGCCCTTGGACCTCTGTTCATTCTGTCCCCTTCCCTCCCTCATGATCCCTTGCCTTACTTTCCCTGGCTGGATTGTTCCGTGCTTGCCCCCTCCCATCACTCGGCACCTCTCTGAGGCGTTTCTTCTAGCCTGTTTTCTGTCAATTGTCTGAGTGCAGGTCTTATCTCCCCCTGCTTGACTGGAAGGTCCCTAAGGGTGAGAGATGGAATTTGCTCATCTCATATTCCTCTTGGCACCCTGGACAGTGCTCTGTGCAGTCAGAATGGACATTTTTTCTGAACCAAAAATTGCAGCATATGGTTTGATGAAAGATTTTGCTCTTCTCAAACCCTTGTTAAAAGTGTGCCTCTTCTGGGAGATAAGGAATGTTCCTGAAAGCCAAGGAAGCATCATGACTCTGCCTTTCAGAAGTGCGGATTCGGTGCAAGGCTTAGATGGAGTTAGTGTAGTTGCGAGGTTTGTCACTTGTGACGTGGCTTAACGAGGTTTTTGTCCTTTGTTTTAGGCTTGGGAAGATACTTACGCGAAATGGGAGCAAGCTACAAAATTAATCCTCAATTATCCGAAAGCCAAAATTGAAGATGGCCAGGTGAGATGAGGAAGCGGTTCGTGTTGCCCGTCCCAACCAGGTCATTAGTGTGTTACCATCTGGTATTCGTGACTGGCTTGTTACCGGCGACACCTGGCTTAGGAATTCACTGGTCTGTTGCTCAGTCCTGTGTTTCAAGGGTTCTTAACCTACAGTCCACAGACTTGTTTCTTACAATGTTTTGTAGTTGTCTGATTTCCTTTTGTGCCTTTAACAGCCTTCTCAAGCTAGACAGACTTGCATAAGCTTCTTTACCAGGCTTCCCCAGAGGGTCCATGACACAGTGAAGGTGTCACCACCTCCTCCTGCTGATTTCCTGGTTCGTGGCTGCTCTGTTCATTAGCACTTCCCCAGAAGGGTCAGCAGGGACATATAAAAGTTAATTAAACTCCACACTGTCCGTTTGGATACTTGGTAGACGCTCTGGTAGCTTAGTTTGGCGTTTTTATTTTCTACCCCATCTTAGTCCTGTAGGGAGATGATAAAGTGCTTCTCTCTCTCTCCGTGGTAGAGAAGTGGTCCACGCTGTCACATGCCAATGCATTTCATGTTGTGCTTGACTTGTTTTCTTAGTGACCGGTGGTTTTTCTCTTGGATATATATAATGGATGACTGTTATAAATGAAAAAGCCCTATTAAAAGTTGGTCAGAATGTCGTTTATTCTGCCGGAGATATTTCCTCAAGAGTGTAGACAGGAGTCCATGTCCTTGGTACATTCTCTGACTGCTGCTGGTCCTTGTGTATTTTTTAATATTACTGGGAGCCTCAGAAAAGATGACTCTTCTCTGATCGTTGTTTCTATTTTGTGCCTCATTGGGACTCTCAGAAAAAGTCGTGCTTGTGTGGCAACAAAATGTGGCCTGACCATGCATCTGATTCTGCCTGGATCGTCTTCAGCCAGAAAGTGTTTTGTAAAGATGATGAAGTATGGTACAGTCAGTATAGGTTAAACGGGAGCTTGTCAGGCAGGTGAATATTGAGGAAGAAGTCATTCTTTGTGCACCTTGTGCGTTAGGTCGCTGAAAGCCTTCATAAGACCATCGTGAAGAGGAGAATGTCTCATGTGAGTGGAGGGGGCTCCATTGACCTCTGTGACGCAGACTCGCTCCAGGAGTGGATCAACATGACCGGGTTTCTCTGTGCCCTCGGCGGGGTGTGCCTCCAGCACCGAAGCAACGCGGGCTTTGCCACCTACAGCCCCCCGATGGGCCCGATCAGTGAGCGCAAGGGCTCTCTCATTTCCATGATGTCCACTGATGGAAACGCCGAGACGCCTGTCAGCAAGTTCATGGATCGGCTGCTCTCTCTGATGGTGTGTAACCACGAAAAAGTGGGACTGCAGATACGGAGCAATGTCAAGGATCTGTTGGGTCTCGAATTGAGTCCTGCCCTTTATCCAATGCTGTTTAACAAATTAAAGAGTACCATCAGCAAGTTTTTTGATCCTCAAGGACAGGTAAATTTCCTGCTTCTTCTCTTTTTCCCATCCTTTGAAGAATAACTTGATTGACATTAGTCCATTTTGGCCTTCAGCTAGCTAGATAGTACAGTGGATAGAGCACTGGACCTAGAATCAGATCCAGCCTCAGGCACTTCCTACCTGTGTGACCCTGGGCAAGTCACTTAACCCTTGTCTTTCTTAGTTTCCTCCATTGTAAAATGGGGAAAAATAAAGGCACCGACCTCACAAAGCTGGTGTGAGGATCTAGTCAGACTATATTTTTAAAGCACTTAGTGCAGTGCCTGTAGGCAATTGATAAATGCTTGTTTCCTTCCTTTCATGCATGGGTTTTATTAACGGGAATTCATATGAGCATTGTGAACTGGCACAGATTACCTTATGTAGAAAGCGACGTATCTCCTAGAGAAAGGAGTGCAGCAGGACAAAGCCTGCTCTTTCTTGTGAAACTTTTCGTCCGTGTATATGGTTTTCCATAGATAGCTTTCCCTCAGTGATCTCACAGTGGAGGACGCAACCGCTTGTGGGTTGCTGACGGTGGATGTGCGTCGTTGTTTGCACAGGTTTTATTGACGGACACCAACACCCAATTTGTGGAGCAGACCATAGCCATAATGAAGAACTTGCTGGATAATCACGCTGAAGGCAGTTCTGAGCACATGGGACAAGCTAGCATTGAAACGATGATGTTGAATCTGGTTAGGTGAGTAGCCTGATTGATCGTGGGTCACCCCAAAAGCCGTCCTTGTAAAAGCGTGCTCCCAGATGGTGTTCTCGAACGCAGGGAGTGTTCCATATGGCGGTGAGGAGTCACGTTTGTGCCCTGGTAAAAATAACCATAGACCATGATTTCCTGAGCTCCTCTTTAGTAGAATTATCTTTGCATTGAAGACTGTAGAGTAGACTCTTGCCAAGAGTGTGTATGTGTTAACATTGACTATTTTTAATGTTCCTGTGTCTATGCAGATATGTTAGAGTGTTTGGGAATTTGGTACAGGCAATTCAGATCAAAACGAAGCTCTGCCAGCTGGTTCAAGTAATGATGGAGAGGAGAGATGACCTTTCATTTTGCCAGGAGATGAAATTTAGGTGAGTCAAACTAGCAATATGCCTGTCTCCCAATGGAATCGTGCTAAGTGAAAACACATGGAGAGAGATCAGTACCATCTTAAAGACCATCCTGAAAAGTAGAGTACCTGGTTCTCTTACACATCTGCTTCTGCCCTTCTTCTTTCAAATGACCCAGAATTCAGAACGCTTTAAACTGTCCTCACTTCAGAACCATTAATTAGATGGTCATAACCTATATGCATATATATCTTTCTTTTTCTCTCTCCCTCCCTTCCTCTCTTCCTTTGTCTTACTCTTTCTCTCCTTAATATTGAGGCTCATCAATTCAGACTTTCTTTATCTCCTTTCTGACAGGGGTGGCAGAATTTTTTTCTGACGTTGTCATGAAATCCCATCTGGAGGAACTTTTTTGCTAAATAATCTCTGCCATAAAAAGTAAAAAAAATGCTACATAGATTTTCTTTTTAAAAAATCTGGCTGGTTGCTCTCATTTTTTCTTTTATAGGAATAAAATGGTAGAATATCTGACAGATTGGGTCATGGGAACATCTAACCAAACAGCGGATGAAGATGTGAAATGTCTAACTAGGTAAAGATGTATGAAGACTTTTCCTTAATGTATCATACGACGTTAGTTTCGTAAACTCTGCAGCCATTGTAAGGTTTGTTTTGAATGTTACACTTCTTATGTTTGGGCATTTTAAAGGTCAGTATCTCCTTTCTTTTGTTTCCCAAGGTCAGTTTAATGCTTCAGTGATTCAGGAGGATCTTAATTTACATATTAGAACAGCTGTATATGTGACTCCCAGCTTAGGAAATCAAATTTTGGTCTCTGTTAGAATTTTAAAATCTTAGGTTCCATTTATTTTGTGATTGAGCATCTCACAAGAGAATGTGATTTTAAATTTAGTGTTTGTGTAATAAAGTGGTGGACAGAGAAGTCATCATCCTCGGCAGGGGGGGTCGTTTCCTGTAGAAGAAATTGTTTACTGTGTTTTGTTTAATTTAAAGCCCTTATGCCTCTCAACTGAAAAATGACTATGGAAACCAGGTGTCTTGCACATATGATAATCCGAAAGAATTTCTTTCAAAAATTCAAAGGGCTTAGTGGTGGTATTTTGTTTGTTTTTCCACGTGCATCCCATAGATTTCTAAACTTTGTTGGGCCCTGGTGCTATACACTTGTTTACATGCAATTTGATTTAAGGAAGTGGTCACTCAAAGTAATTTAGTTTCTACAAATGTTCTTTCCATTTAAAATGCATCTTTTTTTCTTCCCCTACTTTGGGTACTACAAACTAAATCCATGGTTAATCCATACTGATGCATATTAAGATGTTAAGTTAGTAATTTGTGGGGCAGCTAGGTGGCGCAGTGGATAGCGCACCGGCCTGAAGTCAGAAGGACCTGAATTCAAATCTGGCCTTTGACCAAACACATGACACTTACTAGCTGTGTGACCCTGGGCAAGTCACTTAACCCTAATGCCTTAAAAAAAAAATTAGTAGTTTGTTTAGTGGAATCGATGTTTAGAGTTGCTTGTGTCTTGAAGGCATTTGACTTTTGAACAAATGTCTACCTAAAGGCTTTCCCTTTCTCTGCCGCTTTCTCCCCAGAGATTTGGACCAGGCAAGCATGGAAGCAGTGGTGTCTTTGCTCGCTGGGCTCCCTTTACAGCCTGAAGAAGGAGATGGGGTGGAATTGATGGAAGCCAAATCACAACTGTTTCTTAAGTAAATTTTAGTCTTTTTAAACCTAAAGCTTAGAGCCAAAAAGAACCATTCTCTCCCCTAGACCCAGAGCAACAAAGTGAGGCTGACAAGATGGCAGCCTGCTGAAATCAAAGACATTGCATGAAATAGGGTTTGGCTTTTTTGTAGTTAATAACGAGTTGCTGTCTCTTGAAACATTCTGTGAATGTGAGTAAAACTTTGTCTTCAAGTTAGGAAGCAGCTCCCTACTTCTTCATACCTCCATTCTCATCGGGGAATCCTTGATTGTCCGTAGGGTCAGTCACATTGTCCTGTGCCGCCTTGGTCTGTGTTCTTCCCACGGCCTCCACAGAGGGTGGAGGATGGAAGATGGAAGATGGAGGGATAGAGGCCTTCCTTCAGTTCTTTTCTCTTTTGCGGGTCCTGGTCCTTCTGCTTGTTATCCCACCTTCTTATGGTACCCCTTGCCCACATCCTTTCTCTGTTTCCAGTTATAGCCTTTATGTGGCTTCTTGGGCACAGTCATGTGTCAGGAATCTCTGATTTCCTTGGGGGAAGCTCTGGAGTAGCTTGCATCCTGGGTATAGCTAGTAGAGAAGTCTCTGAAACTTGCCTGAGAGTCAGAGAAGTCATTTGATTCGCCCATGTGTCCGCAGCTGAGGAGAGTATTTTATTGACCTGAGCAGGATTTGAACTCTCATCTTTATAGCCATTCAAGTACTGTACACTTTCCACTCAGTTTTCCTACCTCTAATACAAGTAATTATTGGAAATAATTTAGAGCCTGTTATATGCCCATTATGGGTCTCTCAGATGCCCCCTGAATCTCCTACAGCTTGATTTTTGCAGAAAATTGTAGTGTTGAGATTCAGAATTTCACAAGGTCATTGGGAGAACATTTTTGTCTAAAATGTGCTTTTATGTGTTACAGTGGGGGAGTTTTGAAAACATTGTACAATTTCCCAACCACAGTCTAGCTTCTCGTTTTCCTGTTCCATTCTGGTTGCAGCTTACTCTCTGTCTTGATTGTCTTTCTCATATTCATGTACCAAAATCATACCTCTCCCAACTGCATGCCTTAGGCTGGGGAGTAGAAATATTTTTATCCATTTGGTTTTTCCTACATGAATTGCTAGGGCGATCTCATGAGTAGTCGAGTGTTTTGCTGGCAAGGTACTGTTATGTTCATGAGTTTGTGACAGTCATGATATCTGTCGACACGGAGCTGCTGAAAAAATAAAGGATTCTAACCAGTATGCCAACTTTTGACCTTTAGAAAAATGCTTGATGGGATGCACTAAAGTGAATATCACCTTATTAAATGGTGAATGGCTCCACACACAAACCATTTTACTTCCAAAATGTTTTAGTATTAGAACAGAATTTAGTCTTTTAATAAAAATCCATTCATTTGGTGCTCAGGTAGTTTGTTATGTTATCTCAGAACAAAATTCTATTCAGAGGAGCATAGTGGATAGAGCTCTGGCCCTGGAGTCAGGAGGACCTGAGTTCAGATGTGACCTCAGACACCTAACACTCACTAGCTGTGTGACTCTGAGCAAGTCATTTCACCCCAATTGCCTCATATTAAAAAAAAAAGCAACGAAAACAATTCTCTTCACTATAACACAATTTTAGATGAGTAACAAGTCAATCAGCAAACATTGAGGGCTTCATATATGCTAAGTATTTTAGCATCATGCTAAGTCTTAGGGATGCAGAGGAGAAGCGAACACCTGGCCTTGCTCTCAAGGAGATCACATTCTCTTAGGAGAGCTAACAGGGACTTAAAGGCTGTATTTACAGTGCAGAGAGGAGGGGAAAGCATTGGCCAGTAGAAGAGGTGGTGGAAGGCGGGGATGCTTCTCCTTCTGACCTTGAGCCACTAACGCCTTCCTTTGGGAGATAGGCAGCTGATTCTCTCCATCTGTTGCAGCCTCACTGTCTGGAGTTTCTTGTCTAAGGATTGGCCTTCTCCCTTTCAGGTATTTCACACTGTTTATGAACCTTCTCAATGACTGCAGTGAGGTTGAAGAGGAGAGTGCCCAGATCGGGGGCAGGAAGCGAGGCATGTCTCGAAGGCTGGCGTCGCTGAGGCACTGCACCGTGCTGGCGATGTCCAACTTGCTCAATGCTAACGTTGACAGCGGCCTCATGCACTCCATAGGTAAGGCCGCTAGAAGCAAAGATTGGTGTGCGCGAGGAGGAGAAGTGACGTTACTGAGCGTGCTTTAGTTAAGTTTGTGCTGCTTTTACTGTGCTAGGATTGGGTTATCACAAAGATCTTCAGACAAGAGCCACGTTCATGGAAGTCCTCACAAAAATTCTTCAGCAAGGCACAGAATTTGACACGCTTGCAGAAACCGTGTTAGCCGATCGATTTGAGAGACTGGTTGAGTTGGTCACAATGATGGGTGATCAAGGAGAGCTCCCCATAGCCATGGCTCTGGCCAATGTGGTGCCTTGTTCTCAGTGGGTAAGTTCATTGGTAGGCTTAAAGAATTTCCAAACTGGAAGGGCCTCCTGAGATCGTCTAGCCTGGCTCTCGCCGGGAGAAGTCCAAGTTCTTATAGGCAGACGATGGCAGAGCCGAGATGAAAAACCGAGTCTTTGTCTCCTGGCACAGGACTGTTTCCATTATTACACTTCATCCCCCTTTTTTATCTAATCAGCTGATTTATATTTAGGGTCATAAAGATTTCTCTTTATTTTTTTTAACCAGAGCATATACAATTGGGGATTTGTTGCTTCCTCTTTAATTTGAAAGAAAGCTTTTTTGAGATCATGTTCAGAAGACCTTCAGTGACCTGTGATTGCATTGGGCTAGATATTCTCTCTCCTACCACAGATTTCCTCTCCTTAGTAGAAGGTTTTTGAATCACTGTGGCCAGAAAATGCATCAACCTGTTATGTTATACCCCTCCTTCAATGTCCTGAGGCAGACAGCCCTGTTCATTGACAGGTCCATTAGAAATCTGTTCCACAGGTAGGACTGACCACCTCCGTGCTGGCAGGAGGCAGCTGTGGAACAGGATTTCGAGTTGCACCTGGCAGCCCTGTCCCTGAGCTGACCTAATTTTAGTGCAGTCACTAAATTGTTTCTAAGATGAAAGTGTCATGTTTTTACACTTGGGCTGTTCAAAGCTCCAATCTCATGCCTTTCTTCTTGGCAATCTGTAGGAAAGAGAGAAGGCTTCTTGCTTAGAACAGATGATTCAATTTTACTTAGTTCAGAAGATGGGGAAAGGCATATAGGATGGCAGTCCTTTTGAGCCCTGGGATTAATTCATGATTGGTTATTTTGAAAACTAATGTAATTACTTAAGAGGATTTCTTTCATTATATATCTGAAGTTAACACAACTCCTGGCAATTTTCATAATTTAAAAAATGCTGACTCTAATAAGTCATAGGAAACCTAGATTTTCTTTACTGTAGGAAATTGTTTTTCAGTGTTGTGTTGAATTTTGTTGTTCATGATAACTAGGCTGATGCCTTTACTTTAATGAAGAATTTCTTTTAACTGTTTGGGGAAAGTTTATGAGGTGCTTCTAAGGTATGATGTGATAAAATACACACATTTGGTTGAGCCATAAAAGTATTGCTCAATCCTATTGGACTCCTGCCTGAAGGTTCCTTTCTATTCAGATGTATAGGGTTTTTTGGGAGGGGGGAGGGAGATGATAGTGGAAGAAGGATTTCAAAATCTAAACCCTATAATGTGCTTTCTGTTCACAGCTAAATTGTTTGACAAATTGCACTCGATTCCATATTAGAGCATAGAATTAGCATTTTAGGGCTTGATCAGCTAGTCAGAATATATTTGATAATATAGGGTATAGAGCAAAATACTGCACGACTTCAGGCCTTGCTCAATAATCCTTGTTCTTTTCCTACTTCTCCCCTTCCTCAGAATCTAGCTGTTTTAGTTCAGTCTCTCCCAGAAAACAGCAAAGTCAGACTGACTGGGCTCTGGGGCCCTCCCCTCTCACTGTCCCTCACTACTCCTCATCTTCGTGAGGCACTTCTGACCCAACATAATCAAGCCAGTCGTTCTGAGTGAACCCAGACTCACTCTGCCGTGCTGACTGTGGCCTGAGACATCTTCTACGTGGTGCCTGTCACTGCCTTGTGCTCCCTTCCAGCCCTGGTCTTGTCTCCTTTACCTGCCTGCTGGGGGGCTTCTTTTCAGTCTCTTGATGGTGTGTCTGGTTGCCAGTGGAGCGCTGGAGCCCACTGCCCAGGCCTTTCTCTAGTCCTGTTGTGCCCCTCCTGGCAGCACAGCCTTTTCCAAGTTACTTCCAAGTTACTTCCAAGTTTCAGTTACACGCTTAGTCCTTTGTCTTCCAGGAATCTTACGTAATTCTGGATGTCGTGGGAGCATCGTACCTTGTTCAGTGGTAGCTGATAGTGTTTTCCTCTATCAAGTGCTTAAGATTTCTTAATAAATTTCTTTTGTTTTTATATCTTTATCTTTTCACATCTGAGCATAAACGCCACCTCTACTGCTGCTACCAACTGAGCACTTTCTAACAAAGAAAGCCAGTGAAGCAGAACCAGCAGACATAGTGACTATGGAATCTCACCATATATGCGGTATCCCACACCCTTCGTCTCTCACCTCTCTGCCTCACCTCTTCTCTAGAGCCATGATTTATCGCGACAGTGTCTCCGAGTTCAGTTTTGCTCCAGAGTTTTTTATTATAGTTTATATTAGTTTTATTATAGTTTATATAGTTTTATTATAGTTTATATTAGTCATTGGGCATATTGTTCAGTAAACATTTATGAAGCCCCTACTCTGTGCCAGCCACTGTGCTAAGTGCCACAGATACTAATAAGAAAAATAAGAACGGTTCCTGCCTTCAGGGAGCTTCCCATCTGCTGGGGGGATGGTGGCCCTGGGGCTCTCTGGAAGGGACAGGGCCAGGAGGAGCTTAGTGCTCCACCAGCCGTCCAGGCCGCAGGGCTGGCTGGCTTCCCCCTGCAGCGGCCCAGACACATCTTCCCCCCAGGTTTCTCACAAGTCCTCGTCCTCCTCCTCCTTTCTTACTGCACAGTAATGCCTTCCTGCTCTTAAGTTGCTGGCTGATCCCTAATCACTGACCGCCCACTTTATTTCCAGGCTCTCTCCTTCCCTTTATCCTTTCTCCCTTTTCCGTGTTCCTCCTTCCTCCTTCAGTACAACCAAGCGAAGGCCTTTTTGTGGTTAGCAAAGCCACGTGGCATTCCCTACCGATTTCTGGCCGCTTTTTAGAGAAGAGGGTCTGTTTTGTTTTCTTTTCCTGCCTTTCAGGAGGCCTCTGCACCTTGGCCGGTTCCACTCGGCTTTTGTGGATGTGGCGGGACATGCGTGTGGGTAGCTAGGTGCCCATCTTTTCTGGATTGGTTTTTTTAACTGTGTAGTGGTCATGGCCATGATTTTTTCCAAGTATGTGATGTCTTGTTTTCCGGACACCCTGAGGTTCAGTCCCTCTGTGTTTGCAGTGTTGTTGGGCCCTTGGCCTTCCTTGTGTCTAGAGAGGCTGCTCTTTTTCTTAAATATTACCCCTCCCTCCGTTCTGTGAGGGAACGCCGAGGGAACGTGGCTTCGCTGCCTTGGAGGAGAGAGACGAGGAGGGACGAGGACCCTAAAACCTCTGTCAGCTCTTCTCCATTTGACATACAGAGGGAGCCAGGATGGCCCACTAGAAAGTCCTGCATGTGGGGTAGGAAGACCTGGGTTCAGTCCTGCCTTTGCAGCTTAGTATTTGTGTAACCCAGGGCAAGTCACTTTTGGTTTCCTCACTGGTAAAATGCAGGAATTGGAGGATACAACTTGGGGCCCCTTCTCGCCTTCACTCTGATGTTCCCCCCACAGGATGATTAGGGAAAACCTTCTCTGAACTTGTTTTCTCTTTCTCTGCTTAAAGTTTCTGAGGCATCACTGCTTGTGGTCTTCACCCATATCCCTACCCGCACCAGATTGACAAGGGTTTTTATTACTTTAAAATAGATTTTTATGGATGGTTTTTGCTTTTGCATCCCTAAGATTTCTCCCCCTATCTCCCTCCTCATCCCAGAGAACCATCCCTTATAAGGGATTTTTTTGAAAGGAGGAGTAAGAGAAAAAAAAAATCAGTAATAAAACATATGAACACATGAAAAAATCTGCCCCATGCAGTGCCCCCCCCCCCCCACAGAAGCAGGGGGCAGTGGGGGTGGGGGTGGGGGTCTTCTCTGGGGCCAGGCTGTGTGCAGTTTCACTGGCTCTGTGACGGGTGTTGTTATAGCAAGCGTCCTTCAAGGTCTCGCTTTGCGCCTTCTCTAGCTGTCACGTTGTTTCTTACAGCATGGTCGCCTTCAAGGATGTTTGTGCACTCTTAGTGCTTTGTTCTTCCCTTTCATGGAGCGGCTCTTTGTCTCCACTTCTTTACTATCAAAAAAACAGTGCTGTTAGAAAAAATTTTGGTGTCTGTGGGGCCTTTCTTATTGTCGGTCACCTCTTGGCCTAACAAGGGAATCTCTGGGTTCACAGGCATGAACTCGGTAACTTTTAACTTTCTTAGCACAATCCCAAATTGCTTTCCAAAGTGACTGAACTAATTCACAGTTCTCTCCACAATGCGTTAGTGTGGCCGTCTTTCCACAGTTCTTCCATACATTGACTTTTTACTTCTTTTGACACATTTTCCAGTTTGCTGAGGGTGAGATAAAACCTGAGAATTGTTTTGATTCGTGTTTCTCTTATTGGTGATTTCAGGCATTCTTTCATTTCATTGTTAATAGTTTGTGTTCTTTTGAGAACTGATTGTTTATATCTTTTGAACAGTTTTCTATTGGCCAATGGCTTTTGGTCTTAGATACAATTCTGTTATTTGTCTGTATATCCTGCATATCCAATCCTTATCAGCAATATTTGATAGCCTTCCCTAATCAACCACTTCCCTTATTCCGTGCGTTTTAATTTTCTTTGGTGAAGCTTTTAGTTTTATGTAAACATTTTACCTTTTTTATCTTTTATAATTGGTGCTATCTCTTGCTGGATTAGAAAATCGTTTTCTACCCTATATCAGTTTATATTCTAGGCCAATGTTGCCTTTCTTATCTACCTGCTTCTAGCATGTTCTCTTTCTGATTTCCCCAGAAATAGTTACTATTGTTTTATTTCTCTTATGCTTCCGTTCCTCTTCCACAATAGATCTTTTCTGTTCTCTTAGGTCATATTTTATGCAGGCCTTCCTTCCTGCCTTCCTTCCTCTCTCCTTCCCTTCCTGCCTCCCTTCGGCACCCCCCCCCCATCACCCTGTTTGTGCCAGAGAAAGCACATACCCGTCTGGCTTTAGCCCTACCACGCAGGTGCTCTGGCAGCCTCTGCCTTCCCCAGTAGCAGAGATTACAGGTGTGCCCCAGCACACAATCTCTTCCCTATCTCTTCTGAACTATAGGCTTGTCTACTTCTGAATGAATTCTCTTGTTTTCAGCTGTCCTCTCTGCCCATCCTCAACAATCAAGCCAGCAAGCATTTATTAACCACCTGCTGTGTTCCAGGCACTTTGCTGGGGGTGCACAGAAAGGCAAAAAGAGCCCTTGTCCTTGAGGAGCTCACAACTTCATGGAATTAGAGTTTCCCTTTTGACATGGCCCCTGGAACCTCCCATCTTTCTTAGTGTTTGGCCTGTTAGTAGTAAATCCTTCCCGTTCACTGCTGTCGCTAGCGCATTCAATAGTGATCACAGAGACGGGAGGGCAGCATCGCAGCACGCGTGCAGGGTGGTGGAGTGCAGTGCTGCAGCTTTCATTCTGCTGTGTCTGATTCTCCTTTGGGTTATTCTCCTTTTTTAAAAAATCCTTTCCAGGATGAACTTGCTCGAGTCCTTGTTACTCTCTTTGATTCCCGACACTTACTCTACCAGCTGCTTTGGAACATGTTTTCTAAGGAAGTTGAGCTGGCAGACTCCATGCAGACGCTTTTTAGAGGGAACAGCTTGGCCAGTAAAATCATGACCTTCTGTTTTAAGGTTGGTATCTTCTCTCTTCTCCCTTTGCCCTGCCCGGGGAGCAGAGGGCCGCAGTTTGCCATTTCCCAGCTGCCCCAGATCGACGTAATCACTGACTTCTGCTTGTCCTTCTCTGTAGGTCTATGGTGCTACCTACCTGCAAAAGCTTCTGGAGCCTTTACTGCGCTTTGTTATCACATCCTCTGAGTGGCAGCATGTCAGCTTTGAGGTTGATCCCACCAGGTTGGTAATGAGACAGCCATCCAGTTCCTCTTAAACTTGTCCTAGCTCCACGGGTATTCTCTTGAGTGCCCCCCATGCTTAAGGCACTTCTGGGGGCAGGACTCAAATGAGCCTGGCTCCCCCTCGGGCGTTTTCTCTCCTAGGGGGGAGCAGGTCATTGGAGGAGTGAGCACCATGTCAGTGGAGAGCTTTGCGAGGGTGAGGTTAGCACAGAGTGCCTTCCACACGTGGGTCTCTGCCCGTGTAAAGAGTGGGGAGAGAGAAGATGGTATGCTAGGCTTGTGGAACAGCTTGAACGGGCAGTGATAGGAAGCAAGGCTGAAGAAGACGGGCTGGGGTCAGGCCATGGAGAGCTGTGGCTGGGAGGGCTCTGCATCTCATGCCTCAGACGGGGAGGAGCATTTGGGCGAGTGCTTGGGTCTAGATTGGAGGAGGGAGAGGCCAACATGGGTCCGGGTTGGGGGGGAGGCCATCAAGATGCTCCTGCAGTGACGTGAGCTGGCGAGGAGAGGGCAGAGAAGGAAAGGATGGATGGGGGAGACATTGTGGACACGGGCTGGAGCAGACCCAGCCAGCAGCTGAGGGGCAGGGGGAGGAAATGAACATGTCTCCAGGCAGCAGGAGACCCAAGAGAGAAGGCAGGGCCTGGGGCGAGATGTCCGTGGCTGGTTCACAGTGGCTGGCTCTGCAGAGAAGAGTGGTCACGTGAGGCGTGCGAAGAGGCCTTGGCACCGGGCAACGGAACAGTCGTATCTAACCAGGAAGAGGCATGAGGTCTGATGACAAAGGGTAGAAGCTGGGGGGAGGTGAAGAAAGGCAGCTGTAAAGCCTTCTGTTGTAGGAGTTGGAAGGAAGGAGCGCGAGAAGATAACGTGTAAAGGGAAACAGTGTCAAGTGAAGGGTGTCCAAGGATGGAGGAGAGCCGTCATGTTTGTAGGCATCAGGAAAGGAGCAAGGAGAGACTGCACGAGGGCAGATCAAGGCACAGGCTCCCACGAGGGCCTTGAGGAGAGTGAGAGAGAATGGACCATGATATTATAGGGAATGGAGAATGGTGTGAGGTACAGAGCAAGGGAGAAGGGGTGACTTTTGTCTTTCTCCAGAAGAAGGAGGCGAGGTCTGTGGCTGAGAAGAGCCTAGGGTTGAGTGTTGGAGGAGAGAGAGCAGCAGATGCTGCCTGGAGTGTGTTAGAGAGTTAACCAGAGAAGAAGAAAAGGCTTGTTTTGTATTAGTGAGAGTCCCCGTAAAGATGAGATACATGTATTTGTAATGGACCCATTCAGCAAAGTTGCCTGTCTTTTTTTTTTTTGTAATGTTCAGCAGTGGATTAGGAACAGAGAAAATAGCAGGAGTTTCCTGTGATTGGGATTTGGAAAGACACGAGTGGTGAGGGCCAGGGAGCTGGGAATTTGGGGGTAGTTGAACTGATCGCATAAAGAGTCGAGAGTGTAAAGGGAGGAAGATAAGGCCAGGGCAGCAGGGATTGACGAGGAAAGCCTGCAGTGTCGGGGAATGGGATCAGAGAGAGGAATTTGAAAGTTCCAGATCTGAGATAGAGCAGAGATGTCGCTCTCGGGAGATGGGATGATGAATTGAGGGCCATGGCGTTTCAGGGGACATCACTTTGTGGATTGAAATGCTCTAGTCCAGGGAACTCTTTGAGAAAGACAAGAGAATGATCTCAAGATTGTTGTGACATGATTGAAGGCCAGGTGGTATAACCTAGTGATGTCAACCTCAAAACCAAGTGAGGTTGCCAAGTTGGCTGAGTTATGGCATAGAATCTGGAAGCCACAGTGAGGAGCAAACAGTACGTCCTCTTCTTGCCGTGGTGTGTTGGTGGGCATGAGACAAGGAACACCTCAGACTGGGGCACAGGAACGGGTGCACTGGCTTCTTTAAGCACTAGAACACGGAACGAGATTGACAGAAAGCTCTGAGATGGTGGGAAACTTCCATTGAGCAGACAGTGATGGGCACTCGTGGATACCCTGGAAGAAGGAGGCAGGAGTCTGCTAGCTTACAGGCCAGGGAAGTACCAGTGGCTCACCTCCCCACCCTCCAGGGTCCTGGGATGGGCATTGTTTTCTTGTTCTCTCTCCAGGGGGTGGAGGCCACGAGGTGGTGGGTTTGTGTGCCTGGGTTAGTTAGTAGCTGCCCAGGGTACCTGCTCCGCTCTTCTGTCCCAGCTCGAGGATTGTACTTGGTGTCTGAATTCTAAAGCTCAGACAGGATTCTAGTGATGAGAGACCTGATGTTGGCATGCTTGATGGTCTCATAGGTTGGAGGCATTGGTTTTCTCACATGATTCATTGACCAGGTAGTACCCCCACACATGGCCATGACCTTGGTGTTGAGAAGACCTTTAACCCAGTTTGAGAAAGAGGCCATAGCTGGAGTCTCACCCTTCCTCATTCCGTGGAGAGTGAGGGGAGTAGGTTGTGGCCCCCATGTTAACTTTCCTTAAATCAAGTGGCGACATTCTTCTGTCTACATGCCGTAGTTGGAGTTTTCCACTGTCATTTAGTCTTTGCTTCAAACTTCTGATCATGAGTTTTACTCCATCTGTCACTGTTTAGTTCCTCTGTTGAAACTTGACATTTTTGCTTCTTATCTATAAAACCTGTTAGAATTCAAGATTAACAAAGTGAAACATGCCATGGAACTCTAGAGTTGGCCAAGCAAACCTTTTGAACAGTCTTTGGGAGTTAAGGTAAATTAGAGGGAGAAAACTTGAGCAATTCTGCTCATTTACGACCTCTCTAGAAGGACTTTTTAAAATGTAGCCAGTTATCAGCTGGAGCAGCTACCCAGAAGATGTCTCCTGTTTCCCTAGTTACTGATGCCTTCCTGTCCTGGCGCGGTGCTAGTGCAGTAAGAGTAAGAGGGGACAGCTAGGACAGGTAAAGGATGACTCTTTGTCATTCATCAACATTATCTTTTGGTCACTTTTTCTGTGAGATGTGGCATGCATAATGTCGATGGCATGCACTTGGCGACTTTTTTGCCCATGTTTCTGAAATGAAGTATTTTGAGGATATCCTTAAATTAATCTTTTGTTCCCCCTCATATTAAAATAAAGTGTGACACTTGCCCTTGCCAGTGTGACTCATTGTGGTACTGAGGATGGACGAGATGGATGTGGCCCAGGGCCGACTTCTTCCCCTTGCCCTGGACCTGGATCCCTGGGGCGGTGTCTTGCTCACAATCCTCTTTTTAAATGTGTAAAATAAAACACGTCAGATTATAAAGGAAACCAATTATCTTGAAACATAATTATCCAAACATTTTTTAAACACAGTGAAACAAACAAACACAAGTTCAGAGACGTCAGTTGCAGAAGCCCTGGGAAGGTTTCGTGGAGGCATTGTCATTCGAGCTGGACGACAAAGTGTCCTGACCTTCCCTGTGACCAGACTCTTTGTTTTCTCCTTGATCAGCAACTTCCCCATTCTTATTAATGGTGTTTCCTTGGCTTAAATTCGTTGATGCCCTTTACCCCACTCCTTCCCTTCCCAGACTTGTATGACTTCCAGTGAGGCCAGTTTCCTCAGCTATAAATTGAGGGGGTTAGGATATGTTCAGTGACCATAACATTGTCTGTAGACAAATCCCTGAAACAAAGTCAAATTCTGACCGATGGCGTCACCAGTGAGTATCCTGGAGAAGGTTCATTGAAACCTGATCTCCTCCCTCATGGCACAGACATGGGGTGTACTGAGACAGAGCACCGTGTGCACTGGGAGGCTTGGTCTCTGAAGAGGACTTCCGGCCCAGTGACTGTTCTTCTGTCATGAGCAGGTTCGTCCTCGGGTGCCGTGTTCAGTGCTCCTCGGGGTAGGGAGAAGGGCCCGAGGTCCCTTTGTCTGTCCCTCCTTTGGGCCGAGCTTGGGCGTTGTAGACGGCGGGCACCGTGCATGCAGCCATGGTGAGTGCATGCATTGGCTCTGTCTGCCTCACTGGCATCCATTCGTGGCAGTTTTCCTCTGTATTTTCTCTTCATCCTTCTTATTCCTTGTTCCTTCTGGTGCTGCCATGGGCTGTCATGATCACACACGCTACTTTGTTTAACTCTTCCCCAGGCAGTGGGCACCTCCTTTGTTTATAGTTCTTTGCAGCTCCAAAAAGTGCCGCTCTAAATGTTTTGGTGCAAATGGAAGGAAGAAAATAAGCATCTTTATAGGACCTACTATGTGCCAGGCCCTGTGCTAAGCACTTTACAATGATCTCATTTGATTCTCGCAGCAACCCTGTGAGCTAGGCACTTATTATCCCCATTTTACAATTGAGGAAACTGAGGCAGAGATTCAGTGACTTGCCCAGAGTTACACAGCTAGTAAGCGTTCAAGGCAGGATCTGAACTGGTTTTCTCTCGGCCTAGTGTTCTCTCCACTGTGGAACCTTCTTTCTGTCTTGAACCTCCTCAGGTTATAGGCCCAGTAGTAAGATCTCTGGGTCAGAAGGTATGAACATTCTAGTCACTTTCCTAGCATGATTCCAAATGATTTTCCAAAATGTTTGGAGTATTTCACATCTCCACCTACAATATACTAATGTTCACAACTATATATTGTTAATATATAGCCCCTCTAATATTTATTATTAATAAAATACATATACTTTAAAAAATGAAAGCAACCTTTCATATCCCTTCCTGCTCTAAATCTATGATCCTTCCCTGGAATATCCTCAGTCATTCCTTTCTGCATTGTAGAGCCTCCCAATCTTTGGAGCCCGGGTCCTACCACTAAGTTTTCCCTCTAATCTCAAAAATATGGATATTTGAGCCCATTCATTTCTGGTATTTCGACCCACTGAATTTGACTGTCTTCAGACCATCTGACTAATGTCTTGACCATCTGACTAATACATCAGTTTTGTAAGAAGTTCATGAACTCTTGACCATCTGACTAATACATCAGTTTTGTAAGAAGTTCAAGAATTCTTGATATCAGGAAAGTCCAAGAGGGTGGATATAAATCAGTTGTTATTTGGTATCTCCTACTGAACAGTGCACTTTGAGACATAGAGGAAGTCCAAGATATGGCTACTTTGTGACATGATTATTTAAATAACAGTTCCCAACCCATAATTGGACGTTTCAAATAGGAGCTCTCCAAGTGTGAGAATAGAAGGAGCTGACCGATGGCTGACCGCCGGCCCTTGAAGAAGACTCCCATTGAGTTGAGGGAGGAGGAAGGGCTGCCACAGAAATGGGGAGAGAGGGGGAAGGAAAAACAGGGTTGTATTGGTGGGAGTTTGAAGCAGGAGGACAGAAGGGTTAGAGGAGGTCAGTGGTGTCCGATGCTTCAGAGATGTTTGTTGGAAGTTAGATGTGTTGGTTAGGGGATCAGTGGCCTTCGAGAGTCTGCACGGTGCCTTGGTGGTGGTGAGGTCTCAGTAACTATTGACCAAATGAATAGATGGAATGGAGTGGAGGAAAATCATTGGGAGGGTGAGGAAGAGGAGGAAGAGGCCCATGGCTGAGAGGCACTGAGGGAGTCAGCAGCTTTCTCTGTGTGGCCTGGATCCCTCTTCTGGAAGAGAAGGAGAGTGGCTGTCTCCCAGGCTGGGCGGGATGCACAGGAGGATGGGGACGCCGCTTCGCCCCTTTCCCGTCGACAAGCAGTGGTTGGTTCTCCCTTTGTCCGTCTGCAGGCTGGAGCACAGCGAGAGCCTTGAGGACAACCAGCGGAACCTCCTGCAGATGACCGAGAAGTTCTTCCACGCCATTGTAGGCTCCTCCTCGGAATTCCCCCCGCAACTCCGCAGCGTGTGCCACTGCCTGTACCAGGTAGGCCTGGGGTTCGAGTGGCTGCCTTCCCCCTGAGCTCCTCCAGCCAGGAGCACGAATGGGAGGGAGGGGACCAATGAGCCGGGAGGGCAGGTGGTGTGGATCGGCTAGAAGGAGGAGGAGGAGGAGACTCAGAAAACATCGTGGGGGGTGGGTTGGTGCCCTCTGTCCTGCTAAAACCATGTTCCTTGTAGAGTCAGTAATAGATGTAAGGACACCTGTAGTCTGGGTGTCAGTGGTATTTGAACTGCATTGGAGAGTGTTTTTTTTTCCTTATTCTGTTCGTCTGTGAGACAGTATCCCATAATCTTCTTCCATTCCCAGGTTTTGTTTTGTCTTGTGTTAAAGCAGACTGGAGATGGTTTGTTTCTTGGTGTGATTTTTGTATTACCTCGACAGTGAGTTTGTGTCTGGTATCTCTTGTTTCCTTTTACTGTTCCCTGTAGCATAGTTTGATCCCAGAGCCCTCCTTGCCAGCTGCTTCTAGGGTCAGACCCTAGCAGAGTAAGGAGAGGTCCTGGCTTCAGGGGGCTCTTTATCTTGGGAGAATTGGTGCTGTGGCTCTCAGTGACCACTGCAGATGCATGTTCATAAAGTTCTCGAGATCCGTGGAATGAGTAAGTCATATTCCAGTAGGGCTCCAGAGACCTTGGCTTTCTGTAGAAGTATTTGGGTCCCAGCATTTTGGGGGTGTGTGGGGGTTGGTGCTTCTTATGCGTGTGCTCCTGTCTCATCTTCCTCCAAGAAAGTCCCCAGCCCATAGTCTTTAGTGCCTCACTTTAGTTGCTTAGCTACATGTGTGAAACTCCCCCATTTAAGCAGCTGTTTCAGGCTTCGATGCATGTGGGGCTTGCATTTTTTGCCCCCATGTGCTATTTAAAAATGTGTCATCTCTGTCTGTAAAAATAATTTTCTCAAAATATACCCAGTAGATAAAGCAGTCGTTGAAATAAATGTCTTTTCCTTTATTGTGGATTTTCTGCACTTGCAAAGAAAAATAAAGCCCAAAGAAACTGTTGGGGAGTCCAGCTAGTTCAGCAGAAAATGGCATTGAACCCAAAAGTCAACGTCCTCTCCTGGGCTGGACTTTGCAGGGATTGGTTTGGAAGTTCCATTTTGTGTTCTTTGTGTCTACAACACTAGGATGGACTTCAGTGAGAGAGGCTCCATTTAAATGGTAGCTTGGTCAGCCTCCTTGGGGTGACCAGATTGTAACTGATGGGGGCCTCTACTTGATATCACTGTAGCCTCCTGGAATAGGAGGCAGGAGGCCCAGCTTCTAGCTCTGTTTGGTCACAAATCTTCACTGCCTTGGATTCAACCTTTCTGGACCTCGTCTCTTCCTCTGGGTTAGAATGGGTCTATATGAAGCTTCATCTTCTTTGATCCCTTCCTCTGGGCTCTCCTTGGTTTGGAGATCTTCCGCTGCTTTGGCCCCAGAAGGAAGGGCCCCCATCCAGGAATGTGCTTCCTTGAAACATTAGTCTATCAGAAAGCGAGCCTAAGGCCTGCCAGCTCTTAAGGCAGCATGCTTTGGTGCGACTTTTCCAATAGAAACCCTCCCTTTGAGTGTCCCGGATTTTAAAGAGAGATGAAGATGCACCTCCCATCTCAGGGGAAAGGACATGTATTTAGTGAATGATATTCATGCATCATAGTCCTTAACTGCAGTGCAAAGAGCTCAATTTTTAGTGGTCTCCTGCTGAGTGACTCATTTTGTGCTTTCACAGCCTGAGAGCATGCAATGTCAGCATGCATGATTTCATTAGCCTCTCTGTGATCTCATCAGTGTGAGTCTCAGACTCCAAAGTATGGGTCACAATCCATCTTACAGTCTCTGCCCTCCCAGAAAGCCCCGCTCCAGGGGGCTTTCCCCCAGTGTAGTGTGAAAGCTGCCATAGAGTTCTCGACTTTTGGCCGTCTCAGGCTCTCAGTCAGTTATCCTCTTACTACCCAACTGGCCATCCTGCTTTTCCAGTTGTGTGTGTCTTCTTGCCCTCATTCCCACTGCTTTTCCTCTGCATTCTCTGCTGGTAATGTCCTGGAACCCTCTGGCTCCTACCATACATCTCTGCTGGTTTGCGGTGACCTTCATCTTCAGTATGATACTTCATTCTTTTTGGTCATAAAGCATTACCAGGAGAAAAACTGGTGATAATTAAATTAGCTTTTTTATTTTTTTCCCAGGGAGAAGCTTGGGATCACAAAAAGAAGTAGGCGGTACACCAAATGCAATCCCAATTATTTTGTTTCCTCTTTAATTCTGGGCCCAATTCACGATTCATCTGCAGTGTCTGTTCAAGATCCACGTACTGATGGATCAGCTCAGTAGGGTGTCCACATCATAGGCTGATCACAGGCAGGCTTTGACCACTTGTTTTGGCCTGTGGGGCTGGTTAAATGAACCTGTCTTGAAAGAGGATCTGGGATGGCCAGGGGTTGACATGTTTCTCTTTGTGGATGAGCTTGTGCCAATTATGGCTGCAAGATCTCTGCCCACGGCTTGCATCATCGGCTTGCATCATCCTCGGGGACATGACAAAAGGCCTCAGACCATGATAACATGCTACCAGTAGCTAACATCCTTTTAGGACTTAAGCATTTTCCAAGGTCTTTAAATATGTCATCTCATCGATTCTCAGAGCAAGCCTGGGGGCGAGGTGGTGTTGGCCTCATTTTATATATATGGAACCTGAGGCTAGAACTTTACATGGCTTGCCTAGGACCACACAGTCAGTTAAGTGTCTGCGGCTTCATTTGAACTCGGGTGTTCCTCATCTAGCTCGCCTCGTGGCAAGCATCTGTCTCTCTGTTCTATCCCTCGCTTGAGGGAGTTGAACCAAGTTATGTCTCTTGTTGCACTCTGAGAAAGCTTTTGTGATTTGAATGCAGGTGTGGGAGAGGGAAGCATTTCCTTTGACCCCAGCACTAGTGAACACAGGGGTTCTTGCTTTCTTGTGTCTTTTAGTCAGTTTTGTGACTGTTAAGCTGTGTTTGTAAAAACCTATTTAAAGATGCCTTCAGTCCATGCGTAGGTTATAAAGGCTCGAAGGAAGGTCCAGTAAAAGGTGGCATGCAGGCCTAGACTTGAAAAGCAGATGCCACCTTTTACTGGACCATCCTTTGAGGCTTTCCAGCAAGATGGAACTTGCCATAACCTTTTCTCCAGTGAGGAGGCCAGAGTCACCCATACTCCTCCCCGAGGATCAGGATGCCCAGCTGGTGGTGAGCTCAGACTCAGGGCCCCGTTTTCAAGATTCTTTCTGCATGCTGCTGCAGCTGCTTCCCTGTGCTTAGTTATTTGCACATCTTCTTTTATCTTCTGCTCCTTTTACCTTGACGGTTGTTCTTGGTGCCTTTTAAAACTTTTGTTCGACTGGTAGGGAAAACAGGTCAGAGTATTCCCTAGTTCATGGATGAGATGCTTGGGCAATCTTGAGAATGTCTTCTCTGGCCTTGAGCACCTGTAGCTAGGCTTCCAAGGCATAGAGTTCTTTGTGGATTATGTGTTGGCAAGATTGGTTATCTTAGAAGCTTTGTAAGACTGTGTTAAGGTAAGCATTGTCACCTGGGTTATGTGTGTATGTACATCTATCAGTTAGGGGACAGACACACAGACACGACCCCCCCCCCCCCAATTGTGTCTGTTTGCATTTTATCTAAGTCTGTGAGGTGGGAGGGTGAGAATAAAATCAGTGTTGGCTTAGATGGAGACACCCACATAAGTACTCGTGTTGAGGTGATTAGGACACTGAAGTCAGCCTAGCGAGCGGTCCTTTTGTTCCTTCTTGTGACTCAGTCTCTCTGAGTACCTGTAGCTTCCCAGGAATGCAAAGCATTCTGTGAGAATTGTATACCTTAGTTGAAGATTTCTTGGAACAATTTGCCATTCCCCACTTTTGAGTGAAAGTAGAGGTTTTCTAGCCATGCTGACATTGACCACGTAAGGGAGAAGAAATTCTAATCCAAATGCGTTCCGTTGTTGGCTTTGGGAATGGAGGCCGTCGATCACGGGGTGCTTATATTCTAGCCAGATATAGTAGAAATGATGAAACCCAACATTTGCCTTGCCTCCTCTTTAGGGCTTTAACTGAAAAATGTAGGAGAAGCAAAATCCAGGGTGAAATTTCATCCTCAAACTTGAGTTGATATCCCATTTTCCATTCCATTTGTGTTCCATTGATTGTGTAATTTTCTGTACAAGTCAACATTGTTTTTGTTGCTGTATGTAGTTGGTGCTGTGACTTGTTTGTGCTCATCTCTGTTCTGTAGGCAACTTGCCACTCTCTACTGAATAAAGCTACCGTAAAAGAAAAAAAGGAAAACAAAAAATCAGTAAGTCTGGAGCCCTTTTTATTAGCCATTTCTTTCAAAGCAAAACAAAAACTCTTTGCTGTTTGAACATCTTCACCTCAGCCTAATGAATTCTCACCTTAAAATCATTCTACTAATTCTGGCACAAATAGCTTTCATTTCAATTAACCCTGGAATTAAGTTATATTGAAACATTTTTTGCATGCCTTTGGTTTGATTTAACTCAAAGGCATTTGGGATGTTTTCTTTACATTGGCTATTCCTGGTCTGATTTTACCATCATTTTTAATGGTAAATGAATGCAAAAGAAACTTAATTTCAAGGCCTTGGGAAATGCTGAATCTTTTTATTTTTGTTTCTTGGTTTACAATAGTCAGTGTGAGCGATTTTTTTCCCCTTATAAATGAAAGCTTAGTTGTAGGGGATACAAAGGTTAGTTCCCTTAGTTGTAAGGGAAGGGTAAACTTCCCTTTCTAAATGTCAGTTGGACTGAACCGGCCTCTAACTTGTGGATGGCCGGAGCTGAACAGAACAAGCTAAAGACAAGAGAGTTGGGAATCAAACAGAAGTTTAATTCAAAGAGAGGGAAATGGCTTACCAGCAAGGAGAGATCTAGATACATGTGCCGGGGCCCTGCCCCAAGTGGGGGGACCCGAGGCAGGGTGGGGATATCCCAATGCCTATACCAATGGTTGTACAGTGAGCCGTAGCCCTGACAGTGAGGGGGAACAGCAACAGTGAGACGAGTTTGATTCATAGCAGGACGTCCTGGCCGGGCCGTGGGTACTTGTCCAAGCTTGTCTGAGCTCAGAGACTACCTGGTGCTGGTCACAGCAGTACAATTATTATGTGATTTTTGCCAGACGGTGAGTACAAAGGATTGTTGTCATGTCAGACTCAGGGCACAGCTTACATGCTGGGCCTTAGCTCTGGAAAACAGGGTGAATCCTTATATCTTGACAATGTTTACCCAGGTTGTTGCTCAGTTTTATTGAACCACAACCTCTGCCCATTTTTCTTTTGTCTAGTCAGTTCACAGAAGAACATTTATGGCTTATTTTGCCAAAATTAACAATAATAGTAATAATAGCTAACACGTGTAATGGTGCCTACTATGTGTCAGGCACTGTGCTAAGCATTTTAGAGTTACTATCTCATTTGATCCTCACTAAACCCTGGGAAGGAGGTGCTATTATTGCCCACGTTTTACAGACGAGGGAACTGAGGCAGACAGAGGTTAAATGACTAGGATCACACAGCTAGTAAGTATCTGAGGCCCCATTTGAACTCAGGTCTTCCTGACTCTACAAAGATATTATTTACTTTTTTAAAAATCAGTTTCAAAATTATAGTTTGACAGCCCTATTCTTTAAAGAAAAACAAGTCATTTCTAGAGAAATGTTTCATTTTATGGGGCAGCTAGGTGGTGCAGTAGATAGAGTGCTGGGCCTGGAGTCAGGAAGACTCATCTTTCTGAGTTCAAATCTGGATACATACACATTTTTTATGAATATGGCAATCATTTAAAAATAAGAAAAAGTTACTTATATATATATATATATATATATATATATTATATATATGTATATGTATATATATGTATATATATATACACTGGGTATCCTGGCTAGGTCCTATAAACTTTCTTATAACCCACGTGAACTTTTGGACAATTATTTCACAACTTTTAAATAGTTAATTTAAAAAATAAAATGTCTTAGGATATAGTAGCTACTGTATAATTAATTTTATTTTTAAATTTTGAGGACTAAAACTATGGTTTATAGAATGGTGACACTGTTAAGCATGCCCACTGAAGAGTTTCTTCTTGGCTTTGCGATACTAATTAAACCTGCTAATAGCAGTTAGAACACACTGCATCTCTACTCCTTGATTAAACATTTCTTTCTAATACTTCAGCCTTTATTCCTCAGCACAAATGAGTTTAACTTCCTATACACTGCCATGATGTTGAAATTAATGATGTATTCTAAGCCTTTTGCTTGGTGTTGTGCTGACTGACGCCTCTGTTCCACTGAGGCAAATAAATTCAAACCTGTCCCAGCCCCCTTCTCTCTAGAGCATGTTTCTTAGCCCTCTTGTCTATCTTCATTGTGTTTTTTTTTTTCTGAATTTGCTCAGCTTTTCTCTGAAACATTCCTGCCATTCCTGAGGTACTTTCCGCCTGACATTTTAAAAGTTTGTGGATAACATGAAATGTTGGAATGCCTTTTCTACACCAGTACAGGTGCTATTGGGCATTATGGAATCGTAACAAAAGTAAGTGGTAACATCCAGCGGGGAGCCCCACCATGGTTCAGAGGACATTGCAGATTAAGTCAAGAAGGTGTCGTCACTTCACATTCCAAGTGTCAGTTTGGGAGCTCTTTGGTTGCTTAAATGGACTTGCCACTTGAAAAAAGGCCACACAGAGTTGGGGAAGGAGTCTTTTCAGTCCTCTGGAAGAAACACTTGAAAATGCTATTGTTTATTGTTATGAAAATATATTCAAGCTTGGTTTCTTTTGAACAGTCATTGTAAGTGCAACCGTTCCACGACTTTGCACTCCCACATGTTGGTAGCACTGTTCCTGGAGCTGTTTCTTGACTGTATTTAAATTAATGGTTATAATTCATATCTGAAATAAAGGAACAATTGGATTTGGCCAATGTGGAATCAAAAAATTGCTTATATGTAGAAGAAATTTTATGTTGAATTTCTGTAGATTCAAGTTTTCTTTTCTTTTTTTTTTTTTTTTTTAAAATTCTGCTGTTTTTGTTTTTCTTGAATATTTGTGCAACATTCCAGTTGGTAGAGGAGAGAGAAATGATGCTTTCCTAAGGTGGCTCTTTTATAGAATTTTTTATACAAAAATTTTTTTGGTGGTATGAATTCTTGCCACTTCCTGGTTCCAGAGATGATTTGCTGATACTCTCAGTGAATGGATGCATGATGATATCCTAGAACAGTTTCCCAGCTGAGATTTTCCCAGGCCTCGTAGCCTGGATGGCTGGTCCTGTTAGACTGCTAGTGGCTTTAAGCTGAGGGGAGGAAATGGTGCTGGAGAATGGATGGCAAAGGTGGGTTTTCAGTTTTCATTCAAGAAGAGGAGAAGTAATTGAGAATTGTATTCCTAAGCTTGTGGGCTTGGGTAGTATTCCAAAGAAATCTCTTGTAAATATATCTGTCACATTTGAAAACCTAATGCTTCCAAGAGTTGGAAGCTGTTGCTGCTTTGGAAACTACTTTAGAAAACCCTTACCCTGCCTGCCACTTGTGTTAAAGCCTTTGTTTTAGTAATAGTGACTACAAATGAGGGCATTCTCATTTTATGAGAATGCCTCTGGCAGGTGGTATATGCCTGAAAATAGGATAGTTCAGAAGGCAAGTCAAAATCAGTCAATCAGTAAACATTTATTAAATGCCTACTTACTGCTCCGCACTGGGGCTGCAGTCAGACTAGTGAGACAGCTCCCTGCCCTCAGGGAGCTTACATTCTACAACTGAGTCTTTTAAGTGCATTCGGTTTGAACTATAACATGGATGGAAGAAAATCCTCTTTGGGGCAGAATTCTGCCAAGTCTAAGTCTTAGGAGCACAGGAATGGAGGCTTTACTTAGTGAAGCCTCTGTGAAAAGCAGCTGTTGTTCTCCCACGTACAGGACAGCTCTGTTACTAAAAACATGTTTGTACGAATAAATTGTCTCCATCAAACCCAGTTCTCTCATCCCCTGTTGATACGTGATTGCAGTGATCCTGGGGCTGCTGCCCATTCTGCCCTTTGCTGTTCTCTCCAGCTGGAGCAGCCCCTGCAACCGTGATGAGCGATACCGTGGTGGGGGAGACGGGACGGGACATAAAATTGTGCCGAAGGTGTTCCCCAACATGTAACTTGATGACACAGTTTCATGTGTTAAAGAGCTTTATATCAAGAGATAATTTTGTAAGGAGGAGGCCATTTAAGGTGTTTTCCTTTTCTAACTCTTCATTGTGGGGGTTAACAGAAGTAGGTAAGGAAATAGTCCATTTTAAAACAAAGTAGGGAACTCTTAAAACAAGATAGCTATTTGCCTTCTCTTCCCTGCTGGTGGGGTCCTAACCCCCCCCCCCCCCGCCCCGGAAATCCCCCTCCTTCATGGCTTAAATAGAACACCACCTCTGGTGTTGTAAAGCATTCTGGGGAAGAGAAGGGCCTGGCTTCACTCAGGAGGGTCTCAGCACAGTTTCCTCTTGATTTTATGCGAGGTGAGCCAGTTACTGGAGAAACTGAACTGGAGAGAGAGGCCATTGGTCAGTTGAGAATGCTTAATAACTTAGTCAGGACTTATTTCAGGAGCATAAAGTTGAGAATGTGGCCTCTGCATTCCACAAGTTGTCTATATTATTTGATTTCCTTTATGATCTAGCTTAGAGGGGCTTTATTCTACTTGCAGTGAAATTGTATGCTTGATGGCTTTGAAATTAAGATCTCTTTTCAGGACTCTTCTGCTTACTTCATGTCAATGACCTATTTTCTTTTGCATCTTATTTGTGCAAGTCAAGACCTGAATGTAAATGTTGCTTCCTGTCTTCTGGAAAGGGCTTCACAGGCCTGTTGTGTGGATGGGCGTCTGGAGGAATGAGAGCCTGGGTAGTTGTGGTTCCCTTTTACCCTTTGTCTTCCTTGAATTTAAGCCATGCACTAATCGCTCTGACCTCTTTGGTTTTAGGTTGTTAGCCAGAGATTCCCTCAGAACAGCATTGGCGCCGTGGGGAGTGCCATGTTCCTGAGATTCATCAACCCTGCCGTTGTCTCTCCCTACGAGGCAGGGATTTTAGAGAGAAAACCGCTCCCTAGAATTGAAAGGGGACTGAAGCTGATGTCAAAGGTGATGAATTACTTTGATGTTCGGCTGTCTTAATTTTCATCCTGTTCACTGGAAAATCACTTTCTTAACTTCCTAGCTAGTTTATGAGGTTTTCATTTTCAGGACTGTCTTTTGAATAATGAAAATGTATCATTTAGCTTTCTGTTGTTTTTCTTCCATTTATAGCATATTTGATCATGTATGAAGGCACTCTGCAGCCTGACATCCAAGGGGGTGCCTCACTGTGAGACCCTCTCTTAAGCAATTTGTTTGTGACACAAATGCTTTTTGTATGGTGATTTGAGGGTGTGTTTAAGTGAGTGAAGATACAGGTAGACTTATGGGGGTTTTTGCCTTGAAGGATGCTTGTGTTATGTGCACCATGCTATATGATGTAGTCGCCTATGTGAAGAAAACAGTCTGTAGACCGAGTACATCTAATGAATTGGAGGAAATGAATCAAAGTCTCTGATCATATGAAAAAGAAATAAATTTAGTGAGAAGTTTTATACAAGGAAATGCGCCGTTTTGATGTGGTCTGCATTGCTTGGTGACCTTTTTGTGTTTAGATACTCCAGAGCATTGCCAATCACGTCCTCTTCACAAAAGAAGAGTATATGAGGCCTTTTAACGATTTTGTGAAAAGCAACTTTGACGTAGCACGGAGGTAAGCAGCTAATTGTCTGTACCCTCCCCCAGTTCCTCTTCGAGAAATTTTAAAGCCTTATGGAAGTGCTGTATTTGTGTGCGTGTTTACATTCGTTCATTCATTCATTCGTCCCTTCCTCTTTTGAGATGAGAGAGTATGGTATACTGCAATAAGGCTCAGATTCCCATATAAGGGGACTTGGGTTTGAATCTCATCTCTGACACACCCTGGTTGTGTGACTCTGGGCAACTCCCTTGAACTCTTGGTGCCCCAGGCCATTCTCCAAGAGTTTCTTTCTTTTTTTTTAAATTTTATTTTTTAATTAATTTATTTAGTTTTAGTTTTCAACATTCACTTCCATAAGATTTTGAGTTTTAAATTTTCTCCTCCTCCCTCCCCTCCCCCTTCTGCAAGACAGTGTGCAATTTGATATAGGCTCTACATATACATTCATATTAAACATATTTTCACGTTAGTCATGTTGTAAAGAAGAGTTAGAGCCAATGGGAGGAACCACGAGAAAGAAGAAACAGAACAAAACAAAAAAAGAGAGCCAATAGTGTGCTTCCATCTGCCTTTCAGTTACAGAAGAAGGGCCAGGCTGCATTCATAGAGGGAGCATCCTTCTGGGAGTGCCTGGACCCTGAAATCACAGCCCTACTCCAAACCACTCTCTTCCTCATTTACCTTGAGTGTCTCATCTCTGTTCTGGGAGGAGCTCTTGCCTGCATCTTGCTTTCTTTTTCTCTTGCGGGGCAAATCCACAGCTATTTTGTTCTTCATTGTGTGATAGAGTCGGCCTTCATTATTTTACATTGATTTCCATGTCAGGACATTAAAAAATCAGAGTTGCATATTGACATTTGTAATTTACTAACAACACTTCAGGAAAAAAAAAACCACACACCAAACATTGGGCCTTTTTTCTCCCAATACATGTTTATTTATTTCACTAAATATTTCCCAATTACATGTAAAACATAATCTTAACATTAATTTAGAAAGAATTTTTAGTTCCAGATTCTATCCCTCCTTCTCACTCCTCTTCCCTTCTTGAGAAGGGAAGCAGTTTGGTATTGCTTATACATGTGAGGTCATGCAAAACATTTCCGCATTAGCCATGTTGCAAAAGAAAACACAGACAAAAAAAAAAAAAAGGAAACAAAGGAAGAAAGGTTAAAAAATACACTTCAATCTGTTTTCAGAGTTCATCAGTTCTCTCTCTGGAGGTGGATATCGTTTTTAATCATTGGTCCTTTGGAATTATCTTGGATCATTGTCTTGATCCAATTAGCTAATTCTTTTACAATTGATCCTTATTACAGCATTGCTTTTACTGTTTACAGTGTTCTTCTGGTTCTGCTCACTTCACTTTGCATCAATTCATAGAGGTCTTCCCAGGTTTTTCTGAAACCATCCCTGTTTGTCATTTCTTATAGCATAGTAGTATTCCATCACATATCATAGGCCACAACTCCTTTAGCTATTACCCAATTGATGGGTGGGCGTTTTTTTAAAGCTTGAAAAGTATATAGCTCACTTTTTCTCATAGTGAAGATCCTTACCTCTGCTCAAGTCTTATGACAAACTGAAATATCTCCTGTGCTCATTCTGAACATTTGATTTTGAAAGGCATATTTCCCTCCCTCGCTCCTTCTCAGTGAAGTGATTTATGGTATAATACCATAGCTCTCTTGTAGTGTGTGAACATAGCACAATACAAATGTGTAATGAACGTGTACTTGTAAGATTTTGAAAATTTTGCCACTGTTTGTATTTTGATAGATTTTTCCTTGATATTGCATCTGATTGCCCTGTAAGTGATGCCATAAACCACAGCCTTTCCTTCATCAGTGATGGCAATGTCCTGGCTTTGCACCGTCTGCTCTGGAACAACCAAGAGAAAATTGGCCAGTATCTTTCAAGCAACAGGTAGATTATCTGAATCACTGTCCTAATGAGACCTTTCCCTTTACAGTCTTAGAGCTGCGTTGACTCAGTTGTGAGCAGCTTGTCAGAGTTCATCTTTTGTTTGGTTAAGAGTTATGACTTGGAAAGAATTGTCATATCCCTTATACACAAAAGTTATTTTGTATGGAAAATAGATTATTTTGTGGACGATGAACCTAGTCTGTCTTACATATGTGCTCTTTGTCATGACCCTCCAGTCTTTGACTCGGAGAAGGCCTAAGGGAGTGGACTCAGTGGAGACGCTCTCTTGTTAGTTATCAGTCACTTGCTGAATCCCATTAGAATCTCCTGTGCCTCCAACCCCTCCCAGTTTGGCAGTGTGGCACCTCACACCAGGCTCCCTGAAAAACTTACCCAAGAAAACCCCAAGGAAGCACCTTGGAGCCGCCCTCTGGGTGACAAGTCCTAGCTGTCTTCTGCTCCCTTCCCTCTCCGACATGAGAATGAGGTTGCACGGTCATGGGGCTGTGGCTAGCAGCTGGGGCTTGGCCTCTCCGTCGCTCAGCTGCTTGACCTTGCTTATTTTGATCAGGCTTTATTTGAGGGTAGAAAGTCCCCAAACCTTCCAGATATTCTTTCCTCCTCAATGAATTATGAAGTGCTGTGCCTAGAGAGGCCCAGTCCTAGCTTTAACTTTGGAAGCAGCTCCCTCATCTGGGGCGCAGCTCCAGGTGGTAGATAGCTTGTTATGCTCAGAATCAGGAATGAGTTTTTACTGGCCTCAGACATTCACTAGCTGTGTGACCTTAAAGCAAGTCACTTGCCTTTCCCAGCCTCAGTTTCCCCATCTGATAAATGGGAATATTAACACATACCTCCCAGGTTTGGCATGAGGATCAAATGAAGTGATGTGAGTGAAATTTTTTGCAAAGTTTAAAGCGCTATGCTAATGTGAGTTACTCTTATTGTTGAGATTTTAAACGAGTGAAGTATTGCTAACAGTTTAGATTTAGAACAAGCACATTGTGATCCTATGATCTTTCTATGCTTATTTGTAGTTCTTGGTGGGTTTTTTCCTTTCATCCTTCTTTCGATTCTTTAATAGCATCTTCAAAGGCTGGTTAATTGCATTGTTTTATTTTAAAATTTAAATATATTTATCCACTTCATAAAAAGCAAAATTTTTGTCTTATGAAAAGAAAGTGACTGAAATTATATTAGGCAGTTTGTCAACAAGTAGGAACTTTTATGTGGGAGAAAATAACACAGCATAGGAAAGCCTTAAGGTGTTTTGCCAGCTAGAAAGGTGGATCCTGAAATAGGATGAGCAGTGGAGTAGGAATAAGAAAGCCCAGCTGTGCACAGGCTTGTATGTCTGTTATCACATGCCTCTGAAAAATGGAGAGTGAAAAGATGTATAATAGGAATGCAGGCTTTCCAGTCGCTGTATACTACTTTGAAACCTGAGTCTGAGTTTCCATTTTCTCCAGGAGACTGTCCCTAATCTCCCAATCTGTACTACCTTTTCTCTCTTAGGACTCAAGTAGCATCTCTTCTGTCATTTTCCCATTATTCAGTGTTTATAAAAATTTTAAAAACCAACAATACTACCTAACTTAATTTACTTATTTATTGTTACACCAATAAAGCTACTAAAGGGTACTTTGTAGAACAAGTCTTGTAACTGAATTCATCTAGAGGAGGGCTTCCTAGCCAGGGGATATGTTTGTTTTAGTATTTGGAAAACTGGGTATCCTTATTTTTAAAACATTATTTTAAATTTTTTTTTAATTTTAAAATTTTAAGAAATTTAAAATTTTTTTTAATTAAAATTTTTTTTTTTAAATTACCTTAAAAACATTATTCTGAGATAGACTCCAGGGGAGCAAAAGATCATGAGTCTCAAGGGAAATCATGGAGATGGCTTCTCAATTCTAGATCTGAATGTACTATAAAATAGTAGTCATCAACCGTTTTTGGTACTTTTTTAAAAAAATTGGAACAGATGAGGTAAATGAGACTCAGGAGGAATCCAGTATAGTCGCATGGTGTTTTGAGAGACTCACAGGCACCTACTGGTATAAGGTAAGGAGTCTCTGACAGAAATTGCTGGGAAAACTAGAAAGCAATATGGTAGGGATCAAGTTTAAACCAGCGTCTTAATTCACATACCACAAGCTCCAAATGGCTATACAGTCTAAACGAAAATTCTTTTGTATACGTCTCATTCTCCTCTTTTTAAAATCTGTGAGGCCATGAAGCATCTATTGTTAACTGAATTTACTTTGTATCACATAAAGAAGTGCTGAAAATGGTTTTTCATTATTCTAGTGCTTACTTTCAACAAAGTGCAGCGTAGAGATTTGAGACATCAGTATATACTAGTGACCATTGAGGTGTTCTTCACCAGGTGCATTGGCTTTGAGTACCAGCACCTACAAGTGTCCAAATGATCATCTTGGGCAGTTGTACTGGGAAGGCTTGAACTCTGGGATACAGCCTTCTCTAAGTTGTTTCTTCTCTCTAGAGATCACAAAGCTGTTGGAAGGCGACCTTTCGATAAGATGGCAACACTCCTCGCTTACCTGGGCCCTCCTGAGCACAAGCCTGTGGCCGACACACACTGGTCCAGCCTGAATCTTACCAGTTCTAAGTTTGAGGAATTTATGACAAGGTAAGCGAGAGGAACCATGGAGTCAGGGTGTGCAGTAGCTTTCTTCTTGTTGGACTGCATATCTGTGCATCTAAGCTATCCTCAGAATGCCTTCATTTTGGAAAGGCTTCCTTGACCTTTATCTTCTTGTGACACCAGGTGCCCATTTTCAGAGACCCCAGTTGTATTATATGTAATCATTTTAAATTAATACTTTGGAGAATATGTGATTTCTTTGACTTTTATTTTAAAAAATTAATTAAAATAAATTTTGTTTCCTTCCTATCCCAATGTTGAAAGGGGAAAAAAAGTTGCAACAGATATCCTCAGTCAAGCAGAACAAATTTCCACATCGGCTGTGTCCAAATAACCTATGTCTCAATCCACACCCTGCTCCATTCCATCCCCGTTCAGGAGGCGGGCAGCCAGAGGCTTCATTCTCCATCTTCTGGAGTTGTGCTTGGTCCTTGTGTTGATCAGAGAACTTAAGACTTTCAAAGTTGTTGGTTCTGACAGTGTTGCTGTGATTGCACAGATTATTCTTCTGGTTCTGCTCCTCTTTACTCTGACTTGGTTCACCCAGGTCTTCTCAGAAATCATCCCATTCATCATTCTTACAGCAAATTAGTCTTCCATTGCAGTCATAGGCCGTAATTTGTTCAGCCATTCTCCAGTTAATGGGCATCCTCTCAGTTTCCAGTGGTTTGGGGTTTCAGTGACTTGAATATCTTCTTCAGTGCATATCACATTCTTGCCATGTTGTTTCTCTTTCTGGTTCATTTTTGCCATTATTTTCCCTTAAAGTCCGCAGAGGATCTCTCCAGTGAATTAGAGAACTTCCTTTTGTTTTTTCAGTATCTAAAGGATGCCCATAAACCATTGGGTCTTAGTTTTTGAAATGTAGCTGGCTTACCGGCATCCCCAAGATTTGGCTCCCCCATCGTGCCTTTTAAAGGGTTTTCTGCTTTAGTCTTTCATGGTTTCATGGGGGCACCTTGTACTTCCAGTAGTCTGCTGGCAAATCATAAGTTCTGGCAGGTCCTCCTGACCTGGAAAAGCCCTGGTATCAGCCTGGTGTGAAAGTTCCATGAAACCTTTGTATAACCTCCTTTTAAAGAAGGACAGCACAATACACAATTCTTGCGGAGACATAACTCATGACTTCCCAAAAGGTCTTGGCTAGTGATCCAGTGCCTCTTGAGGCTGTTTGATCGATTACATGAACCCTGAGGAAGAAGGCTTTGGGATATTGGACTTTGCTGAATCCTCTGGAGGTGACATTTGTAGTGCCCTATACGTCACAAATGGTCAGTAAACATGTGTATTCAATGTTTCTGTGATATGAATGAAAGGCGTTAAAGCAGAAACAGAAACATCTCTCAGATGTGCGTCGGGAACTATTTCTGTTGATCCAATAAATTGTACACTTGGAAACTTACCTTTTAACCTGAGGATTATGTATTAATATCCTCAGAGTTCTGGGGACTGTCTTCCACAAATAGATGGTGGACTTGAGATTTTGATGTCTCAGGGGACTGATTCCATGACAACCTTTGACCCCAACAGATTTTTCTGTTAATTTGCTGCATCTGACATATTTACTCCATTTAAGAAAGGTTTTCCTCTATGTGAGTTTTCATATTACATAAACGAGCATCTACAGAGGACTAAAACATAAAATGTTATTTCTTCTTAAATAATCCTCGAGGACTATGGTCCCTTAGCAAAATCACTTTGAGTACCTCAGACATGTGCCAGCTCTCGAGTCACAAACACACACACACACACACACACACACACACACACACACACACACAGAGTCTCGTACTGCCCCCTGAATTCCCCACTTTCCTTTAGGTAGCAACTGTTTTCCTGTCCCCAAAGATGAGTCCTTGGGTCCATGCTAAACCTTGTTCCTCAGTTAGCTCAGAATGTCTCATCTCATTTGGGCTCACTCACTTCTCTAGGAAGTAGCCAGGAAGGCCTTCTCTAGAGCATCCTCTCCTAATTTCCTTCTTTTGGCTGCTGAGACATCTGGATGGATAAAGAAGTGATTTAAAAATAGGACCCTTGAGTCCTCCAGACTGGCTCATTAATTATTTGAGCTGTTATTGCTGTTTTCAGGCACCAGGTACATGAAAAAGAGGAGTTCAAGGCTTTGAAAACATTAAATATCTTCTATCAAGCAGGCACTTCCAAGGCTGGAAATCCCGTTTTTTATTATGTCACACGAAGGTAAGGCCACTGCATTTTTGTTTATCTTACCATGATTTTAAAAGTAAAATTACTTGCTGATAGAGAGACTGTAAGTGTAAGTGGTATTAAAAGTGATGGCTTTTGTCAAGAGCTGTGGGGGACGTGGCCCTGGGTGGGTGTGTGAGTAACTTAGGGAATCATCGGAGGGCTGTGCCTGCTGATGTCTCTCCTTGCCTTTGGACTTTGGACTGTGTCTGTTGGAAACCCACTGTTGGCTGATGATTGCCTCATCCTGGGTCAGTTGCAATGCGTACACATGTACCGCTGGCATTGTTCCTTACTCTCACGTGGTGCCTGACCATTACTCATTCGACCGCTTCCCCAAAACAAGCCATTTGTTCCATGCTTACTGTTTGTGTGAGGCCCTCTGCCAGGCCCCAGGGGCAGACACAGTGACACCTCCCCGGCCTCCCAGAGCTTTTCTTCTCCTGGGGAGGTGCAGGGCATTCACAGGTGAGGGCGAAGGGGCGGAGGACAGACCCAATGTGGCTGGAATGTTTGGGCAGAGAGAGAGAGAGTAGGAACAGCTGGGAGCATCTGACAAAACACTGTGGGGTGCACAGCAGAGAGCAGAAGAAACAAATAGAAAAGTGGGAATCTTCTTGTGAAGAGGTGACAGGTGAAATTAGCAGAAAAGTGAACTGCCACTGTGACTGTTGGATCCCAGCCACCCAAGGGGCGAGGCTTATCCAGGATACTCCCCTGACCCTTTTAGAAGCCCTGGGAACTGACCATCCTCATGCCATCCTGCCCACCTGCCTCCCGAGCTGTTTTCCTCTGGGACGCTGTTTTCTGTCGAGCTGTGTAGTGGGAGGCTGGGAGGACAGAGGGACGGAAGGTGACCAAGCCCCACCTTTCCCTGACTCGTTGCCATGCCCTGGGAAGCCTGGAGGCTGAGGTAGTAAAGGCTTCCCGTCTCAAAACCATCTCCTGCACACATTCTGTCAGTTAGAGATTGAATTGGGTCAATAGAGGTCGTTGTGAGTTTAGGGAGGAGAGTGGAATGAGGGAAGGGGAAGTTTGCCAATGATAATCCCAAGTTGTTCACAGCCTTTGATTTGGAAGGGACTTCAGAGGCAGTTGAGGGCAACCTTATTACCTAGAATCCCTTGAAAACAGAACTTCTTCACCTTTTTAGTGTCCTGGCCTCCTCTGGCACCAGTCCTCAGAATAACGTTATTAAGTTATTGAAGGAGATGCGAAATATCAATAAGAGTAATTTTTCTTCCCTTCCAAATTCATGAACCCCCTGAGCTCTTGGCCAGGGAAGGAGTCCGTGATTAGAACCTCTGTTCTAAATCATTCCATCTATGTTCATTCAGCTTTTTCTTAAAGGCTTGTGGTAGGGCCTACCTACTGTTGCCAAACCGATCTGTCCCATTTTGGATAGCTCTGATGGTGAGGAGTTTTTCCTTAATATCAAGCATACTTCTCTATGGCCAGGAACTGAAACACAGAAATCAATAAACCTCAAATAGGAGCTGTTACTTTCCCTTCCGTCTCAGGGTTTCCTCCCATCTTCCAGAGTTTGGTCTCTGTTAAAACAAAAGGTCTTCCATGTGAAAGTCTCTTGAAGGCAGAGACACTAAATTTATCCTGTATTTTTTATTTTTAAACAACTTGTTGTTGATATCTTTAGTTTTTTTTCATCACCAGAATTTCTCCCAGCATTTCTTCTCCTCCCCCCTCCTAAAGAGCTATCCCAGATGACAAATATTTTAAACAAAGAAAGAAAAACAGGAAGAGGAAGAAAAAAACCCAGCAAAATCAATCCATGCAAAAACGTCTGAAAAGACATAGAATGTTCCATACCTGCAGACCTCCCACCTCCGAGAAGGAGTCAGATGGCTGGCTGTGTGCGGGACAGGGGTGAGGGGGGAAGACGGACGGGGACGGGTCTTCCCCTATCTTTCCTGAGGGGTCATACTTGTTCATGAAAATTTGGCAGCGTTTGCTTTTGATTGTTTTACGGTCGTGTCTTGTATTTTTCAGGAGCGGTCGGTAATGATTGAAATGTCATTAAACAGACTTCCAAAAAGGGGGAGGGTTTATATGTTTGTGCAAAACCATTTGAGCGCCTGGCTATGGAAGTAAATGAAGAGTTGATGGGTTGGAGAAGGGGCTCGGCAGAGTGTCGGTGCCAGAGCGGGGTGTCCAGATTTTGTTGTTAGTTACGTCCAGCTCTTGGTGTCCCTGTCTGGGGGTTTCTTGGCAAGGATACTGGAGGGATTTGCCGGATGAGGAAACTGAGGCACACAGGGTTAAGTGACTTTCCCAAGGTCACATAGCTAGTAAGTGTCAGAGGCCAGATTGGATCTCAGGTCTTCCTGATTCCAGGTCTGGCTCCTGGCAGGGACCTTCTGCATCGGTAGCAGAGGGAAAGGCCTTGTTGATGAATGACCTGGCTTTTGAACCCTCAGTCGCCACAGGCACATTACTTAAGCTCCCTGACACCCTTTTCTCCTCTGCAGAATGGGGATGGCTCTTTCTAAATGCCCATCTCGCAGGCATGTTGCTTCAGGGTCGCGTGAGGTAATGTGTATGGAGTGTTCTGTAAACTTTAAAATGCCATCATCTCAAAGGGAGAAACCATGATTTTTTTTTGTAGCTGTGGATTGCTTTCTTGCCCAGGCCAGTGAGCGCCCTTTGGGTATTTTGGGGAGTTTTTTTCTTTCTGAGGTTGTCATAATTAAGATATAAATTCAAGTGTGAGTCTATCTCTCTCTCTCTCTGTGTCTGTCTGTCTGTCTGTCTCTCTCTCTCTCACACACAGACACACACACACGCACGCACATGGTTAAAAATGTTATGAACTAAAATGTGATAACACCAAGAATTTCTTCTATTTTTTCTGCCCTTATTTACGTTGTGCCCATTTATGATTGGGCTCAGTTTTATAAACATGAAGACAATCAGCATCTGGTTTGTGATTGCTTTTTAATGGAAAACCATGAGGAAATTGAAAAAAAAGAAGAGATTTTCCCATCCATTCACTTAGCATTTATGGAGTAAACACTCTGTACAAGCTATCAAGTTACTTAACTTCCAGAAACAACCAAGATATTAAAAGTACATTAATTAAAGTATGGTGGTGGTAATTCTTCAGTGATTGAGGTGAAGTAGAGATGAATGCTTTCCATTTTGTAGAAATGACAATGAAAGGACCAAATTCAGAAAGTTCATTTCTCTAATCCACAAAGGAGCGGGAAAGGCACCAGGAAGAAAAGAAATGGAAGGCTGTCCATCACCCTGAGGGCAGGACTGCTGTTTGGAGGGGTATTATGGGTGTGATTGGTTGGAGTTGCAGTCTGAGGCCTCAAAGTACTGTTGGCTTGGGTGGCCTGAGGAGCCCCTCCTAGTGCAAGCAGTAAGCTGATCAGCCACCATGGAGACACCATCTTCTTCCCTGTTTCAACATAATACAAATGGATGCCAATGTTTATTTTCAAAGAGCAGGCAAAGAGCGGCTCATAGATCGTCAGTTGCTTGACTGTTAATCTTTGCCTTCCAGTCAATGGTCTAGCGAGGGTTTTTTCCCCCTAGTTCTTTCTAGGAGGGAACTGCAAACTTTGCTATTTTTACTTCAAGCAAGGAGAGGCGTAAGAGGAGTTAGGGGGTAGGAAGAGGCCCAGCGACCCAGCAAGGCTAACGGGGAGGGAAGGAGGCAGGCAGCAGGTTCCTGTTTTAGTGGCAGTCCCCTGTATACTCTTTAAGGGGCTGCTGAAGCCCAGTGGAGATCCCACCGCTTGTTAGGGGCAGAGTTGGAACTAGAATCCAAGCCTTTTGATTCCTGTTCCAATATTCTTTAAGAGACTGATGATCCCCGCACAAGAAATAAGTAAAGATAAAGAAATGTGATTGTTAGGCCTTTCGTTAAAACAAAGAAGCAGTTGACTTTATCTTGCATTGTTAAAAATGATAATCTGCCTCTTTGGTCAAATGCAGAGCTATGTCTATTTTCTTAGGAGAGAACATTTTTAAGGTCATAGTCAGAACTAAAGGACTGAGAAGGTTTCTTTACCTGTTGATAACTTTATTTTTCTTTTGAAGATTAGAAACAAGGCGTCTTTTCTGTCCTTCACTGGTACGTCTGATTTCTCATTCCTTCCCAAGCTGCTTAAATATCATTTGGTAGCTGGTGACACAGGGGACTTGCTACTGGACAGAAAGCCCTCCAGTAGGAAACTCTGTTTACTTTTCTCTTGTGTAGTATTTTCCAGAGCAACAGATGTCAACAGATGGAGTGAAGCCGGAGATCAAGGAGTTCAGATGAGTTTATAGTCTTGCAGAAAGCTCCCAGTTTATTAAAAAGACCCAGTTTGTTAATCTCCAGACCCATTTGCCCAATAGTCCTTAGGAATGTACCTTTTTATTGACTCTTACTAGGAGAACACCTTATATTTGATAGTCAGTTTTATTAGTTTAAAAAAAAAATCAAATTCATATGTCATTTTAGGAGGAAAACATTGTTTATATTTCTTGTTAAGATTAATGTTCTACCATAGTTGTTTCAGGATTTGAACATAGTTCAGGAATATTCATGCCAAAATTAATTTCTAATGTAACTGATTAATAGAACCTATTAGAAAAATGAATCCAGGCTTATTAATGTACCTCTAGTTCTGTGATGAAAAGATACACAAAGCATTGATACATTCATGAGGCAATTCTTTTATTTCCTTATTTTAAAATACCAACCCACTTAAGAGTTTCCACATTGGGACAACTAGCTAAATTCTTTTTTTCTCCAAAAATTGTTTAATTTAAAAAAAAAAATGCTGGGTGTGGGGAAAGGGAGAGGACCATAAACCAGGAAGGTGAGTGCAGTGTGCTACGTTGGCAAGCATTTTACACTTGCGCTGGTGTTAGCATGACAAAGAAATTTCTAAAACACGTTCAAAGTAATATACAAGTCAGGACATGTTTCTGCTTTCCTCTGTCACTTTTTTTTTTTAAACATTTTGGCTTGGCAGAACTTTGCAAGCTTAATTCAGTTCAATTAAGTTAACATTTTATTTTATTTTTCTGCCTTTAATTTCAATTTAATAGTTTATTCTTTTCCCCAATTACATCTAAAAACATTCTTTTAAAATCTTTTTTTTTTTTCCGGGCAAATTTTGAGTTCCAGATTCTCTCCCTCCCCCCATTGAGAAGACAAGAAATTTGACATATGTTATACACATGTGGTCATGCAAAGCACATTTCTATGTAAGTCATGCCTTGAAGGAAAACACAGATTAAAAAAAATCAAGAAAAATACAGAAAGTAAAGAAATGTGTCTTTGATATGCATTCAGGCTCCTTTGGAGATGGGCAGCACCTTTCATTATAAATCCTTCAGAATTGTCTTGGATCGTTGCTGTCAGGAAACATTTTGTTAAGCGCCCTATATGTGCAGAGGAGACAAAAGATAACTGATAAAGTCATGCTTCTGGATAATAGCTTCCATTTATATGATATTTTTAAGATTTTCAAAGATTTCACACTAATCTTGTGAGGTAGATGGTATACTTTTTATGGATGAAGAAGCTGAGGCTTAAAGAAATTCAGGGAATTCTGATGGGGGAAGAATAAATAAATAATAAATAAATAAAATAAATAAAAATAAAACAATAAATTTTTTAAAAAAGGAATTAGGGGAGTTAAATAAATTAAACAGAGGATAGGGAGGTGTGGATTGGTTCTGTTTTAAGGATTTAAAGAAGAAGAAAAAGAGAAGGGAGGGTCAAAGGAGGGATGCCTTGGCATAGACAAGGGGAAGGGCAGGGTGGAAATTGCTGTTTCTCATAATTTGGGTGTGTGAGAAGAATGCACAAACATGGAGGGAAGGGGGGGTGGGCATCCAGTGAACCTTCCTCTTATCTCAAACAAAGGAGGATCAAACACAAACACATACGTAGACAAAGAATTTGGCATAGAAATACCTGGACCTCAAGAGTAAAATAGGTGGAGGGGAGAGCACTGGTTAAGAAGGAAGATTATACCAGGGAAGGAAGAAATTACAAGCAAAACATACCTCCTGATCTTATATGGGGGATTAAACATACACATATCTGCGTTCTCTCTCTCTCTCTCTCTCTCTCTCTCTCTCTCTCTCTCTCTCTCACACACACACACACACACACAGAGCAAAGAATAGGAAACTAAGGGGAAGCCTGTTAATCAGAAAATGACTTTACAAATTGTGGTATAGGAAAGTAATGGAACATTATTGTGCCATAAGAAATGACCAAAGGAGATGCATCATTTCAGAGAATCCTGGATAGTATAAACTGATGCAGAATAAAGTAAACAGAAGCAAGAAGACAATTTATACAGTGATAACAACAATGTAAAGAAAATCACCTTTAAAAGACTTAGGAACTCTGATTAGAACAGTGACCATGCCACCTGTCCAGATACCACTGATGAATCAAGTCATCCTTAGGGCACAAGTGATAGACTGACTCATGGTGCAGAAAGAGACATTCCCTTTTGGATATGGCTACTGTATGGATTCATTTTGCTTTCCTATGCTGTTGTGTTATGAGTAGTTCCCTCTGCTCCCCAGACCACCAGTTTACTTGGAGATAACAAAGGAAGCTCCCCAATAATTATGTTTAAAAAGAAGACCATTGAAATGCTTTTATAAAGTATTTTATTTATTTTGACATTTGCATGTAAAAACAATTTTTAACATTCTTTTTTAAAAATTTTGAGTTCCAAATTCTCTTCCTTGCTCTCTCCCCTCCCCCATTCCTGAGATGGTAAGCAATTTTATATAGTTTATAAATGTTGAGTCATTTCAGTTGTGTCCAACTCCCTGTGATCCCATTTGGAGTTTTCTTGGCAGAGATACTGGGAGTGGTCTGCCATTTCCTTCTCCACCTCATTTTGCAGATGAGAAACTGAGGCAAACAAAGTTAAGTGACTCGCCAGGGTCACACAGCTAGTAAGTGTCTGAGGACATATTTGAGCTCAGGTCCTTCTGAGTCCAGGTCCAACACTTTATCCACTGCATCACCTAACTGCTGCAGGCTATATATGTGTAATCTGTGACTTTTTTACATGACATGACTAATATGGAAATATGTTTTGAGTAGGTTTTATGTGGTCATGCAAAACATATTTCCATATTATTCATGTTGTGAAAGAAAACGCAGGGACTCCCCCCCCCCCCCCCCCCCCAAAATAAAAGTGAATAAAAGTATGCTTTGATGTGCATTCAGACTCCATCATTCTTTCTCTGGAGGTAGATAGCAATTTTTATCATTAAGTCTTTCAGAGTTGTCTTGGATCACTGTATTGCTGAGAACAGTTAAGTCATTCACAGATGATTATCACACAATGTTGCCGTTACTGTGTAGTTCTCCTAGTTCTGCTCACTTCACTTTGCATGAGTTGATGTAAGTCTTTCCAGGTTTTTCTGAAATCATCCTGCTGGTCATTTCTTACAGCACAGTATTTCATCACAATCATATACCACAACTTGTTCAGCCCATTCCCCAGTTGATAGATATCCCCTCAATTTCCAATTCTTTGCCACCAGTTAGAGCTGACAGAAATGTTTTTGTACAAGTAAGTCCTTTTCCCTTTTTCAAAAAATCTTTTTGGGATACAGACCTAATATGGGTGGTATAAGTCACAGAAGAGAACAGAAGGAAGCTAAGACAAGAGAGACAGTTTTGAAAGTAAAGTGTTGAATTTATTTTTTACTTTCTTTTTTTTTACTTTTTCAAAAAAGTGAGCAGTATGAAATTAGTCATGGTTTCATGTATAGCCCTCTTTGTATCCTGTTGTGTTTATGGAAATGCTCCCTCTTTTATTGCTTAGTTTAAGAACGTAAATTCATTTCCAAAAGGATGGACATGTTATCTAATGAGCGTTTTTGCTGCCTCTTTTTTCTATACAAAATAAGAAGGAACTTTATTGTCACTTAGCTGTCCCAGCAATCCTCATAGCTACGAGTAGTTTTCCTGACACATTCTCCACACATGGGGCCGTTTCAAGCTGCTTTGCATGCAATCCTTCCAGTGTCTTTTGACCACATCGCTGGCTCCCTTTGTCCCAGTGTTTCTCCTGTCAAATAGGACTTTTCACAGTTAGGATTTCTGTAATCAGCCTGAAGTGAGCATGCAGTGCTATTGTAGTCACAGACATGGTCTTTGGAAAAAGTGGTTTTTTTTCTTACTAAAGCCATGTAATTTTCTTTGGAAAAATTCTCTTGTCAAAGAAAAATGTACTTTTGAAGATCTCAAGCATATAGACAAGCAAACAGGAGCCCCGTGATAGATATCGTAGTTGGCTTTTCTGGTTTAGACTTTATATTTTCCTGACCTCCTGACTTGCACCTCCAGCTGCCTCACCGCCTTCTCCACTCAGCTTGTCCAAAACAGAACACATCCTGTCCCGTCCTGTCCCCCCCCCCCCCCCCCCCCCCCCCCCAGTACCGGTACTCTGGAGGTACAGTTGAGCAGTCCTCCTGGATTCCTCCCTGTCTCTCACTCCCCATGTCCAGGTTGTTGTCAAGGCCTGTCAGTTTTGTCTTTGCAGCATGCCTCCATCTCTCCCCTGACTCTGCCACCCCCTAGAGCCAGGCCCTCTCTCACAGTCAGAGCCATCTTCCTGAAGTATAGGTCGGATCATGTGACGCCCTACCCCAGACCCCTACTCAAAAACTCCTGTGGCTCCCTGGTTCTCCCAGGATCAAACACAGAATCTTCCGGCATTCAAAGCCCTTCCCAGCCTGTTCCCCTCCCACCTTTCCCGTCTTCTTCCTCCTTCCTCCTCCCCCCCACATACTGTGCAGTCCTTGCTGCCCCTCGAACTCCACCCTGTGTCTCTTGGCTCTGGGCATTTTCTCTGGCCTTCCCTGATGCTTGCAGTGCTCTCCCAGCTCTTCTCCACCACCTGGCTTCCTTGGCCCCTCAGATTTCTTTGGGCTCTAAATCCTTGAGCTTATGAGAGATAAAATAAATATTGTTACTTTTAGCATACTGAAAGATTGCTTCATTTAGTGTTTTTACACTTTTTGTTCAGGTCCATCAGCATTGTGAAGACATGCCTCTTTTGTCATAATCCTGGGCCTCCTGGGGGGTCCTGCTGGCCAGTTTGGCCATGCATCCCAGCAAACGTGCACCAGTCGAAAGTGACCCGCGTCTGCCCCTGCTGTAGTAGAGAATTACTGTGTTGCATTCACTGTCAGTGGCAGTGAATCTCCTCTGTCTCATTTTTATTTACTATTTATTCACTGAAAATGTGGATGCCTTTATGCAGGAGTGAAACTTAGCAAGTAGCCAATCATTGCATACAGGCATCTTGCCCCACCCCCCTCTTCCTCTGGGTAGGAATGACCACTTCCATGCTCATCACAGAAGGCACTATTCCAGATTGCACAATTCCTACGTAGAAGAAAGTTAGTTTTTTGAAGCAGACATTGAAAACCTCATTGTACATCTACTCATAGCTAGGGTTCTTTTCTCTTGTATAGGAAAGGAATCCCCACCAGACTATAAGGCAGAGAACAAGCATTTATTAAGCCCCCGCTATGGGTCAGGCACTGTGATAAGCACTTTGCAAATGTTATCACATTTGATCCTCTTAACATTTCTGGGAAGTATGTGCCTTTAATATTCCCATTTTACAGTTGACAAAACTGAGGCAAGCAGAGGTCTCAAATTGCTTCAGAGTCACAGAGCTATTAAATGTCTGTGGTCAAATTTGAAGTCTGTCCTAGGCTCAGCATTCTATTTACTGCACTACAAAGTGGACTCAGTTTGTTGAGCCGTGTTAACTGGACTTCACATGGTCATCAGAGGCTAGGAAGAAATGTAGGTTGGTGCTTTAAGTCAAATGAAGGAAGTAAAATTCTTTTCTTTTCTTGGTCACTGCTTGTTTGACTCTGGCACAGGAAACCCTTTGTGGTGTTCAGTGACTAAGCGCTAAGAGTTCGTAGCTGTGACGCCTGTAGCTTTGTGCTCAATTGCCTGTGGGCCCCTGATCGTTTGGACAGGTGAAGCTTTGATGGGCAGATTTGAGGTTCTTTCCTGTTAGCCTTCTGTGTTCTGGCTGCCTTCCTTTTTTTACTCTATGTGTGTGCGCATGCCTGTGTGTATCTGTTCAGTCTCAGAGAAAAGCCATCCTTCAATACTTTGCACACTCTTTCTTTAGATAAATATTTAACAAGCAATTGAACCCTTGCAGAAGTATTTGCATAGTTTAGAACTGTGGCTTTGGACAATGGTGTGATTGTAAACACAAGAGAGGCAGCATTTCCTGGTAGTAAGCCTTCCCGCAGATACCTTCAGAACGTATCAGAAACCTTAGGAGACCTTGGCAACCTTGGGTAAAGGGTTTTAAAAAACCATCAACAGACTCTCATTGGAAAAATGACTCTGAAACCTCACTAGATCATTTATGGTTTTTGATGGCCAAGGTACTTCATAATAAAATATCTTGGATTTTTGTTTTGTTATTCTGAACTGGACAAGCACGAACAAATATGAGTATTTCCATATACGATTTAGCATCAGTAAGAAAAGGATTATCATGTGTGAGGCCAGGAATCTCTGTTATCAAAGAGCCTGTTTCTGAATATAAAGTGTCCTGCGTGTCTGAGTTTCCTTCCGAATCTCCCCCTACTGTTTTCTGTGCCTTTATTAAATGCTTCAATGTTCGTTTTATTCCCATTTTTTTTGGTATTGCTGTCACTCACTTCCCCTCTCAGCATAATCAATCAAAGCAAATCCAAACATTGGCCGTCTTGGAAAGCATGTCTCTCATGCTGCCCTCCTAGCTCATCACACCTCCGTCAGGAGGTCTACAGCGTGTCAAGGTCCCTACCTTGGTGTCATAGATGCTCGTTGCATTGGTCAGAGATTTTAAGTCTTCCAAAGTCAATTTTCTTTACAATGTCGCCTTTTTAATTATTGCCCTCCTAATCTACTCCACTCTGGATCAGTTAAGCAATTTATATTTGAAGGAATTAAGGAAAAGTATTAAGTTCTTGGACTGAAAGGGGACTATGTTCTTCTCAAGGCTCAGAACTCTTCTTCCGTTTTAGATTTTAGCGGTTACCCAGGAGTCCTCATGCCCTGGGAAATTAGCATCTTAGCTTGATTGCTTTTTTTTTTTTAATTTGGTAATTTTTTATTTATTTTTTTGTTTTCAACATTTACTTCCACAAGATTTTGAGTTCCAAATTTTCACCCCATCTCACCCCTCTCCCCACCCCAAGATGGCATGCATTCTAAATACCCCGCCCCCTAGTCTGCCTTTCCTTCTATCTCTCACTCCTTTCTCTGATCCCCTTCCCCTTCAATTTTCCTGTAGGGCAGGATGGATTTCTGTACCCCATTTCCTGTATTTCTTATTTCCCAGTTGCATATGAAAACATTTTTTTTAAACATGTGTTTTTAAAACTTTGGGTTCCAAATTTTCTCCCTTCTTCCCTCCCCACCCACCCTCACTGATAAGGCAAGCAACTCAATATAGGTTATACATGTGCAGTTATGCAAAACACTTCCATAGCGAGACAGGCCGTGAAAAACTAACTCTATTTCCCTTAATCCTATCCTGACCCCTGCATTTGTTCTATTCTTTCTTTTGACCCTGTCCCTCCTCAGAAGTATTTGCTTCTCATTACTCCCTTTCCCAATCTGCCCTCCTGTCTATCAATCATTCCCCTACTCTCTTGTCCCCTTCCCCCCCCATTTTCCTGTAGGGTAAGACAGATTTCCATACCCAATTGAGTGTCTATGTTATGCCCTCCTTAAGTCAAATCCTATGAGAATAAGATTCACTCATTCCTTCCCCCTTTCCCCTCCATTTTGTAAGAGCCTTTTCTTTTCTGTTTTTTTTTTGTAGGATAATTTACCCCATTCTACCTCTCCCTTTCTCCTTCTCCTAATATATTCCTCTCTCACCCCTTAATTTTATTCTCCAGATATGACTCCTTCATTTTCAACTCACCCTGTACCCTCTGTCTATCTATATCTATATGTATGCACATATAATTTTTTCCCCTCCAACTCCCCTAATACTGACAAAGGTCTCATGAGTTACTAATATCATCTTTCCACTCAGGAATGTAAACAGTTCAACCTTAATAAGTCTCTTGTGATTTTCTCTTTCCTGTTTACCTCTTCATGTTCCACTTGAGTCTTGTATTTGAAAATCAGATTTTCTATTCAGCTCTGGTCTTTTCATCAAGAATGCTTGAAAGTCCTCTATTTCACTGAATTACCATTTTTTCCCCTGCAGGATTATACTCAGTTTTGCTGGGTAGGTGATTCTTGGTTGTAATCCTATCTCCTTTGCTCTCCGGAATATTATATTCCAAGCCCTGCAGTCCCTTAATGTAGAAGCTGCTAAATCTTGTGTTATCCTGATTGTGTTTCCGCAATACTTGAATTGTTTCTTTCTGGCTGCTTGTAATATTTTCTCCTTGACCTGGGAACTCTGGAATTTGGCTACAATATTCCTAGGAGTTTTCCTTTGGGGATCTTTTTCAGGCAGTGATGGGTGGATTCTTTCAATTTCTATTTTGCCCTCTGGTTCTAAAATATCAGGGCAGTTTTCCTTGATCATTTCTTGAAAGATGATGTCTAGGCTCTTTTTTTGATCATGGCTTTCAGATAGTCCAATAATTTTTTAAATTCTCTCTCCTGGATCTATTTTCCAGGTCAGTTGTTTTTCCAATGAGATATTTCACATCGTTTTCTAATTTTTCATTCTTTTAGATTTGTTTTACAGTGTCTTGATTTCTCATAAAGTCACTAGCTTCCAATTGCTCTATTCTAATTCTTAAGGAAGTATTTTCTTCAGTAATCTTTTGGACTTCCTTTTCCATTTGGCCAATTTTGCTTTTTAGGGCATTCTTCTCCTCATTGGCTTTTTGGACCTCTTTTGCCATTTGGGTTAGGCTATTTTTTAAGGTGTTATTTTCTTCAGCGTTTTTTTGGGTCTCCTTTAGCAAGCTGTTGACTTGTTTTTCATGATTTTCTTGCATCACTCTCATTTCTCTTCCCAGTTTTTCTTCTACTTCTCTTACTTGCTTCTCAAAATCCCTTTTGAGCTCTTCCAAGGCCTGGGACTGATTCATATTTTTCTTGGAGGCTTTGGCAGTAGGAGCTCTGGCTTCATTGTCTTCTGGTTGTATGTTTTGATCTTCTTTGTCACCAAAGTGAGATAATAGTCTGACTCTTTTTGCGCTGCTTACTCATGATCCCGGCCAATTACTTGAGTTTTAAACTCTTTGTTAAGGTAGAAGTCTGCTTCCAATGTGAAGAGTGTACTGTCCCAAGCTTCAGGGGTTTGTACAGCTGTTTTCAGAGGTACTTCTAGGGAAATTTTCAGTTCTTCCGAGGTGGTATGATAAGGGGCGAGGTGTTTGCTCTCCACAGCCATTAACAAGCTCCTCCATGCCAGCACTCCTCCTCGCCCCAGGACCCCTCCTCAGAACTGTGACCCAGATCCAAGCATGGGCAAAGCAAGAGATTTCTGCCTCAGCACTGGCAAAGAGATCCCTGCAATTCGCCTCTGATCAGCCACTCGATTCCCCCTCAGTCTGTGGGCCGGAAGCTCAGGAAACAGTCGCTGCCCGAGGGCACGCTCAGGACTTGTGGCTGTGAGCTCCTCTCTCACCGCAGTCACAGACTTTTCCCACTGACCTTCCACGTTGTCTTTGACGTTCCTGGGTTGAGAAGTCTGGAAACTGCTACATTTGCCTGGGATTCAGTCCTCTGAGGCCTGCTCCAGGGTCACTGTGGCCTGCGCGCCCATGCCACACTGTGCTTCTCTCCCAGCCCAGGGTGATATTCCTTTCTGATCAACCATCCAGGCTGTCTTTGGCTGGAGGTTTGTTTCACTCTATCTTTTTGTGGGTTCTGCTGCTTTAGAATTTGTTTAGAGCCATTTTTTTAGGTATTTGGAGGGCTTTGGGAGAGAGCTCAAGACAGTCACTGCTTTCCCTCCTCCATCTTGACTCCCCCCCCCCCCCCCCCCCCAGCTTGATTGTTTCAAAGAATAAATAATGACTTTATGGATTTTAGGGTATATTGTGTCCAAAATTAGTTCAAGGTATTATGGATAGGTAAGGGAGGAGAATCTGTATGCAGTGTGTGTGTGTGTGTGTGTGTGTGTGTGTGATGTGATTCACATATACAGGTATCAAGGTGTGTGTGTATGTGTGTATATATTTACACCTACCCCTTGATTGAGTCTCCAGTATATTAGAAAGTTTGTCTGTTTTGACCTTTTTGTGGAGTGTGTTCCTACAAAGTTGTTTTCTCTTAAAGACTTCAATTGAGATCACACCTTTCAGAGTGTAAAACAAAGTAATTTGCCTGACAAATTAGCACTCAGCAACCGTTGTTTCCATTCCTCAAACACTTTTCTGTGCTGAAATGCTTTCAGACAGCAGGACATGGGACGCCGTCCTTTCCTTGCTGGGGAGCCTTTTTGGAGCTAACACCACATTGCAGGAATTGGTTTCCTGTGTAATTTCAACATGACAATTTGCTAAGAAGATTAGTTTTTTCATGCTTTTTGTAAAATGTGATAAAAATGGAAACCTTGAGCCTAGCTTTTCCCCTTCTGTTCCTTCCTGTGGTCCCCGTTCTTCCTTCTGTTCCTTTGAAGTCTTTCTCTCTTCTTTCTGAACCGTGGGGACTGCTTTATAATGGAGGGAACTTGCTAAAAATCTAGACGGAAGCAGCTAACTTTGGAGCATCTTGCCTTGTTGGTCTGTTTCAGTTTCATTCACCCTGTTTCCTTCTGTTTGTTCAGGATTAATAAGGATGGACCTGTTCCATTATTCCCTTCTGGAGCCAAATACCTGGAGTGAGGGCGACCTTGTCCTATGAGGGCTTATTAGTGGACATCGTGCAATGCCTTTTCAGCATGGCTCATACACGTTTAAAATTTGAGACAGTTGATAAAAGAATACAAAATCAGTGTCCTTAGGGGTGCTTAAAATGACTTTAGCCCATATATATATATGTATATATTTTAAAATCTGGTTTAGCCATTATTTTATGCAGTGCTAATTTGTGGATATTGTTTTTTCAGCTTCATAGTATCATAAAATTTAGACTGAAAGGTCAACTAGTGCAGTTCATTTTCATAAATGAGAAAGCTGTGGCCCAGAGGGATTAGGTGACCCACTGAAAGGTCTGCTAGTTTTCCCCTCCCCCTTCTTCATTAATCTCTTGGCTTATGGTACTTGCCCTCTAGCTGATGATGTCCTGCATGTTAATTCTTCTGTGCAATTCATGCTTTTTCATGGATTGCAGCCTGTTCGCACCTACTGTGCGCCTCTCCATCACCCCCTTCCGTCCTTTGGAGACTGACATTTTATGACTGGACCAAAACCAATCACTGTAGTCAATCCGTCAATCAATAAACATTTGTTAAGCTCCTGCTTTGTGCCAGGCACTCTGCTAAGTGCTGAGGATACAAAAAGAAGCAAAAGATAGTCCCTGCCGTCCCCATACAGTAGGGAGGCAGCAGGCAGGCAAACATGGAGCAACAAGCCGCATGCGGGATAAGCAGGCACTGGAAGTGAGAGGGCTTCCTGTAGAAGATGGGATTTTATTGGGGATTTGAAAGAACCCAGCAGGTGGAGATGAGGAGGGGGATCATTGCGGTTATAGGGGACAACTGAGAAGATGCCTGGAGCTGAGAGGTGGAGTTCTCGTTCATGGAACAGCCAGGAGGCCAGTGTCGCTGGATCCAAGAGTACGTGTTGAAAAGTAAGGTGTAAGGGGCAGCTGGGTGACACCGTGGATAGAGCTCTGGCCATAGAGTCAGGAGGACCTGAGCTCAAATCTGGCTGTAGACACTTGACACTTACTAGCTGTGTGACCCTGGGCAAGTCACCAAAAAAAAAAGTGTAAGAAGACTGGAAAGGCAGGAGGAAGCTGGGTTACAAAGGGCTTTGAATGCATAACAGAGCATCTTATATTTGCTCCTAGAGACTATCATAGGGAACCATGGGAGTTTATTGAGTTGGGGTTGTGTGTATGTTTGTGACATGCTCAGACCTATGCTTTAGGGAAATCACTTGAGTGGCTGAATGGAGGATGGACTGGAGTGGGGACAGACCCACCAGCAGGCCTGCACCAGGTGTGGGGCTGTGTAGCAGTGTCAGAGGAGAGAAAGAGGCATGTTTGAGAGATGGTGTAGAGGTGATATCGACAGGCCTGGAGAACAGATTGGATATGGAGGGTGAAAGGGAGTGAGGAGCCCAGGATGACTCCTGGAAGAATGTTATTGGCTAGGTACTGCAAGGGATAGAGCACTGGACCTGGAGTCAGGAAGACCTGAATTAAAATCTGGTTTTAGACACATAAGCTGAGTGACCCTAGGCAAGTCCCGTAACCTCTCTAAGTCTCAATTTCCTCATTTGTAAAGTGTGCCTAATAAAAGCACCTACCTCATGGGGTTGTGGTGATGATCAAATGAGATAGTGAGTTTGATTCCAGCCTTGTACTCTTACTACTTTGTGACGTTGGGCAAAGTCACTGTATTTCTGTTTGCCTCAGTTTCCTCAGCTGTAAACTGGGAATAATAACAGCACCTAACTCCCAGGGTTGTTGTGAGGATAAAATGAGGTAATCTTTATAAAGAGCTTAGCACAGTGCCTGGCACATGGTAGGCATTATTTAAAGCTTAGCTATTGTTATTGGTAGTAGTAGTAGTAGTAGTAGTAGGACCTTTGTTTCAGGGGAAAGGCTGGGATCATATAAAATAGCTGTTCAGTTTCCCAAAGGCAATGTAGCCCATCCTCCTTGTTTTCTTCTGTACCCAATAAAAAACAAAAAGAAGAAAACATGGAAATGTCATGCAAACATGCCAACAAGGAGCATGTGATATACCTCACCATCTTGAGAGAATCCTCTGCATTGGATGTGTTCTGTGACAGTGCCAAAATGCGTTTTGGTGAAAGTGTTTCCCCATTTTGGGCCTTGCTTAATATTAATAATCAGAGAACCATCACACAAAGCAATCTGTTCTGTTTTTCAAGGAATCTCCTAGGTTTTGGCTTATGCATGAGAGATCTCTTGTGGGAGAAAAGCTTGAGGTGACATCTCACTCTGTCCACCTCATGTGCTTTTTTATTGTTGAGAAATGGTAAGTACAGTGGGATTGTTAGCAAGGTGGATGGCAAGAAGGTGCCTGGAGAGAAGTCTGTAGTCGGATCTGTGGCCAGCTTGATAAAGTGGGCTTTGTCACCAGCCGCAGGGGAGGAGTTGAGGCACTGAGATCTGTCCTCCTGCAGGACACGGGCTCTGGATGTCTGGTTCAGACTGCACTAGCAGTAGGGTCGGTGGCAGTGTGTGATCTGCCATGGAATACCACTTGTAAAAATTGTTGTCACTTTCCTTCTTGCACCTTGAATCCTCAGTGATTAGATAGGTTATTCTCATAAACATTTTGTAGAGAGGGGAAAGTAGGCATTGAGTCAGTAGTAATTACTGAAGAAAATACTTCCTTAAAAATTAGAATGGAGCAATAGGAAGCTAGTGACTTTATGAGAAATCAAGACACTGTAAAACAAATTCAAAAGAATGAAAAAATAGAAAACAATGTGAAATATCTCATTGGAAAAACAACTGACCTGGAAAATAGATCCAGGAGAGATAATTTAAAAATTACTGGACTATCTGAAAGCCATGATCAAAAAAAAGAGCCTAGACATCATCTTTCAAGAAATTATCAAGGAAAACTGCCCTGATATTTTAGAACCAGAGGGCAAAATAGAAATTGAAAGAATCCACCAATCACCTCCTGAAAGAGATCCCCAGAGGAAAACTCCTAGGAATATTGTAGCCAAATTCCAGAGTTCCCAGGTCAAGGAGAAAATACTACAAGCAGCCAGAAAGAGTTCAAGTATTGTGGAAATACAATCAGGATAACACAAGATTTAGCAGCTTCTACATTAAGGGACTGCAGGGCTTGGAATATAATATTCTGGAGGGCAAAGGAGATAGGATTACAACCAAGAATCACCTACCCAGCAAAACTGAGCATAATCCTTCAGGGAAAAAAATGGACATTCAGTGATATAGAGGACTTTCAAGCATTCTTGATGAAAAGACCAGAACTGAATAGAAAATTTGTCTTTCAGATACAAGACTCAAGAGAAACATGAAGAGGTAAACAGGAAAGAGAAATCATAAGAGACTTATTAAAGTTGAACTGTTTACATTCTGCATGGAAAGATGATATTAGTAACTCATGAGTCCTTTGTCAGTATTAGAGTAGTTGGAGGGAAAAAAATTATATATATGTATATAGATAGCGCACAGGGTGATTTGAAGATGAAGATGAATGAAGAATAAAATTAAGGGGTGAGAGAGGATTATACGTAGAATGGGGTAAATTATCTCACATAAAACAGACAAGAAAAGGCTTTTACAGTGGAGGGGAAACGGGGGAAGGAGAGAGGGAATGAATGAATCTTATTCTCATCGGATTTGGCTTAAGGAGAGAATGATATACACACTCAGCTGGGTATAGAAATCTATCTTACCCTACAGGAAAATAGGGAGGGAAGGGGACGAGAGCAGGAAGATGATAGAGGGGAGGGCAGATTGGGGGAGAGGGTAATCAGAAGCAAACACTTCTAAGGAGGGACAGGGTCAAAAGAAAAAAAAAGATTTGGCTTTTTTTTTTTCCCATGCTTTTGTTTGTTATCGTCTGCTCTTTTCAGCTCCCTTAAAAATCTATTGTGTAATGCCTTGAACATTGTGTTCCTTCCATGGGGGGCCTCTTTCTGTCCCTGCTTTAGAACAGCTGCTCTTCCAGTCTTTGTTTTCTTCCCTGCCCTCAACAACTATAGGGAGTTTGGAGGAGGAATAGAATGGGGGGAAAGACGAAGTGTTCTGCTTTAGACATAATAACTTGAACGTGCCCATGGGATCCAATGTTCTCTCTGGCATGTGTCTGTCTCTTTTATTGAAGTCTTGCACTCCTCTTCCCTGGTCTTTTGTGTTTAATAAACCTCTTAGTCTCTGAGGAAGTTAAAAATCTCTAAATATTTGAGGAATGGCCCTTTGCTAATAGCATTTGTTGTAATTGTTGTTTTTGTTTTTTATTCTCAGTCCTACTTTTGCTGCCACATGTGAAGGACTTAGCCGTAGCCACCTTAGTCCTCTGGTATGAAGGGAGTAGGTCAGTTTGAGGCCTGAGTACATTGAATTGGCCTGGTGGGAAAGGTTTAGATAGTTGAGAAACCTTGGGAGCCCACCAAGGCAATTACTAGATTGAATTCTTTTAGGTGCCCCTTTGAATATTTTGATCTTACTCAAAAAAAAAAAAAAAAAAACCAAAAACAAAAAAAAAACTAAAAATACTCTTCTTTTTGAATCACCTACGTAGGAAAAAAGCACTTGTGGTAGGAGGCATAAGCTAATGGCAGAAAAAGTCACTAGAGCTGGTTTCTGATGTGGTCTTGCCAGGGAGTGCTTTTGGTTGGGTTCAGGGCCACCTTAGTGGTAAGGGAGACCATTGTTTGGCCAGATCAGGGACAGGGGCAAAGAGTGAAGGAGAATGAATACAAATGGCCTAGATGAATGAGGGAATAACTCATGTTTAGTCCTTCCTTGGGTTCTGCTAAGGGAAAACTCTGGGTATGTTAGGTGGAACAGGGATTCAGGATGGTCTCTTGTGGAGTAGGGGTGGGTAGGATTGGAGGAAACACACATCAGAGTATCTGCTTGGAGAGGCTCTGAGTTACTGTGTAGTTCAGGAGTGACACGCACACTGGCCTTGGAGCCAGAAGACCTAGATCTGAGTCTTACCTTTGACATTTACTGACTTAGTTGCCTTTAATTAAGGGAGTTAGCCTCTCTGAGCCTTATTTTCCTTATCTACAAATTAAAATCCAGAGGTATGGGGTTTCACCACAGTCTTCACAATAAGCCAACGGTAGGTAGTTTAAGAAATTTGTAAGATGCTACATTGATGTGAATAATGATCTTGGTCATTCCTGGAGTGAGTGCCCATCGTTCCCAGCCCAGCTCAAACATGACTATCTTTGCTTGCTCAGTGTCCTCCTTCCCCCTTTCTCCAAGGTCCATTGCTTTCCTTCAGATCTCTCTTATTGCCCTAAGCACATCCCACACCATCCTGGACTTGCTCCTGTCCTTTCATGTGCCCTACTAGCTTACAGACTCCTGGAAGAAAAAAGGCAGCATCTTATTCTCATATCCCTACTCTTAGAGCACCATACTTAATACTCACTTAATGAGTGGCCAAGAAGTGTTTGTAGAGTTGGATGGGAGTACTTATGCTTGAAATAAATGGAAGCTATTTGTTGACTGGAATCAAGACCTAACGAGTAGTATGTGTAGGCTTTTGAAAATCAGCTCATCCTAGTATATCTTTTTAGAGCTAATGGCAGGGTGTTAGTGGAATGGAGTGTATGGCATTGCTCTTCTTAAAAAACAAGTAGATGCATTGACATTATCCTTAAAAGACATCAGCATTCTTAATTATCGGTGCAAGAGAAATAGTAAACATTTAGTGAGTACCTACTGTATTCCATACTGTGCTCAGCACTAAGGATACCAAGAAAGACAAAAGACAGCCCTTGTTCTTAAGATCCTCATTCTAGTGGGGGAAACAGCATGGAAACAACTCTATAAATATAAGGTATGTCCCGGATAGATTGGAGATACTCAACAGAGGAATGGCATTAGCTTGAAAGGGGATCAGGGAAGGCTTCTTGGAGAAGGTGGGTTTGTAGCTGGGATTTGATGGAAGCCAGGAGGTGGAGATGAAAAGGGAGAGAATTCCTGCATGGAGGATGGCTGGGGAAAATGCCTGGAGTCAGGAGAGGTTTTGTGTGAGGGACAGCACGGAAGTCAATAGAACTGAATCCCAGAGTGTGTGAAGGTGATAAGGTGTCAGAAGACTGGGGGAGTGGGGAGGTCAGGTTATGAAGGGCTTTGGATGCCAAACAGAAGATTTTCTATTTGTTCCTCGAGACAGTAGGGATCCACTGGAATGTATTGATGTGTGTTTTGTGGGGGAGAGGTTGTAGTTTGATCCGACCTACACTTTAGAAAGATCGTTTGGCCAGCTGAATGAGAAATGGACAGGAGTGAGGAGAGACTTGTGTCAGGGCGTCCAACTAGCTGGTTCTTGGAGTCATGTAGGTGTGAGGTGATGAAGATCCTGCACATTAGGGCCACGTTGGCAGTGTCAGAGGAGAGAAGGGGTGGATATATATATAAAAGAGATATTATGATAAAGGTGTAATCAACAGGACTTGGCAGCACTTTGTATATGGTGATGAGAGGATGAGGAATTGAGGATGAGACCTGGGATGTTAGCCTAAGGGAGGGGGAGATTGGGGGCAGGGGAAAAGTAATGAGTTTACGGTGGTTATATTGAACTCAAGATGTCTATGGGACATCCAGCTTGAGGTGTCTAATAGACAGTTGGAGAAGAGAGATTGGAGATCGGCAGAGAGGTTAGAGCTGCCTAAGTAGATTTGAGAGTTCAGTATGGTGATGAGAATTGAATCCATGGGAGCTGATGAAATCACCAGCTGAAGTAGTATAGAGGGAGAAGAAAGAGCCCAGGACAGAGCCCTGGGGGACACCCACAGTTAGCCTCACTCTTAGCAATTCTATTATAAAAGCCACAACTTTTAAAATGGAGTACCATATGACAGCATTTGTTTTCCTGACAAGCTCTGTGCCTCCTTTCATTCAAAAGGCGAAGAGATCATTTCCTAACCAAAGATCATCACATTATTCTTGGGCTGTTGACAGATACTGTATTTACAAATGTCTAGTCATTTTCTGCTTCTACAATAGCAGCTGTATTAAATGAAATAGTTGTTTTCAGCTTATGATTTACTTGAATTTAAGACTTTGAGCAAAGAGTAAATAAATTACTACCTCTTGGTTGACCCTTGATTGAGTCAAAAGAGATCTTAGCCCTCCTTTTATAGATTGGGAACCTGGAATGCACCTAAACCAGAGGGGTCGCTTGAGGTGACTTAAACTTTCCTGTGAACAGGCCTCCAAAAATTGACTTTTTTGTAATCTGTCTTACATTTAGTAAGTGACTTGAAAGTCATCCCCTTTTCTCTTTTTTTCCTCTTCTTTTCCTCTTTCTCTTTCTTCCCCTCCCTGCTTCCATCTTTCCTTTTTGTGAGATAGGGTGGGGAGATAGACTTCTGATTTCAATTGTGTTAGGTAACTACCTCCAGTCAGACTGGTCTGCCATTTATGCAGCTTTTCTGGCACTTAGTTGTGTAGACACCAGGAGATTAATTGACTTGCCCAGGGTTACTCGGTCAGTAGGTGCCAGAAAGGGACCTAAAGTGCTTCTCTCCCTTACTTTTAGGCTCTCTGTTAATTACATTATTTCAGCCCCTCTCTTTCAGTGTTCCTGTCCCTCCTGTCTTCTCTTTCACAGTTTACTTGACAAGTGATTTGGTTTCCCATTCCCAAGAATTTCTCATAATTACTAGGTTAGATTGTGAACTCATTGAGGGCCCTTATTTATCTTAAGCAGCTCCTGAGTTCCTAAACAATACTTTGCATATCATCTGTGCTTAATAAAAATTTGTATAAATTAATTAATTCATGCCCTTTTCTTCCTGAGAAATTCTCTGAAAGATCTGGTTTAGTGGTCAGGCATGGCCCATGAGCCTTGTCACCTCACTGGAAAATGTTATAATGCTCTAATGCTCTACTTCCCACTTTAATTTTGTCCACGTTGGACATATTCTCATTTGTTTATCCTTAAATAATGCTCTCTCTTGATTTTTTTTTTTCCAAAACAGTTCCTGATATGATACACAAGACTTTTTGCCACCTGGCCAGTGGATCTTGTTAAATATTTAACATCTGTTGCACTTCCATCATGCTAATGTTTTCCCATCCATTTTAGGGATTCTTATACAAGTTTACTTAGGCTCAGACCCTTAAAGCAAAGCCATTAGTTATCCTTCCTTCCTAGTGAAATGCCAAGCCCACTGTGCTCTAGCTTTGATGAGGGCCTTTGTCCTTTAGGTCATGAATAACGCAGAGAGAGTCCTTCAGAAGCAGGGCATTATTGGGGTGGTTTGAAGATAAAATAAAGACAGCCATTCAGAGGGAGGCCAGTCCATCACTCCATTAGAAGCAAGCCACTTAAACACTTGGGTTTTTCGTGCAACTCTTCAAATTGTGGCCAAGACACCTGGACTAATGACTCAGTGAAATGGCTAGGTAAGCTTAGTGTTCTAGGTCATAACACAACACGATTAGGGAGCAAAGACCCCACAGGCATTAGTGTAGACTTTTTATTTCTTTTCCAGATATTTAATGATGAAAACATACATAAAATACATATTAAAGTTCAGATGCTTTATATTTTTTGCAAGAAAATGAAGCCTTAAGATACAAAATAAACATTTCATTAAAAAAAAACTTGACAGGTTAGGTTTTACTCAGTTAAGACAGTAAAATAGCAGCAAAGTACCAAGACATTATTTGTGCACTTCTTGTATTTAGGACCAAAGTTATTTCGTTAAGATCAGAGTCAGAAATTCCAGACTGGCCTTCTGGAGGGTTTTATATAATTGAGTCACTGGTTAGATACGAGCATGTTTTTCCAAATATACATCAGAGAGAGGAGTACTTCCATTAATTTCAGAAAATTCAGGTCCTTAGCCAGTCAGCATGACCATTATTACAGTGACATTGACCATGAAGACATGCAACACATATGCTTTCCAGACACTTGCTACAGAAGGCAAGCGAGTATTAAGAGCATTGGTGGTTGTCTCCTCTCGCCTTAAGGTGAGAGTTGTGCTTTGTGGAGCCATTTCCGAGAAGCTGCTTGGCATACCGCTAGTGATGCTTAGGGTCATCGGAGTTGTAGATGATTTCGTGGAACTCGTGAAGCTTGCATTTAAGACGGTTGCATCTTGAATATGAATGGTCAGTGTTGCAGCTGCTGCTTCATGGGAATTTGTCTTTCCTGTGGGCAGGTCTTCTGGATAGAGAACCAAAGGCTTATCCGTGCTTGTAAGGACTACACTTTTGCTCAGAGTACCACTTAATGTGGACTCCTTTGTTCGATATTGTTTGGGTATTTTGGTCACCTTGTGTTGGGTTTCCAGACTCAGGGAGTTGGCGTCTGTGGCCTGTGTGCTACTGACCATGAACACGCTTGAAGTCATTGCAGAAACGGTAGATTGTTCGGTGTGATTTTGCCAGGGTGTTGTATGATTAGAACACGGAGACCCGACCACCTGAGCCGAGGTTTCCAATACCCATTTCAGTAAATATGTGACGTTTTGTTTGTCGTCACAAGCCCACCGGTTGTTGTACAGAGTTATTACTTGCAGCTGAGATAGTTGGTCAAAGGCTTGATCAGGAATATACGTGAACTTGTTGTTGTGTAAGTAAAGGTGCGTGAGATTTATCAGCTTTACCAATGTCCCCGGAAGAATTTGGGTCAAAGAATTGTTTGACAGGTCCACCGTCTTTATGTTGGAAGGCATGTTAGTGGGGACTGTCCAGAGTTTGTTACTACTGAGGTTGAGAAACTGGAGGCTGCTGAGGGTATTTTTGATGAGAACAACCCTCTCCAGCATGTTCTTAGAAACATCGAGGCGCTGAAGGTTCCACTGATAAGCGGTGTCAGACTTGTCAAGAAGTTTGATGGCATTGTTGGTGGCATACATTTCCCAGAGTGACCTGGGCAGGTGCTCAGGGAGGCGCTCCAGCATATTGTTGGACACGTCGAGGGTCCTCAGGTTGGTGTACTGAGTTAGCTGGTTGTGAAGATCAGTGAAGAGGTTAGAAGACAGGTTTAGATGAACAATGTTCTCTTGGAGTCCAGGGGGTAATACAGTCAAGTTTCTGCCCGAACAGTCCACACGCCTGTGCTTTTCTGAGCATGTACATTGGTGGGGACAGATACACAGAATACCAGGGATGAGAAGCAGAAGGACGAGCAGGAAGGGAGACATTTTCAATATCTGATATTCCATCTTTGCCTGGAAAATAAACAGAGAGACCGAAATGATACCCTTTCAGCATGCAAATGTAGTGGAGGAATCTGTAATGGTCTCTTTAGCATTGGGCAAAATTATCAATAAACCTCTTTGTTGTTTACTCCTTTTATAATTGTTCCAGTGATTAAACTAACAAAGCTTCCCTTCATTTATAGTCCAAATGCTTAATCCTGCTGTTGGGGCTGTCTGGTAGAGGGAGACTTTCTTTCCTTCTTTGCCACCCTTCCCCAACCCTTCCCCCCTTCTTTTACCACCCTTCTTCCTTATCTGCCTTCTCCAAGCCCATGTTCTAAAAAAGCATTCTCTTACGCTGCCTCATGAGTCCAAGCAAATACTCTTTTCTCATAATGTTTTCTTATCCAGATGGAAAAAATGGCTGTCATAGATCTGTTTTTAAAATCTCTGCAGTAAGGTAGCAGCCGTGTGTGTGTGTGTGTGTGTGTGATAATGTTTTTAAGATTAAGAAATAAACTACAGTAGAATATAGCTTTGTCAATTTAAAAGGAATGTGTGCATATTATGAAACATTTTAGGCATTTGAAAACCCAGATCCAATATAATCCCCTGAGCCCCACACATTACATTGCAAGATGTTGTTTTCCTGTATGTTCTAGTGTTGATTTTCATGGGAAAACTGGTTTTTTGGTTTTTGGTTTTGTTTTTTTTTTTTTGTTTGTTTGTTGTTTTTTTTTTTTTTACAAAATAAATGGACATCGGAACAAAATTTCTCAACTGTCACTGCAGCAAATTTTTGGTGCATGCACTGGCTACTAAGAAATATACCATCAACTCCAATGACCACTTTAAAAGGAACAAAAAATCTATCTCCATCTATCCAGCTTTACCCTCTTTAAAGATCAGCTTACCACAGATAGGGTTGTCTTCCACCTCAGCACATCCTCTCTCTGTGAGGCTCGAGCTCAAAGGTCGCCCGCTGTGTTCTGGAAAGCAGCGACAGGCTGTGTGCGGGAGACTGGGGCTTGTGCTCCCCTGCTCAGCCTGCTCCGCTGCATTGTGTCGCTGTGAGCTGAGCCAGGCTTTGAGAACACCTGATCAGCACCACATTGGAGGACTGCAGAGCTGTCACTGGTGCTGACTCCGATTGATTGCAAGGCTGCGTGTGCTCCAGAGCAGAGGCAGGGACTTACCTAGGGATAGGTAGGCAGCTGGCTGAGACCCTGTGATGGCATCCCTCCGCAAATAGCCTTAGCAGGTCAGACTTGTGTGAGTTTAAATTAGATGTCTATTTTTATGTTAGCATCTGCCTCATTGAGGATTTTTGGCTTTCTCATTAGGTGATATTTTATCATTGAAAATTAATTTATCCATACATTCTCGTAATTCCTTCAGAGATGTTTCTTTAGTATAAGAGCTCTCACTCTCTGTGCACATGCGAGTGCCCCCCCCCCCACCCCTATGATTTTGTAGCATTCTAGTCTTCCAGATTTGTCTGCTCACTGAGTCTTATCTTCCCTGCCAGGAGGTACCTGCTTAGATATATTTGTGCCAGACAAGAAGAAAGTAATTAGCTGTCCCAGCTCATAGCTTCTCAACCTACTGAGCTACATTTCAGTAAGAACACAGGTAGCACCCATGTCTTTATAAGCATGGTTTAAAAAATAAAATAAAATCCATTACAACAAATATATGTTAAGTAGAGGCAATGTGGTATTGTGAACATTGCACTGGATTTTGAGATAGAAAGCCTGGATTCAAAACCAGGCTTTTCTACTTATTTTCAGCATGACATAGAACAACATAGAACAGCTCTCTCTGGCCCTCAGTCTCCTTATCTATAAAATGGGGCTGATGAACTAGACAGGGACTGGGAGCCCTTCCAGCTCTAAATCTGGGGTCCTTTGAAAGACTTCATGGGAATTTATCTTTTGGGTGGGCAGGTCTTCTGGAGAGGAGACAGAAGATTTGTCAGTACTTGAAAGGACAAAATGCCCCTTTCTGCTGATTCCTGATATTGTGTGACTGTTTTGGCCCCTTTGAATGAGTTATCAGACTTTGGGAAGTAACTGTACCTACGGCTTGTAACTGCAGAAGGTGCAGTAAGTTCGGTGGGCCTCCAGTCTGTTCCTGGCCTTAGGTGTGATCATTCTGCATCCTACATCCTATCAGAGGCTGGGATAGATGGACTTGATTTGCCTTTGATTAATGTATGTGTCCTTTGGGACGTGGTAGAAATGTGGACCTTTACTCAGATCAGCATTTATGGTAGATACTGCTTTGCCTAATTTTCTTCTTTTAGGGAGAAAATAAAGCAAATGTATGTTTGGTTTCTTCAACATGTTTCACATTTAGTTATTTAGGAAGTAATTTAGAGCATGTGAGAGAGAGAGAGAAAGAGGGAGAAGGGAGAGGGAAGAGAGGAAGAGGGGGAGAGAGGGGGGAGGGAGGGAAGAGAAAGACAAGAGAAGAGGTAGAAAGACGCTGGGACAGGGGAGAGGGAAAGTTTTAGCTTTGGCCCTATCATATGTTGTAGCTCATGAAGTAACTTGGCTGAATGTCCATGTTCAGCTCCCCATCTCAACCCTCGGTCCAGAGGATACCTCACTGTCTTTCTGTAGCCCTTGTTAGGAGCTCACTGGAGTCATGATTCTATGTACAGGATCTAGGCCAGGTGGTAACATGCTGTCTTTTCATTTGATTTTTTTTTCTTAAAGGCTAAAAAATATGATTTCTTTTTGGTCGAGTTTCAGATAAAAACTAAATTTCTTAAGCTGAATACTTCAGAATATCATTTGCCCCAGATACTATATCATGAGATCCATTTTATGGCTGCTACTTCTGCTATCTATTAAATGTGCTCATTGATAGAGTTTGGTCACATCAAGGTTAGCCAGCAAATCTTATAAGTACAGATTTGTAACATTGCCACATGGCAGGCCATTAAACAGTCATTAGGAATTCAGATATGTGGGCAGCACTCCTTTAGGCCGAGATGGTAAGGAAACCCTCTCTGTTCTTAAGTTTTTACATTAACCACTGTTTTGAACTTTAGCTGCCACAAAGAGGAGTTGTATTAGTAGCACCACTCAAACTAAGAAATGATGCAGGGTATTATTTTCAAAAGTAAATTATCCTGCTTCAACTACTGTAAAAAGCTGATGTTCCTCAAGCTGTGTTTTAAAGTCAGTAACATTAGAAACTTTTTTATTGATGGGTGCTCTCAGAAGATGATTGGAAGGAAGTGCCTGGTCTCTTGACTCTGAATTGGGGTTCTTTAAGTGGCCATTGATCCTGAGAGGCACCCAGTTTTTACTTACTATCATCTTAGTGGAAAGTGTCCCAAAAGTCTTAGTGCAGTTTCAAGCTTAGTGTAATTTAAAACTGCAGTGAGACTTTTGGGGCATCCCATTTGGGGCATATTTATTTCTCACCATGGTTCCCAGGCATCTTAGATTCCTTTAAAGTGATACAGAATTCTCAGAAGTGGAAAAAAAAATACTTATGCAAAAGAGTTGGTTTAGATGATGTACCCCCTTTCTTTGTATCCATCCCCAGTGCTCAGTACAGTGCCCAGCACACAGTAGGCATTTAATAAATGTTTTTAAACTATTGACTGGCTAGTGTAAAATGCTCTACATACTTTAAAGTTTTTTATAAATGCTAGCTATGGTTAGTGATGGGTGGTTGATATTTTTTCTTTTGAAAACTGTTCATACTTGATTCTTGTTTGGCCAATGACTCATACGTATCTGTGTCAGTTACCTATATGTCTTGGATATTTGACTTCTGGCTTCCATGGGAGAAATCTGTGGGGAGGAACAGGGAAAGGGAGAAGGATTCCTGCTGAATAAGGAGAAGGAAATTAGGGAGAGATTTGGACTGGTGAAGTCAGTCAGAGATTGTCTCAGGGAGGCAAATTTTGGGGAGAGTTGGCTGGAGAAAAGTCTTCAGAACTAGGAAATAGCTTCGATTCTACTTCTGGGTTGAAACAGGATGATAAAAGACAAATAAAAGAATTAAGGGGGGTTCTGGAGGATGACAGAGAATGAGGGAGGAGAACCTGAAGCAGCCGGGTTGTGCCTGAGGATGGGGCCCAGGCCTCTGGACCTTCAAGGAGATATAGAGATGGCAGATGTCTAGTAGGAGATGAGAACCCTGCATAGGCAGGTAAGACAGTATTTGCCAGCTGCCTTGCAAGTCTCGTCAAAAAAAAAAAAACCAAAACCTTATTCTCAGGTATTGAAAGAATTGGCAGGTGTGCTTGCTAAGCTTTTCCCGAAGTAGAGAGAGAAGAATGCATCCCCCCTACCCCAAACCCCCAGCTCCCCTTTATTTGTAGAACTTGGAGTCTCTGGATGTGGAAGGCTGCTTTTAATGTCAGAATTGTTGAAGATATCGATTAGTGTTGCCATTTTTCGTCTTTTTTTTTTTTTTCCAAAGCTCTTTGTAATAAAGGCTGATTGTCTGTTTGGGAAGAAGGAGAAATATATTGAGGCCTCCAAGGTCCCTTCTAGTTCTAAATCTATGGTTCTTTGATTTTTACTAGTGAGGAAACTGAGGTCTAGACATTAGTAAGTCAGAACGCCGTGTCTGAGCCTTTCTTTTCCTGTGCTGGATTTCCCCAGCCATTAGAGGAAATGAAAGTCTCTTAATCTTTCCAGTGAACATGCCTGCTCTGGTGCTAAGCTGGGCACCCCTTGCCAGCGCTGCTGCTTTGTATAGTTCAGTTAATGAACAAGCATTTATTAAATGCGGCTTTATGCCAGGCATCGTGTAAATCAGTGGGGATACATACAGATTTGAAAAGGAAATTGTCCCTGTGACAGTTAGGTGCATCTAAGTAAACACAAGGTGGGTCCTGGCATCTGGGGGAGGGGGAGGGCCAAGCCAGGGCTCCTGGGGGAAGTGGTCTCTGAGCTGAAAGGGGAAGGAGGCTGGGGCCTCCAGGAGGTGGAAGTGAGGCCGAGGGGAGGGGCAGAGACGATAGACTGGCAGCCTGTGGCGGCCTGTTGGGACCTGAAGCAGAGAGGAAGGTGACTTAAGTTTGGAAATGTTGGCCCAGACCAGCTGGTGAAGGCCTTTGAGGCATAGGCAGAGGAGGTTGTGTTTGCTCCTACAGGAAATGGGGAGCCGTGGAAGCTTCTTGGTCAGCGGAGTGATGCGGTCAGACCTGGGTTTTAGAAATGCCCTTGGCAGCCAGAGGGGGGATGGGCTGGAGAAGAAGTCATTGAGGCAAGGGTGTCAGGGAATGAGGAGGGCCTGGGCTAGCGTGGGGCCAGTATAAGTGGATGGAAGGGGAAGCTTGGGGAAGGCTGTGGAGGCAGAGAGTGGAGAAGACTCCCCAGAATTCGTCTTCCTCGTCTTTGACAGTGACAATGACTCTGCCCAGGTCAGCCTCACCCAGAATGCTACGGAGCCATGTGGGGTTCACCAAGGCTTTGTGGCTTTGTACGGGGAGGCAGTGTGGCCTAGTGGCAATCTGCAGAGTTCACCTTAGCACACCTGACATACCGCCTGCGTGGAAGACACTGCTGAAGCCCCAGCTGGTCGGTGGCCAAACCCCTGAGCCTCTCTGGGCTTCAGAGGCTGAAGGATTCAGATCCTTTGGGCTATGGCTCCAGTCTCCTTTAGAGCCCTGGGCACGGCCTGCTGCTGGTAGTCCTGTTGATTCATCTTCTGGTCATGTGGTACTTGAATCAGCTCCTTTTTGCCATGTTGCTAAAATAAACTTTATACTGTGGATCTGGCAGCTCTAATTTTGTTTCCCTCTGTGTTTTGCTTTCATCCTGCCTGCCTCTTCTTATGTCCTATCCTACGTTTATCTTCCTGCATTTATTTCTGCTGATTTGAACAAATACTTCTACTTTGGCTGATGTGTTCTTCTGTTGTGCTAAGGCAAAAAAAAAAAAGCAGAAGGATAAAGCTTTTTTTCCCCTACTTGGCTATGAATTCTTATAAAATTTCCTCCTACAAATCCAGTTCTGTCAGGGAGAAAAGTGGACAAAATCTCAATCTTTCAAAAGTCAGCACTGGCTCCTACCTTCACCAACTCAGAATTTATATCACAGTTGTTGTGTGTCCCCCATCTGTCCTAAGTTATTAGTAGAAGAGCAGAAGCAAAAGAGAAATCATAAATATAAAAAACAAAACCCAACCAACTTGCTTAGGTATAAAATAAAGAGATCCAAAGCTTGAGCATTAAGGTAGATCCAGAGACAAATGGTCAAGAGCTTTGTTCCCCTTGGATTCCTCAGGAAATTTCTTTATCATTAATGCCTTTGATTACTGTTAAGTTAATTGGCTTTACTAATGGAGATCTAAAATATGAAAGATTTTTAATATAGGTGAGAGAACCTATGTACAATGCCATTGGTTACCATGCTCATTCAGGTCGAGGGCCCGATAGGAGGATTTAAACAAGATGTGGAATAGATGCAAAACCTGAAAGAGACATTCTTAGTAATGGTACTTGATTGAAAGTCAGCGTTGATTTGTGTAACACTCAGGTGACCAGGAGACTCCCAGCATAGAAACAGATGTTGGTGAGATTCTGAAGAAGAAATCTTAGTAGAGAGAGACCAAGAACAGCAGGCATTTTTGTGATGTTGGGGGGCATTTTGTGGAAATAAACTTTAGATAATCTTTCTAGTCACATGAAAGTAGATTTCCCTAAAAAATAAAATTGCCTTAATCCAGTCATTGATCCAAAGTGCTCACCACCCTCAGGACTTAACTACAAGTTAACTTTGCATCAATCCATTAATAAGCTGAATACTTTTCTAATTTGGGAGTTGAAACAGAAGAGACGATCATGACTACTGCAGACAACACAACTCAGGTTAGGATAGTCTGCTATTCACCCGCCAAGGGTGTATGCAAGGAAGTAGGACCTGTGTGTGTTGTTGATTCTTTCCAGGCTGCCACCATTCTGTACCTGAAACCAAATCTCAGGACTCAGTTTTGAACAGCCTGGAGATGTTTATGTGGTTGGAGTTGGTGGATCTTACAAGAAGTACCTGGCCAATAGGGAGTTGAGGCAATGTTCACATTAATCACTTCCATTTCTGTGGTGTGGGTTGCCAAGTGCTTTCTTCACACCCACCCTCCGAGGTCAGGAGAACAAGTATTGTCTGTATGTTACAGGTAAAGATTTGGAGAGCTCCATGGTGCCTTATGGCAGCCCTCTCAGCCAGCTAGTAAGTGGTCCAGTGAGACATCACAAAAATCACTCCCTGGAAACTTTAGGTTGAAGAAACCCAGCTAGGAATACTCACAGGACCTACAAATCACTTACGCCAAGGCTTGCCATGTGTTGAGACAGTTGCCATCCTTGGGAAATGACCCAATTTATTAACTAGAGCCTCAGATTTTTGAGAGGTATTAATGATTTGTTCAGATGATCCAGGTATACAGTTTGAGAGCTGGTGTCTTTGAGTTCTTTTGTTTTCTCAGAAGAACCCAAGTGTTTTCCCAGTGAAGTGAGACAATGAGAGCATTTTGTAGAACTTTACTGCATTTTTAGCATTGGTTTTGACACAGTATATGTTGTAAGTGGGTTTTTTGTTGTTGTTGTTGTTGTTTGTTTGTTTGTTTGTTTTTTGCTTTTTGGTGAGGCAGTCAGTATTAAGTGACTTGCCCAGGGTCACACAGCTAGTAAGTGTCATGTGTCTGAGGCCAGATTTGAACTCAGGTCCTTCTGACTCCAAGGCTGGAGCTCTATCCACTGGGCCATCTAGCTGCCCTTATGTTGTAAATGTTTTATTAGAAAGCTGATTTACTGTAAAGTGCATGACTTATGAGCATTTTCTAAAATCTGAATTTTTTCAATTTGAGGGATGCTGGTCCCCCCCACCCCCCACATATCTCTGAAATTCAGGTGCAAAGTATGAAGAAGATAAGATTGATTTACACAAATTAAATTTCCATTCATCCTTTCAGGAACTAATCTTCCATAACAAGAGGTACCCTGTGTATTTGAGAAATCTAGGTGTTTCTAAAATAGCTAAGTCACTGAAGACAGACACTACATTTAAAATGTTTTAATTCAATTGAAGAAATGGATATAAACATCTTAGAAAATGATGACATTTTATGGATTATAACTTCTAAGAAATTTAGTACAACTCCTTGTTGTTACAGGCCCTCTTTTATTACTGTAAAGGGGACAACTGGCTTGTAAAACTCCTGAGCAGAGAGCTATCTGTTAACTTTAAACATTAAGCAGATATTTTCTGTGCTTTGAAATTTAGCAGTTAGATACTGTGCCAAACTCAGCAAATAGTCAAGTGTCTGACAAGACTTCCTACTCCAGGGGAAGCACTTTTTAATATTTACATGAATTTAAGAGAGTTTTAAGCAGTTTGAATGGAAGTCTAAGTTGGGTGGCAGTTCATTTTCCCCATCATTGAAAGGGGAAAAAATAAAGCTAATCTTTTGTAAAAGTCTTCCCATCAGCAAGCTGTGATCGTTTATGATAACTCTGCAGGTGGTGGCGGCAGTGACTCATCCAAAGCCTGTTGACTAGAGTCATCAGGAGTAGGACACTGGGTCTGTAATGCGGGGGAAGCTGCATTCTGAACTTCTGAGCTGTATTCCTCCTGGTCTTTGAGGAGTGCTTCTGGAGGAGGGGGCAGCTGGGAAGGGTCAGAGAGAGGAGGAATTGGCTGCCCGCCCGCAGAGTCGAGACAGTCCAGAGGAGGCGGTAGATGAGAGAAATCATTTTCAAGTGAGTTAGATGAGTCAGGCTTCTGATTTTCTGGCCCATCTAAGTCAAGAAGAGGAGGAGCTGGAGTCACTTCCGTCTCCTCTGAAGAAGAAATAGCAGTGCCAACTGTCGATCCGTCAGCACTCTCGTCTGATGTCCCATTTGGGTGGTCTTTCATTTTCTCCACATCTGACTTAGGACATTCATCAAGATTTTCACTTGAGTCAAACAATTTAACATCCAGGTCATCTGCTAAGAGCATGCTTTTGTTTGGTTTCCATATCTCGAGTGAAACAATTGATGAACGTTTTATGGATTTTCCATTTTCTGTGCTATAGTCCATAGACATATCTGGAGTTACTCCATCGGCAAAGGGAGACCGGCCAGCCCAGTTTTGGTCATTGAGGATTGGTTTTCTAAAGCATTTCCAGAGTACAATCATAAATATAGTGACGATCATAGAAGTTAGAATTGTACCAATCAACACACCAGCTATTGAATTGGCTGTAGAGCTTTGAGGTTTTGTTTGGGGGGGATTGTTATTCTTTTCTTCGTAGAATTCTGGAGTAACGACTGTTGATGCTGACTGCCTAGTGGAGCTGGGGCCAAATGAAGATGCTGGTGGTTTCTTGGAGGAGCTGTGGACTGTTGTTACAGGTGGTTGCCTGGTGGAGCTGGGGCCAGATGATGCTGGTGATTGCCTAGTGGAGTTGGGGACAGATGATGCTGGTGATTGACTGGAGGAGTTGAGGGCTGGTGGTCCTGGTGATTGACTGGAGGAGTTATGGGTGGGTGATTCTGGTGGTTGCCTTGTGGAATTGAAGACAAGTGATGCTATTGGCTGACTGGAGGGCTTGGGGACAGGTGACACTGGTGTTTGACCAGAAGACTTGGGGATGGATGATAATGGTGGTTGTCCAGAGGAAGTGAGAACAGCTGATGCTGGTAGTTGTCCAGAGGATCCAGGGACAGGTGAAATTGGTGGTTGCCCAGAGGTCTGGGAGGTGGGTGATGGTGGTGGTAGTCCTGAAGGAGTGTTGATCAATTGTAATGGTTGACTGAGAGGGTTCTCTGTTCCATTTCCAAAATTAGCTGATGTATCTGATATTGATGATTTAAAAGGAGTCGTCTGAGGTGAGACTGTTGAGTATGCCTGTGTTTCTGTTAGACTTGTGTTTGTCAAGTAGCCACAGAAGAGCATTAGGATGAAATGCTTGGGATCCATTTCAAAAGCCTAAACCATAACAAGGCAATTTTTTCCCCCACTGTAAAAGAAAACAGAGGAACAATTAGCTATCATTGGGGGGGGGGGGGGCATAGCTAACCTTGGTTTACTTTATCTCTACATTAAGAAGTGATACAGTGAAATGTCACTAAAGGACTGTGTGCCGTTTATGGAGGACCGGTATATGGACAGACTCACTGTCCAGCTGACCAAGGTGACTGTGCGGTGGTGTACTTTGCAGCCACGTGAAAGTGATTTACAAAGACAGAGGAGGGGTGCAGTTCAAATCAGTGAAGGGGGTACTCAAACCTAAGAAAGGACAGATCCTCAAAGTGTTTGCAATACACCAAAAGCTAATGCAGAGAACTTTTCCTCGTTCAGGGACCGGACCAATTGTTCCTACTGTGTTGGCATAAATTTCTCTGATTCTAAAGTAAAACAAGTAAACTCTCCACCCCTTCTTTAATCCAGCTGCCCTGTTATTTTCCCTTATTTCACTGCCAAATGTCTCAATGTGCGATGGCTGTCCCCACTTGCTGTTCGCTTAAAGCACTTGCACGATGGGGTTACCCTGCACGTGTACTCTTTGTACTCTGAAGCGTCCAGTGACCAACCATCTCATCACTGAGTACTATGGTCTCTGCTTCCCCAATCTGCAGCACTGTTGCTGGTGACCCATCTCTCATGGCCTTGACTTGACTTTTATTTGATACTAATTTGTCCAGAAGACTTACTTAGCAATCATTTTAGGCTTTCTGCTTACATTAAAATGAATGTGCTCATTGTAATTTATTAAGGACATATTTCACCCTTAATTCTTAAGAAGCCAAGCATAGACAATTCTGATTTCAAAGGCTGACTGTATTAATATTGCCATAACACTAAGATTCTATTTTAATCAAGGCCACCAAAAGAGGAAATGCTTTCATGACTAGCAGACCATCCTGCCCCAGATTCCATGATTGACCTCATGCCCCATCACACCAGCTTGAAAATCTTCTCTTAGTTTTCAGGAATGCTACCCCATCTTGGCTTTCACCTTTTCTAGCTGTGCCCCACCCTTGGATCTGCTCTTCCTATAATCTCTCTCCCTTTGGAGATATCATCTCTGTGCAGATAACGCCTAAGTCTTCACAGTAACCAGCACTAAGCACAGTGCCTGGCACATAGTAGGTGCTTAATAAACATTTATTGACTGATTGACGTCTGACCTGCCATCTGGAGCTTCCGTCCCATATTTCCAGCTCCTTGTTAGACATTGTTGCTTTGAAAACCTGCTGTTACCTCACATTTAAAATATTTAAACTTCTCTTCTTTCTCCCCAAAATCGACTTCCTCTCCTGACTTCTCTATTTCTATTAATGGTACCAGCATCTTTCCATTTAGCCCAGTGTAGAGTAAGTCAAGAAAACAATCCCAATTATACCATTTCTGACATTTATTAATTGTATAATCATGGGCAAGTTATTAAACCTTCTGCCTCAGTTTCTTCATTTGTAAAATGAGGTTGATAGTAACTGTAGCATCTACCTCACAGCATGTTGATGAGCCCTTAATGGGATTATATGTAAAATCATTTGGTAAACTTTAAAATGCTTTTGAAAAAGTATTATAATTGTTGTTATTATTATTAAAACTCTGCTCCATCCTCCCTGTGTGACTTTGGGCAGAAGGCACTGTACCTTCTGCATATAGTGAGGGTTGGACTAGAATGAGGATGCACAGCATGATCGGTGGCATCCCTCCATCCCTCCCAGCTCTTCCTTTATTCTCATCCCAGGGTTCTTCCTCCTTCAGGGCCTCGAAGGCGCTTTACATCTAGACTACATAGGCAGCCTCACACCATGTCTCCCACCCATGCCCTGCCAGATTCGGAGGGAGAAAGGACTGAACACCCTCATTTCACAGACGGAGGATCAGGCCTTAGGAAAAACCTTGGCTACTTTGGGCATCATACAGGGGGGAAGTAGCAATCAGTGAACATTCCGTCACCATTTTGTGCCAAGTCAAGTGCTAAGCATTGGGAAAGAAAGAAAGGCTCTTGGCCTCAAGGAGCTTGCATTCTAATGGAGGAGACCAGATATAAATAAACAAGGCTACATAAGATCAGTGGGGATGAACAGGTGGAAGGTGGTCCGGGGGAGAGGGGAGATAGAGCCATACTCTGAAGCCGTGTCTTCTTGTGACTCCAGCTGCACCACACCACATGTGCTAAGGCCTAGGGACTTTTGCCATCTTGACTTCCCTTTCCCACTTGGATGAACCACTGATCTCACCACTCTTGCTTCTCCAGCCAAACTACTTTTCAAGTTCCCTGGCTCAGAGCTGTCTAATGTCTTTTCTATCTGTCCAAATCCATCAAGACCCTGCTTGACTCCTACTGCTGATTGGAGCCAGCAGGAGCCTCAGTCTTCATTTTGGGGTTGGGGAAGCCACGTCCCAAAGAAGTTCAGTGCCTTCTCAGGTAGGCAGCTTCAGAGGCCGGGGATTTGACTCAGCTCTAAGTCCAGAGCCAGGGCCCATGTGGCCTTCCCCAGGGAACCATCAAGTGCTAGGGGTTACCTTCCCTACTCCACCATAACCTAGATCTGCTCTTGACTCTGCCCCTTTTCCCACAGTCTCTCTGGAAAAGGTGGGGAAGGATCATGGTGGTTTTCCTAAAGCCATTCCTAGAACACTCCAGCCTGATGTGCTTCTTTCTTCATTTGAACTCCAGGAATGATCATTGTTATTATATTTCCTCTGGGAACTAATCATGAACTGACTTAGGACATTGCAGGAAAGGGATAAGCTTCCCCCACCCCACTCCCATCTAGATTGTGAATTCCTTGACAGCTGGAATTGTCTTATGGCATTCAAAGAGTCATTTTCTTAGTCCTTTCCTCTCCTCCTCCATTCCATTTCCCAAAATTAGGATGTAATATTCCACATAGTGGGTGCACAGTGAACATTTTCTTCCATCTGGGCCACTACTTTTGGCCATCTCACTGCTTATCAACAACAATAATAATAATAACGAATATTTGTGTAGCATTTGAAGGTTTGCAAGATGCTTTATAAATACTACCTCATTTGATTCCCATAACAACCCTGGAAGGTTGTTATGATACATTAATAAGAAGTAGCCTACGGATGAGGCAAATAGAGGTTAAGTGGCTTGCCTAGGGTCATACAGATAGTAAGGGTCTGAAGCTAGATTTGAACTCAGGTCTTCCTGACCCCATGTCTAGCACCCTATCCACTGTCTCATCTAGTGTTCTATCAGCAGGTGTTCATTGAATGCCCACTATATGCCAGGCACTGTGGTAGGTAATGGGGATACAAAGACAGAAATGAAATTGTCCCTGCTCTCAGGTAGTTTATGTTCTATATTAATGCTGCTAAAAATCCAAGTTAGCTTTGAGGGTCATAGACCCCTGCATTAATGCTGGCAGGGATCTTGGAGATCATTTAAGCCAACCCTTTCGTTTCATAGTTGAGGAAACTGAGGCCTTGAGGGGCAAAGGGTCATAGGGGTGGCCAAGCTGGATCTGAACCTTGGTTCTTGAGCTCCCAATCCAGCCTCCTCCCAGGGCCCTGCTCTTGTTTGATGAATGTCTTTGATCAACTTGGGTAGAAATTCTAGAGGAGGCACCCATTATAGTCATTGGCTTCAACTAAATGTTGGGTTATTCCTGCTATCCCTGTTAGTATGAATGATAAAACGTTGGCTTCCTTGGAAAACATTCCTGGCAATTCTTGAATCAACAGAAAATAGACATGTGAAATTTAAAAAATGTATTCAGCCACAGGTATTTGCCATTTTGTGGCTTTACTTAAAAATAAAGTTCAGTGTAATATTCCTTGTTCCAGTTAACTAAAAAATCATGAGAAGGAAAATACTTAAGGCAAAGGTAGAATGAACAACTTTTAAGGAACCTGTTCAAATGTAGAAGATCCTGTTTTATGTTCACACCCTTTCTTGTCAACAGGAAAGTAGAAATAACCACAGCTTTGTGAAAGCGATGATTCCCCTGCCATTTAAGGAGTATACCTGCTCCAGTCCAAAACCCTGGGCTGCTACCTCTCTCCCTGCTGCCACTGTCTGTTTTGCAGTGTTGGGATTGATGAAACTCCTGGGGCGATAAGGGACAAGACTTGAAACCCTGAGATCAGTGTCATTCTCCTTGTGACAAGCTGCTGAACTATGAACATTGGGGTGGGGAACATACGTGGTGTCATGTGGTATCTCCTACCAGCCTTCAGCTGTTCTCATGGAAGACAGAAACACACACATTGAGAAAAGCGGCAGAGAGCGCCGTCCCCTTGGCTGCCCATTATAGCTCTCCTGGTGACCCGTTGGCTTTGTGAATATGGAGAGTATAACCTTTCTGGGCCTCATTTTCTTTATCTGGGCTGTAGGAGCTCCAAGATGCCTCTCCCCACTAATTGAGCCAAAATGGAAGAAGGAGACAGTTGAGGGCCAAAAGAAATGAAGAAAGCGTTCAGTTCAGCCTGTGTTTGTTCAGGTGTCCACTGGGCAGTGTAGAAGGAAAGGAACAAGGGACATCCATCAGCAGCTGCTTATGAAGTACTTACTATGGGCCAGGTGCTGCACAAAGAGAACACGAGAAAGGAAGGAGAGAATTTTAAAAATAAATTAGAAAATGTGTGAAATGGAAAAAGATCTTGAGGAGAGATAAGTAAAAATAAAAGAGAGTTGGGGGAATAAGTCAGCTTGGATGCCGTGCGCCCCATGAAATCTTCCGCAAATCCCCCAGCTGACATGGAACTCCTCTCCTTTATCCCCGTCAGGAGCTGTGCCTTGTAATCACCCTCATCTGTGGATATGCATTACCCCAACCCCTCTGCACCCCCAAGAGCGTAAGCTGTTTGGGCATAGAGGTCCACCGTTACCTACCATTTCATACCTTATATATTATAGACTCTCGATGGGATCAGGTGCATGTATCTGTCAGGGCGGGGACTCATGGGGGCACATGGGAAACCGGAGCCAAGAAGAAGCACTTATCGGGGGGCAGCTGAGGTCGGTGACCCCCAAGGGAAGGTTCCAGTGAACCAGTGTATTCTCCATAACAGATCTATAGTCCCACCCTGCTAATCACCACCCCCTCCCCTGCGCCCCAAGAAAAATAAGAAGGAGAAAAAGAGCGCACTAAAATGATCAGTAACATATGGTCAAGATGCAGTAGCTACGAAATAAGATTAGGGATAAATGGAGAATAGTTACTCTAGTTATCTTGAACATCATAGGGTAAACAGAGGCAGCTGTTGGTACAGTGGATAGAACAGTAGAGTTCTGGAGTCAAGAAGACCTGAGTTCAAATCTAGCTTCAGATACTTATTAGCTATGTGTCCTTGGGAAAGTAACTGAACCTCTGTTTGCCTCAGTTTCCTTATCTATGAAATGGGAATGATCATGAGGATTGAATGAGATAAAAAAAATTGTGTAAAGTACCTAGCACAGTGCCTGGCACATAGTCAAATTAACTATTATTACACTATTAGTAAGTAGGTTGAAAGTCCAGTATCAGATCAGTGATGCGCATTCGCATGAGGTATTTGGCTTAGACATTAAGAAGTACTTCTTAAATATGATTGTGGAACATGGAGAAAACATTTGAAATTTTCTTCTGGAGATTGGGAGAGAACTAGACAGTGGGGGGGGGGGGGTTAGGTGCAGGTTTTGCTTTAAAGAGGGTAGAAGTTTTGTTTTGCTTTTTTGGAGGTCCTTTCAGCTCCGTGAGAACACTGGGTGACTGACCACAAGCCACCATCACTTTTCTACATTAGCAGCTTTGGTCATTTTATTCAAACTGGCCATTCCGTAAAGCATAGATTTTATTTAAAAAAACAAGGCAGCTTTGTTTAGCATTTGCTTTCCATTCCATCCAGGTAGAATCAAGCTCAAAATAATTTAAAAATAGAATGAAAACATCCTTAAACACTAAACGCCTAAATTCAGGAATGGCATTTTTGAAGAATCTGAGAATAGGGAAACTACTCTGGGGGAAATACCACTTTTATGTTTCTGAATTAATATCTTAAAGGAGGAGGTACAAAAGAATCTTGAATAGTAGAATTTTAAAAGCAAATTTGGACATATTAGGGATTTCTAGCTTCATGTGCAATCTTCTGTTTGATTACATATATGGAAATGCTGATTTTATTTGGTGTTTAAGTTCAGAATTAAATTAATTTTTAAAAATTAAATTAAAAATTTTTATGGAAAGACAACATAGGAGCCTTTATAGGGAGACATGATAGGAGTATTTCCTTGTCCTTATGAAGTAGATTTACTTAATTTCTGATAATTCCTACTATTTGTACATGCAGTAAATTTATAGAGCATTTTCAGATTTAAAAAACCCAAACAAACCAGGAATATTTTGTAGTGTCCAATTCCTACAGAGCCGGCATCTTAATTGCCTAAATTTTGGTAATGTTTACTTATTCCGAAGTAGTAAGTCAACAGATGTTAACTGCAATAGGGTTTCTTACGAACATTATTTTGTTTAGTACTCTATGAGACCAGGTTCTTTGTACTTTCTTTCTGTGCAGATTGGGGAAATTCAGAATTTTATTATTTAATTTGATCATTGTAAGGCAGTAAACAGAACCTTGAGCAAAAATCCACTATGCCTAAATTTGTCTTTAGGAAGTGCGATCCACATCCAGGGACTAGAGCAGTAAGCATCAGGTAATTATTTGGGTAACTAGTGCGCCTCTGAATAGTCGTGTAAAGACACAGAGCCGTGAGCCAATTTAGAGAGCGCTAGGTTGCCCCATCCTTTCCCCTCCGTTTATAGAAGAGGAAATTTGCCCCAGATTGTCCAGTGTCATCTCAGGCTCCTTCCAGCTCTGAAACACCGTGATGCTGTGAGGTTTTGGGGGGAGGCAGCCGAGGAATTGAAAGGCCCTACTCCTGGTGACTACATTTGTCCTTTCTCTTCTTCAGTTACGTTTGTACGTAATTGCCACAGTGCAAGCTACAAAATTCAGTTTTGGCGAGAAAAGACAATGATGAATAATTCATTGATAATTTGGTAGTTAGATTTTTTTTTTTGGAAGTCTTTTAAAAATGAAATGAAAAGAACATGAATGTTCTCATTTCCTGGTTGTGGACTTTGGTAATTTTTAAATAACAGTAGTCAGTGACAATTTTAAGATTCTGAAATATCTCAAACCAAAAGTTCAACTTTTCAGGAAATAAAATGTCAGACTCCTCATGTTGTGGGTCTGTTTTCAGTGCATATGATCGTATTGCTGCTATCCTCAGTTTTCTGGATTATTCAAGTTTTTCTGCACTTGGAAATTTTTATGATTTTAAACATGGAACAATTCATTAATAAATTGCGGGTGAATGCCTCTTGCCATTCAAGTAAAGCCTTACTAAGAAAGTTCCTTAAAATTCTGGAATTTTGGACTTCAGCTAAAAATGTTTCTGCTAGCAGAGCTCAGTAGCTGATTTTATTTGTTTCCATTTTGATAGACACAATAAGATTACAATGAAAGCCTCATCAGCCCATCCATGTAGTTAATAAAAGCAATTTGGCCATCCTCCAGGCCAGTGAAGAATACCAATTATTAATTTTAATAGGAAACCATCGTAAACAAAGAGAAACCCAAAGATAAATGCCCGCGTGAAAATTGCTCCTTACCTCCGCCGTACCTTTCTTGTCAACAAGGGATGGCCTTATCGGTGGTTTGACAAAGAAAGCAGAAGTTGTTGCTGAACCCACTCTAAGATGGGGCCTGTGGAGAGGTTTGAGGAGGAGGAGGAAGTGAAGCAATTATTGCTTCAGGCCGTGTAGAGAGCAACAGAAAGAATGATTCACCCAATGTACTTCGAACTCAGCACCCACTCACATGCGCTCCCCTGAGAGATCTTGTGAGTCCTGGGCATCCGCTGACAAATAGACAGTTGGACCTCAGGGAACTGACATGCCTGCTTCATGGGCTATGTAGAGCTAGCCCTGAGGAAAAAGGAGGCTTCTGTCTCTGTGACTGTGTCCACATTTCCTCTGGATGTCTCTGAGATCATCAGGTGAAATTGTTTTCTTAATGACGTGACTAACGTTCATTTAAAAAATCTGCCAGTTAAGCTGACAGTCAGAGGACTAGTGATACTTGGTGCTATCAGAAAATAGAAGACATCAAGTTGTTACCAAAATATTTCTCCCTGTCAAGTGTGGCCGTTACTGGAGGAGATTATGTCAGTAAAGTGGCTGCTGGAGCACCATCAACATTCATGACAAATGATTAACTGTAAATGCCCTCGCTGGTGGAGGCAGCCCATTTTAATGAAGAATATTTGATCTACAGAAGGAGTATAAAGATAGCACCTTTTACTTAATCTTGCAATCAAAAATTATCCTGATTCCTTTATTTCAGCCAATCGTAATGCTGAGGTGTCATTACTTAAGAAGTGGTGGTGTGGTGCAGGGTGCCCGGAGGATCTGGGTTCTGATCTTGACTCTTCTGCTCAGTACCTGTCTAAGTGTAGCAAGTCACGTCACACTGGGCCTCAATCTAGGCCTGTAAAATAAGGAACTTGTACTAGATAGCTGATATGGTCACTTCCAGCTCTTAAGGTGTGGTCTAGAACTTCTAGGGCAGGAATCCTTAAGCCAAAGTTTGGTTAATTTGTCTTTTAAAAAATATTTTGATAATGATATTTCAGTGTGATTGGTTTCCTTTATAATTTCATGTATTTAAAAAACATGATTCTGAAAAAGAGTCCATAAATATCATTAGATTACCCAAGGTAACCAAGACACAACAGAGATTAAGAATCCCAACTCTGTAATGTTTGAGATGAGTGAAAAAATACAACTTGAGATTTTGGTAATTCAGATACCAATTTTTTCCTGATTTATTACTTTATAATTTAATTTGTCTGGAGTTAAAAATCCGTTCAGCAGAAGTAAAATGATCATTTACAAATTCCATTTCTGTAGTGCTTTCCCTCACAAAAAATCAGTGAGTTTGATAACAGAAGTATAATTTGTTTCCCATTTTACAAATGAGGAAACTCAGTGTCAGAATTAAGTGAGTTGTCATTAAATAGTAAGTATTGAAACCCATGACTGTCCTCACTCAACTCTAGCACCATTTTTTCATTTAGTATTTCTAGTATCTCCTTTTTTTTTTTGAGTATGTAATTTTTGTTAAATTGAAAGTACACCTATCTGGCATTGTCACAAAAATTTGCTTAAGTGCGTATTTAGTCTTCCTTTTTTTTTTTTTTAACATGGGACTGAGGTGAATGACATGTTTGACTTAATGGAGAAATAAGACCAGGAGTGTAACTGGTAAAAATGTAAAATCTGTACCTGGATGACTCTTGGCACAAAGCCCAAGCTTAATGGCTTCATATGGGGATGAGGGTTTGACAGGTGTGTGTTCAGTAAAAAGGGATACCTGTGGCAAAGCAGCTTCAGCAGCGTGGTCCCAACCGTACGTGGCTTGGCTCGTGTCACTTTTGATTTGTCCCTTTAACAAATTATCCAGTATTGTTTAAGGGAGGATTATCTGGGATGGGGATCTTACTCTTTCCAACGCCTTTTGGGGGGGCCTTTTTTCCTTGCTGGCTTTCTTTCTGAGGGCATCATTGGATATTGTTTGGGCCATTTGGGGAAGTCGTTGTGATGCCCTTAATATCATTCAGAATTTGGGGTTTTCTGTTATTTCTAAAATAATCAGCTCATGAAGGAAGGCCATGCAGAAGTCCTTTTATATTTGCTTCTGGGTGCTTCTAGAACTAATATATTACTGTTCTTTGGTCCTTTTTCTTTAAAAAACAAAACAAAATTTTATCTTTAGCTTTTGTTTTTACATCAGGCATATCCTACATTGCTCTCATACTCCGCCCAGTTTCTCACCCCTAGCCTTCTCTGGAGGTGAGGTTGGTCATTAGAGTTAGACAGTGTTCAGTTTCACTGTCCTGGATTTCTAATTGATCTTGACTGGACTTTTGCTGCAAGCTTCTGTCAACAGACACAGAAGCCTACTATATGTGTAAAGCCCCATGGGAAAGTTCTTGGTACCCAAAGATAAAAGGAATTTATAATTTAATAGGAGTAGATAAAAGTGCTTAGAGAGGTTGAAAGTACTAATAACGATCCAAAGAAGTAGGTAGAGATAGCAAGGGAGATTTCCTGGAGGGCGTTGAACCAGGCGGCATTGGGCAGCAAAGGCCCTGGAGGCCTAATGATTGTTAGGAGACCGAGGCAGAGTGGAAAAAGGGTAGATTGAGTGTGTAGTAGAATAAGTGAAGGAGAGTGATGTAGAGTAAAGGCAGTTTGGGGGTGGAGTAGGGGACTTGAGTGGCAGGCTAAGGAGCTTGGCACTGGAGAACATTGGAAAGTCTTAGCCGCAGAGTGATGGGATCAGATCTCTGCCTGAGGAATATCAGCCTGGCACTGGTGTGTTGAGGGAGTGACAGAGCCCAGGGGACGGAAGGAGGGAGCCGGATGGGGAGTCCCTGCGGTCTCAGAGCCAAGGACTCTGAGTGTGAAAGGCTGGTTTTCCCCCCCTACGCGGAACAGGACAGATTTGGGAGGTCACACGTGGTCAGTTTTTTATTTTGCGCAGGTTTAGTTGGAGGACCTGGCAAGACCTTCAGGCTACAGCTGGAAATGTGGTTCTGATGCTTATGTTGAAAGTGGGCGTGTTGATTTGGAAGTCCTGGGCAGAAAGATGGTAGTTGTGGGATGTGTCATTGTGTATAAAGGATGGGAGAGGAAGGAGGAGAATCAGTTTATCAGTCAGCATGCATTTATTAAGCGCCCACTGTGTTCCAGGCACACCGTGCAGGCCTCTGGAAATACAAAAAGGTGAAAGAGTCCTTGGCCTCAAGAGAAGCTCAATTCTTTTGGGGGAAAGAGTGGAACAGAAAATAATGAGAAGGAAGCATCCAACTGTGCAGAGAAAGCCAGGATGATGGCACCTTGGCCATCCCATTGCCATCAGTGACCTGGGAAAGGCCAGCTTGAGTCGGAGGCTGGAGGAATGAGCTGGAGGGGAGCAAACATCAAGGAGGTTGGCATGGGGAGTGTAGGCAGTGTTTTCAAGGAGCAAGCGTCCATGGTCATGAGGTTACTTTCGCCAACTTTTATGCAGCACAAAATGAAAGATTGATTCCAGTATTTATCATGTAAAATAGCATTTTAATAAGCTTTCTGAATTCTTGCACATAATGGAAAGATCAACACATCACTGACTTACAGCAAGCTTTGTGGCAGTGGGAGGCATTGCTGTGTCAGACTGTAGACCTTTAGGTGAGTTAGAATTGTGATAGCTTCTGTTACCAGGTAGAGAAGCAAGCAGCTGGTTGTGAGGATAGACCTAAACTAGACCCATTTAAATTATTTTGACCGGATCCAGATGGAGTTTCTCCCAAGTCCTCTTGCTGAACATGGTGAATGCTTGTTTCTCTCTGTCTGTCTCCTGCCAGCCCTTCCTCTGTTTCTCTACATTTCACGTTCTTTACTGCCTTATTTTTAAATAAGGATCTTCCAGGATCTTTGGTTACTTGACATCTCAAGTCCCTTCTTGATCTGTGTCCTGTGAAGCCATGAAATCTTTAGCGTCAAAATAAAAGTGCGTAGCTCTTAGGATTTGACTGAATGGGATCATAGGCCCTGTATGTAGTCCAAACATTCTCACCCTATAGATCAGAAAACTGAGGCCCCTAATAAAGGTGAAGTGACTTGGCCAGGGCTACACAGTAGTAGAAGAGTCAGGATTCGAACCCGATCTGTTGACTGGTCCCCTAGGCAGGCATACTTTTCCCTGTCATCCTTTCTGTCTGACCTTTGGTTTCCAGGTTTGCCGTGTCAGGTTCTAGGCTACCAGCAATAAAAATACCAGCTTACTCTATTTCTGCTGGAAGCCTTCACAACCCAACTTTATTGATCCCTTTCATTTACCCGTTCTCAATGGGTGAGTTTCTCTGTTGCTCCCTTGTCTTTTCTTTCCCTTGGAAGGGTGAGGGTGCCAGTGGCCTGCAGCATCAGTTGGGCCCCGGTGAGCTGTTCTGCTCTTTTCCCAGTGTCAGATTCCGCCGGCCACAGGCCACTGCTTGCCAGAAAGTCCCCATTGCTTCTTGTCTGTCGCTTACAGACTGGTTTGGATCGCTTGAGTGAAGACACTCGGTTTGCCAGAATCACAGTGGACAGAAATAGGAGGGTGCAGATAAGAAAGAGCACCGCAATGATGATCAAGCACACCAGCATGGCCATTTTGCTGTTGCTCTCCTCACAAATGTCCCTCTTAAAGATGTCGTCCTGGCTCTTGCTTGTGCGCTCAATGCTCTGCATTGTTGGAGTGCTACTGTCCTTAGGAGGAGAAGGTGTGTTGAGGTCATGTCCAGATGGAGGAGCTAAGGACAAGGAGTGAGGTGATGGTGTCCTCACCTTGGGCATGCTGGGAGTATTTACCACATCTGTTTCTGGAGTCTCCGGGTTTATGGGGCTTCTATCCTCGCTCCTGTTTGTTTTATTCTGAAGGATGGGATCCCAGTCGGTACTGTTTATAACCCAGAGGGACGTGGCATTTGCTTTTGCTTGAGGAAGCCAGGAAAAGATGGTGGTTGCCAGAAGAGCAGCATGCAGGTAACATCCTGTAGGTTCCATGGCCAAGCTCACCTGGTAATCAGTCTGTTGAGTTATAAATACAGTTAATTAAGTGATCAAGGAATAGACATAAGGTGTTAGTTTACAATGGTTTTAGTCAAAACGACGGGAAGCTATGATGTTACAAGTAGAACTTAAGTATTTGTTTTTGTAGCACATGCATGTTTAAGGTTTCCCCGACCTAGTTGAATGAACTCCAGTTTAACTGAATTACATACCCTTGACTCTTGGGCTGTGTTGCATTAGGAAACCTTTAAATCTCTCAGATATGCTTCTAAATGCAGGAAGATGGAGGAAGAAAGCATTACAAAGAGTATTAATCATTTTTAAATGTTGTGCACAAGGGAGCTCTGTGGTCATTTCTTCCTTTCAGGCAGGCCAGACTTCAGCTTTGAGTCATTTGCTTCTGCTTTTACTTTTTTTAATTCCTTTTTTTTTTCCTATGGTTAAGGATCCTTTGCAAAAACTTCCCCACCCTCTAAGCAAATGTATGACTGTATTGTAAAAGGAGAAGTCTAACTAGGAGACATTTTGCCTTAGGATAGAAGAGAAAAGCAACTAGGCAATTCATTTGAATAAAAACAAGAATTCTTTTAATTAGTCATTATGATCATTCATTTCAGCGGAACACAGTGAACCAAATTTATTTCTTGAAGACAGTCTAACTTTGCTGTGGAGAAGTCATTTCCATCCCTGCCCCGACACCCACCCCCATCTCCAGCACACATCCTTCTCACTCCTTGCTTCTGCTTTCCCCTGCTTTATGAGGGCCGGGCCATTTTGTTAGACTGAAAATCACAGCAGTACAGAGGAAAAAGAAGCAGGGCTCATCCCGGCTCATTAAAAATGTGCAGCTTGTTTCAGGGTATAAGCAGAATCTAAGAGGAAAGGATTTTGTTTGCCTTTGAGAGAGACAAGTTGAACAATCGTGACTTTTTTTAAACAGTTACTTAGCTTTATGTTTTATGGTTGAGTTTTCTGGGGAAGGAGAGGCAAGCAGACTTGATTGCCTTCTTAGATTAATAAGCCATATTGCTTCTAGTAAGAGTTCAGCACAGATTTTCAATGAAAAGTGTGTCTTGTTCAAGAAAACACTTATTTTGTTAGGTGTGTTATTTGTGTACCTCTTTGCTCAGAGCTGTGCTCTGAAAAAAACTAATAGGATTATACATTGAATCCCACACAAGAGACAGAATACCCAACTCAAACTTGACCTTCAGAATTTTCTGTTTTACTGAGATGACTGAGGGTGAGGTGGAAATCTTATAAGATGTGTTAAGATTTAACTGAATTTTGGGATTGTGAGTTCATATGGTTAATATGCTCATTGGCACATTAATTAGGCTTTTTATTTTATTATAGTTTTTTTTTCAAGTTTAGATGTTAAGGCAGAGTCTTTAGGAGAAGCATGTTACCGTTTTGTAATTAACTGTATAGAAGAGTTAGAGATCGGCTATCCAAAATCTTACATGTAAAATTATCTTCAAGCACTTAGTGGTGAGTCAGTTGCAAAAAGAGAGACCTTTAAGTTCAGTCAAAGACTTAACGTTGGGAGCGCTCATCTGCATTTGATGTTTTGAACATAGGAAATGTGTTTACTCATGACCACTTTATAATTCGTTAACTGTGCCCTGTCCCCAAACACATATCTTTGCACGTTGCCCAAATGATGACAATGGTCACCACTGAACACACAATGGGCCCCACTGTTCATTGTCTCTGGCCAGATGGTCTACCACCCCGAGTAAACAAACTGGCCTCCCCAAGTGAGGGCTTCACATAGACCCCGATCCAGATGAAGGACTCTTGGGAGCTCCTCACTTCTCTCTCTCACAGCAAGATTATGTTTTAGAAATGTCTATGGGTGAGTTTAGGGTAAAATCTAGAATGCCCAGCCACAAGAAGTTACTTTTCTAATACTGTTTAGTCAAAACGTTAGTAACTTTTGAACTCCATTTTTGATGGGAAATTTGCCAATCCTAGGCAAAACCTCCAACCTGTTTGAAGAAGACATTTCATCCCTTTGGTGGTTAATAGCCCTATTTTATTAGTGAGAGTCTTTGCTGGGGAAGTGCCCTTGGCACATTCTTCCTGGAGCCCTATCCCTGCCGAGCATAAGAAAAGGTCTTTTTGACATACCTTCCAGGAGCTGCTCACAATCTGATAGTAAAGGGAGTGTTTTAGCCCCCGCTTCTCTGGCTCTTCTGGAAACACGCTGACAAAAACCTGAGCTCACAGGAGATGCAGAGTGTGAAAACTGAAATAAATCTGCAGCAAGGAGGGCGGCCTGGCTGCGAGCTCTCCACTTTGAAAATGAAAACCACAGATGACACATTTCCTTTCAGCTGCAGCTCAAGCACATGTCAGAGGAGGGAAAAAACCCTCCATTGCATCCAATTTGCCTCAGGCCTGACAGGAAGCTTTGTGAACTAATCCCCGCCTTAGAGGCGGGGCAGGGAAGGTTTTCCATTGACCCATCCTCACCTCAAACTCTCTGGACCTGGGCCTCCCAAGGCATCCAGTCCCTGCATTGAGGAGATAGCATCCTCCCTCAGAGTAGAAACATCTTTGCTAAAGAGCCTCCGCAGCAGGCATGTTGTCAGGGTCTAGACCGCTGCACCTGATCCCTGACCCCAGTGCCGCTGGCAACAACGAGCGTTCTGCCTGTGATGGAAAGCTAAGCTGTGCCTTTGAGTACTTGTGAGCTTTATGATAATGCAGGCTGGGGCACAGAGTGCAGTGAGAACACTAGAAAGGATGATGTCACTTCCAAGCCTTTCAGACTGTGGTGGGGTGACCCGTGGTTCCTTTAAGTGCGCCAGCAGCATCCGCTGCTCCCCAGCAAGCTTTCCTGTGCCTCCTCCAAGCTGAGCTGCTGCGCTGAGCTTTGAGCTTGTCCAGGAGAGGATGCCAAGAGAAAGGCTCAAGTCAGTGACCTTCCCTGTCTAAACATGGCTAGATCCCTCGTGGGGAAAGGAGTGAGTGTGTGGGTTTCTGAAAAGGCCATCCTAAAAAACTCACCTATTGCTGTACTAGAAATCATCAAATAGAGATGACACCCTGAAAAATGGTTGAAAGTATCCTTTAGAAGCGTGTAGACTTATTACCTCCGTGCTTTCACCAGCAAAATGGAATGACTTGAGACGCTGACCTCTGAAGTCCCTTCGGACTCTGAATCTATAAACCGTAAACCTCTCTGTGGGTGACTGCCAGCATCGCTCAGTCGACAGGCATTTACTAATCACCTGCTACATGGCAGGCCCTGCGCTCAGCACTAGGGATACCTGTGCTGCTGTTGTAGTCGTAGGGATGAGGAAAGGCTTCCTGTACCAGATGATTCTGTCGATGCATCTTAAAAGGAAGACATGTCCCCTCTTCTGTGGCAGTCAGGAGGCAGGACATGCCAGGTCTGTGGGAGAACCAGTGCAAAGGCACGAGGTGGGGCATGGACAGGCAGTCCTACGTGAGGAGCAGAGTGAAGGCCAGTTTGGGCGGATCGCACATTATGAAAGGTGGAGTAGCATACGGGGACGCAGCTTGGAGCTCGGTTGTAAAGGGCTAGAGTTCCTGTTTTATCCTGAGGTGATGGGGTGCCCCTGGAGTGGATTGAGTCAGCTGGAATCCCACTTAACCAACTGTCTAATGGCCATTTCTCTTCAGGTAGCCTCAGACCTGGAAGTCCCTGCTTGATTCTCCCTTCTTCGTCCCTGCTCGTCTTCCTCATCGGATCGCCCCCTTCCCTTTTATCCTCCCTTCGGCCGTCATAGTGCTCCGCCCCTGCATTTCATTCTCAGACCACGCAGATGGTTGCCTTCCCAGTTCCTCACCACTCCAGACTGCCTTCTTTCCTTCCTGTAATTACTCGCTGTTCCTCAGTCTTTCCAGCTCCTGTGATTGATTCCTCCAGCTCCTCTCCCTCCCGCCCCCCCCCCCAGCTGTTCTGGGGCCGTGTTTGTCACTTCATCTCTCCCTGTGGCTCACTCCTGCTAAACCTAGACTTCGTTCTCCCTGTGACCTCTAGACCTTTCCCTCTCAGAGCCCTCCCATCCCATCACGGTTGTTTTGGCTACATTCTTTTCCCTTCCTAACTTTAATCTGTTGGTTAACCAGTTCAGTTGTACACTCCCCTCTCCTCTCCTCTCAGTTCGCTTGTTTCCTTAACCTATGACTGCTCACCCGAACCTTGCCAAGTTCAGCTCTGGATCACTCCCACTATCTTATCTCCTTCACTGCTGCTCACACACTCCTGAATAGAACTGGAGGGTGTAAGAGGTGATGGTGGCATAGTGGACAGAGTGCTGGGCGTGATTCAGGAGACCAGAGTTGAAATCCAGCCTCAGACCCTGGGCAAGTCAACTTAGCCTCTGTCTGCCTCAGTTTCCTCAACTCCAAAATGGGGATGATAATAGCACAGCTATTCTGAGGATCAAATGAGATCATTATAAAGCGTTTAGTTCAGTGTCTAAAACATCATTAATGTTAGCTGTGATGATGATAATGTCACAAAGCTCTGCTGAGTGTGCTGTACATTAATATTATCAGATCTCAACCAGGTGCTCACTGCAGCATAGCAGTCTTTTCACTACTCTCAGACTGATTCTCTCAACCATCAGCACAGCGGTCGTTCTAAGCCTCTTTTGTCTCCTCACACCTTCCACAGTACCCTCTTCCTGCCTCATTTCAGCCTCATACTTCACAAAAAAAAAAAAATTAGTAAATTGAGACCAGTTGTCAAAATGTCACTCTTCTCCCCTTCTCATTTCAGATTCCCCTGATATTATCCCCAAATATTGCTTCCTTTGCTGCAGTCTCTGATAAAGAGGTAGCTCTTCACTTACCAAGGCTAACTCCTCTCTGTGTGCCCTCGATCTCATCTCTTCCTGCAAATTGTCCCCATTATTAACTACCTCTCCTCCCTAATCTTTCTATCCCCTTATCAACTGGTTCTTTTTTTGTGACCAACCAACATGGGCAACTCTCACCCATCCTTACAAAGCCCTCCCCCTTGGCTTTCATCTTTCTTTATATATAAAAAATATATTGTATATATAAATATATATTATATATAAAAATATTGTATATTTTCTTTTCTTCATCATCTCTCTTCCCCTTGGCTAAACTCTCTGAAAAAGCCGCCCCAGTGCTGCCTCCACTTCCCTTCTCTCTGTCTCTGTCACACACACACACACACACACACACGCACGCACGCACGCACGCACGCACGCACGCACGCGCGCGCACCCCACCCCTCTCCTGCAGTTTGGCTTCAGACCTCAACCTTTGGCTGAAACCACCCTCTCCAGAGTTCTCATGGATCCCTCGATTGCTACCTCTCATAACCTTTTCTCAGTCTTCCTTCCTCTTGACCTCTTGGTCTGTGACCCGGTAGCCCAGCCCTTCCTGAATTCACTCCCCCCACAGGTTTTCTTGCCCATGCTCTCTCTTTTTTCCCTCTCGTCTGCCTGATTACTTCCCCCCTTCTTTGCTACACTACCATCTGTCCCGTGTTTCCTCTGTCTCCCTGTCATGGGCCCAGCTGGGTGCCCCCATCTTTGCCCAGGGCCTTTCCTGTCCCTTTGAACCATGAACTCCCTTTAAGACCCTCTAGAAACTGGCCCCATCCCTCTTTTCCAGCTTGGCTGCTCACTCTGCCACCGTATCGTTCACGTATTGTTCCCTAAAAATACTCACACTTTCTTGCTAGCATGCTTTACCTCAAATGCTCCTGGAATGCTCTTCCTCCTCCCCCATCCAGACTCTTGTCTCCACGACTCATCTGTTGATCAGTAGTGCCGCGTAAGCTCCTCAAAGGAAGAGACTGAGACTGATGGTACTACTTCCCAGCCCTGGTAGCTTTCAGCACATAGTAGGTGTTTCTCATCTGGTGCCCACGATTGATTATTGATTCGTAGCAGAGATTTCTGATGACGCTGGTCCCCCCTTGGTTCTTTACTTTTTGCCTCTGTTACTCTTGTGAGGTACACACCTCTCCACTTTTTCGTCACTCCTGAGTGTCACTGAACATTGATGCTATGGAAGGTCCTAGGAGCAGTGAAAGCCTCCAATCTGTGTCCCGAGTTTGCACAATTGAGTTATAGTGTCATTTTCTATGATTGCTTCTCTCCCCACCTGTTAAAGAGGGCACGAGAAGGAGGGTTAGCAGTGCTTGTATAGGTGCAAACTTGGGTTGCCGTTGGCTTACCAGCTTCTCTTTGTCATCTTGCTTAGGTTCAAGACTGGTCAGATCAATGGGGATTTGCTGATATACCATGTCTTACTAACTTTAAAGCCATATTATGCGAAGCCATACGAGATTGTGATGGACCTCACCCATGCCGGGCCTAGCAATCGCTTTAAGACAGACTTCCTCTCCAAGTGGTTTGTTGTTTTCCCGGGCTTTGCTTACGAGAACGTCTCTTCGGTCTACATCTACAACTGTAATTCTTGGGTGAGGGAGTACACCAAGTACCACGAGAGGCTGCTCACCGGACTCAAAGGCAGCAAAAGACTCTTTTTCATAGATTCTCCCGCAAAACTGGCCGAGCACATAGATTACGATCAGCAAAAGCTGCCGGCCGCCACCTTGGCTCTGGATGAGGACCTCAAGGTATACAACAGTGCTCTCAAGCTGGCTCACAAGGACACCAAGGTGACCCTCAAAGTAAGTTTTCCTTTACGTGGCCCATTGCCACAAAACCGGGGTGTCCCCAGGTGGCGCACAGCACCTGTCAGAACAGAAGCAGCCCATGAAGCTCTGAGCAGTCTTTGGGGGGGTATCCAGCTGGTCTGGACTTGCTAGGTTGCTGGGGGGCAGAGGGGCACAGCAGTATTGCAAGCCATTTAAGTGGTGGCAAAGGCAGGAGGATAGATGGGACTCTATTTAACAGGACTTTTTTTTTTTTTTTTTTGTAAGGTAATCAGGGTTAAGTGACTTGCCCAGGGTCACACATCTAGTAAGTGTCAAGTGTCTGAGACTCAGGTCCTCCTGACTCCAAGGACAGAGCTCTGTTCATTGCACTACCTAGCTGCCCCTTGGACTCTAGTTTAAGGCAAAGGAGTCAGTCCAACCAATGGCTCAAGAGTTCTTGGTCATAGCCTCATAGTCATTACAATTTTTTAAAAGCCTGAGACGCAAACTTTGAAGAGCTTAATTTTTCAAATACAAATATTTCAGAGATTTCTCTAGCTAGCATGTATATAGTACTTCAAGGTTTGCAAAACACTTTACATGTTTTATCTTATTTGGTCCTCATAATGACCTTGTGAGGTAGGTGCTATTATTATCCCCATTTTACAGATGAGAAAAGTCAATCGGGCAATGGTTAAATGACTTTCTAATGGCCACACAACTAGTAAGTTTCTGAAGTGAGATTTGAGCTCAGGTCTTCCTGATTCCAGGTCTAGTGCTCTAGACTTTCCAACTTGCTTTGAGTATCCTGAAGGATTTGGGGTGACTTAAAAATTAGGTTAACACCACAATCACATTTTTGTTTAGTGCTTTATGATTTACAGATTGCTCTCCTCACAACAACCCTGTGAGAAAGATAGTATGAGTACAGGGTATACAAAATTCTTAGTAAGATGTTAATCTGTTAAGGCTTAAGCTTGGGTGCCGTCTCTCTTAGTCCTTGCCTTAGAGCCTGGGAATGAGTGCAGAGAGGCCAGATTATTGGTGGACCCAGCCCCCAGGCTGCTGGCTCCCCAGCCCATCAGTTCTTACCTTCCCTTAAAGGATGGACACTGCAGTGATGGCCGAGCACGTGCGTTAACTAGTGGAATATGGCTGCTTTTGTCTTTCCAGGTTGGCTCTACTGCAATTCAAGTGACATCGTCTGAGCGAACTAAAGTCCTGGGGCAGACGGTTTTTCTGAACGATATTTACTATGCCTCTGAGATTGAAGAAATCTGTCTTGTGGATGAAAACCAGTTCACCCTGACCATTTCCAATCAGGGCACTCCCCTCACCTTCATGCATCAAGAGTGTGAAGGCATTGTCGCGTCCATCATTCACATCCGAACTAGATGGGAGCTGTCACAGCCAGACTCCATCCCCCAGCACACTAAGATCCGGCCAAAGGATGTTCCTGGAACACTTTTGAATATTGCATTACTTAACCTGGGGAGCTCGGACCCTAGTTTACGGTAGTTTGCTCTTAAATTTGTTTAGACCTCACAGACTGCTTAAGTAACTGACAAAGTGACATAAAAGCTTTAAGCAGATCCACTATAACACTGTAAATTGGAAAGTCAGGATGCAGTCTGGACTGGATGAATCCAACTGCATCCGTATACTGTCATGTTGGCCATCCAAGAAATGTCACCAAATGCATATAACACTGACCTGGCAACTTCTTAGAGGAAAGAGCCACTTAAAAAAAAAAATCATATTTAACTCTGCTTCTTTTCCATCTTCATCTCCCTTGGGGTAGTTTTCTCATGTTGGAAAGTCTATCTCAGGTTTTCTAAGAATCAAATGACATTGTCATTGTTTATAATGGAGGACCTAAAATGGAATAACTCAAAAAGTTACATAATCTACCATTCACATAGAATTTTTAAAAAAGTAATTCTTGATAAAAGCGAACATAGATGGTACCAAAAGCAGTGTAGTCTTGGTTCTGCTTAAGCTTATTAATTAATTAATTTATGAGTTTCCTTAAATACCATAGTTAGGGTAATTCCTTGTCCCAGTTGTATGTAATACACAGTCCCACATTTTTCCAACTAGAATTCTCAGGGCTGGAAAAAAGTTTTCGTAAGATACAGGGTGGCCCAGATTCTATATTGGATCCTTCAGGTTCTCAAAATCGAGAGGGAGAGAGAGACAGAGAGACACAGAGAGAGTGTGTGTAACATAAGTATGTTTGCACAGACATGCATAGGCATATCAAAAGAATGCCTGAAGTGGGAGATACTGAAATCTTAGCAATAACTGTGACATTGATTTCTCAGTTGAAGTGGGTTTTAAGTTGTAAGTTTCTCTTCAGCCTCCAGATTGGAAGCTCTTCTGGATAACCATTATAGTCATACTTTAGGAACATTAGCTTGAGTTTTCTTTAAAAATGTTGGTTTTTCTTTAATGAGTTGATGTGAACTATCAACTCTGTTTTGGCACATCAACACCCTCACAAAATATTGCAGCCGCCAAGTTACAGGAAGGCTATTTGCTAATGGAAATCTTCTTTCTAGCTATCAGTAATTATAATATTATATAACATAATAAAGATGCTTAGTTGAAGAAAACTTTATTTCGCAGAGTAGTTAAGCCATCATTTGATTCCATTACATTTGGGAGCCAGGGGTGAGGGCAGGAGGACCTTGGTTTTTCTTTTTCTTTTTGTTTTCCTTTTTCTTTTCTTTTCTTTTCTCTCCTTTCTTTCTTTTTTTTTTTTTTAAGGCAGGTGGGGTTAAGTGACTTGCCCAGGGTCACACAGCTAGTAAATGTCAAGTGTTTGGTCTGAGGCCAGATTTGAACTCAGGTCCTCCTGACTTTAGGACCGGCGCTGTATTCACTGCACCACCTAGCTGCCCCAAATTATCTAGATTTTTTTGTTTTTAGTGAGGCAGTCGGGGTTAAGTGACTTGCCCAGGGTGACACAGCTAGTAAATGTCTAGCGTGTGGATTTGAACTCAGGTCCTCCTGACTCCAAGGCCAGAGCTCTATCCACTAAGCCACCTAGCTGCCCTCAGTTTTTCAAAATATCCCTTTTCTGTTGCTTTTATTTAGTAATTATCCTCTGCACATTTTATGTGTTCCCTTCATGGTGGCAGTTTTTGTTTCCAGCCATTGGGGGTCATATTTAATAATCAGACCATTTGGAAATTTCATTTGTGTGAAAGGGAGATAAAGAAAGAATGAAGATTTGTGGCATAAATTAAGTTGGGTTTGAGTTTTTTTGTTTGTTTGTAAAGCCTAATCATACTCATCTTCAGCAGATAGTAAACCTTATAGGATGCTGAGCATCTTGTACCCAGGAGACATTTGGATTGAAGATGCTGGAATTTGAATTTATTTTCATTTGATTAGTGATTGCAGCATCTAAATTAGTGATTGCAGCATTTGTGTGACTTCTATTACCAGTGATTTCTGTATTATTAACTTGATCTAATTGGTCAGATTAGTGTGCACACAGTGCCAGCTTCTAGAAGAACTGAGGATTTTAAGATTTAGAGATTGAAGGACCCTTAAAGAGCTATTCCGGTTTGATCAGCTTGAAAATAGATTGTAGTCCCAAAGTTTTCCAGGGAGCAAGTAGCAAAGCTGGGATTCAGCCCCAGATTTTCTGCCTCCAAACTCAGCCCTCTCTTTGATTTTATATTAAATGGAAGTGTTTCCCTCTGCCTCTCTCCCAGTTTACTGTCTCAGACCTAGCCCTTCCTATAGGGAATTTCTCTGTCTTTTGCAGCCACCTACCTCACAATGCTATCATGAGTAGGTTAAAAATATTCATTTAGAAGAAACAACTGAGATACCGCCACCCTGATGATTTGAAGTATTCTTGTTTGACCACAGAACCTGAACAATTTACCCATAATTCCTTCAAAATGTAAAAAGTAGCAGATTATACTATAATCTCTTTGTTAAAATATCATTTGTTGTATGTGTTAAAATGACATTTTCAAATTTGGAAGAAATGTTGAAATGGCTTCATTTGTGTTTTCTTCCAGGTCAGCTGCCTATAATCTTCTCTGTGCCTTAACCTGTACCTTTAATTTAAAAATTGAGGGCCAATTACTAGAAACATCAGGTCTGTGTATACCTGCCAACAATACCCTTTTTATTGTCTCTATTAGTAAAACCCTGGCAGCTAATGAGCCACACCTCACCTTAGAATTTTTGGAAGAATGCATTTCCGGATTTAGCAAATCCAGTAAGTAGTGGCAATTTTCTTACAGGCTACAAATGAACCTAAGAAAATGTTTTTGGTTTTGGGATTTGAGAATGAAGCCTTTCACTTGTCACCTTGTCAGCTGGCGGGGGGGGGGGGGGGGGGGGGGGGGGGGGGGTGTTGATTATCAAAGGCTGAGGAAGAACCTTGGCCCCAGCAGGTGTTGAGAACAGCACACCCACTCCCTCAATCAAGCTGTAACCACATGTTCTGTCCTCTCTCTGGTAGTGTCCTTTCATTGACAGTGGCATGAATCGGCTCTAAATTCCAGATCCTGAGTCAGACCTTGATTAAGGGAGGAACTAGGGATGGGGAGAGATACTTGGTGAGCTTTACCAAGGGCGTTTTAGGCACCAGTAAATCCTTCCCCCCTTCCCCACAAAATAAAAGGTCTTTGCAAGTTTTCTCTACTTCTCCTACAATAAAATGTTTCAGGACAAATTTGATTTGTCTTGAATTTTGTATAATGATTGATGAAAGCTTTGATTAGTCCATCAAAGCAGTTGAGAGCCTTTAAAAAAAAAAGGTTTAGTGCCTTCTAATCTTTAAGCATTTTTCTTTTCAGCAACTGTCAAACCATGTCACAATTCATCCTCATCTTTATAGTAACATGTGCTATATCACTTCCCAAATGTAATTGAAGATAATACTGCCCTTGGAAGGTCGTCCCCCCCCCCCCCTTCAAGTTTCCTAATTTGGGGTTACTTAGGTTTATACTAATCTTCTGCCAGTAATTTTGCTCAAACAAAACAAAACCAAAAAAATAACCACTCAGCAGTGCAATTGTGATAAAGTCGATGTACTGATTTGGGAAATTTCTTTTCCAGGTATTGAATTGAAGCACCTGTGTCTAGAGTACATGACTCCCTGGCTATCAAATCTAGTCCGTTTCTGTAAACACAATGACGATGCCAAACGGCAGAGAGTCACTGCTATTCTTGATAAACTGATAACCATGACCATCAACGAGAAGCAGATGTACCCGTCCATCCAAGCCAAGATATGGGGGAGCCTCGGGCAGGTATTCGTGTTGCAGAAAGTCGGCTTTGGGCGCTCATCGGCACATTTAGATGCGGTTAATTTTTTTTTAAATTTAAGGTTTATTTAGTATTTTATTTTCCCCAAGTTACATGTAAAAACAATTTTTAACATTCGTTTTTAAAACTTTTGAGTTCCAAATTCTCTTCCTTCTTCTGTCCCCCCACCATTGAGAAGGAAGGCAAGCAGTTGCCTGATATACATTATACATGTGTAGTCATGCAAAACATATCCATAATAGTCATGTTATGAAAGAAGACATAGACCTCCAAAAAAAAAACTCAAGAAAAATGAAATAAAAGAAAGTATGCTTCAATCTCTATTTAGATACTATCAGTTCTTTCTCTGGGGATGGATGGCATTTTTTATCATAAGTCCTTCAGAGTTGTCATGGATCATTGTATTGCTGAGAAGAGCTAAGTCATTCACAGAGTCCATTTGCTGTTGCTTTGTACACAGTACATTTCATTTTGCATCAGCCCATGCAGGTCTTTCCAGGTTTTTCTGAGAGCATCCTGCTCATCATCTCTTAGAGTACAATAGTATTCCATCATAATCACATACCACAACTTGTTCAGCCATTCCCCAATTGATGGGCATCCCCTCAACTTCTAATTCTTTGCCCTCAAAAAAGAGCTGCTATAAATGTTTGTGTACATATAGGTCCTCTCCTTTTTTTTTTTTAATCTCTTTTGGAATACAGACATAGTAATGGTATTCCTAGGTCAAAGAGTAGGCACGGTTTTATAGCCCTTTGGACATAGTTCCAAATTGCTCTCCAGAGTGGTTGAATCAGTTCCCAACTCCACCAACAGTGCATTAATGTCTCATTTTTCCCACATCTAGATGGGGTTAATTTTCAATAGAGATAGTATTTGAGAAGGAAAGATAAGTTCCTATAGCATCATAGTTTGTGCACCCCAGTCTCGTAGAAGGTGACTAAAAGAGTTTGATCTGGCTTCTAGCATCACATAATAATCACTTGGTTGAAGCAAGTTAAATGCCAAGGCTGTTACCAAGAGAGGATCACTAAATGAGTTAATTGGAAAAGTGCTTTGTAAACTCTAGGTTAGTATATAAATTTGAGCTACTCTAGATGATGGTGTTCCCATTTGGGAAGGCTCCCAAAGGCTGTTCTGGCAGAACCAAAGCAGCAATATCGAAATCTACAGAATGCTTTCCCTTTCAGAACAGTCACCATAGAAAGCTGTTCCTTTCTTGCGGTGATCCCAGTCAAAATGTTTCTGAAAGAGCCAGTCAACAGATGGTCCCTTTGCCCAGCCTTGTCACTTTGTAGCCCTCCCTGCCTGAGATCTGGATCTGTTATGGGGTCAGTTCTTTATAGCAGACCTACTTAACTTTTCTAGAGTAGGTCAGGTCCACTAGAGTAAAAAATTATCCAGGGAAAAGAAACAAGGGTTCAGGGAGTATTAAGTAAGATGCCTGACTCATGATCTGCACATTAATCAGATGAGCAAATTTGCCATTCCTTATAGAGCACTTTTATTTAAAGCTAATGCTGGGAAGGCTGATACTGAGACAGAAGAAGGCAGCCTTGTTCATTTGGCTAATTTCTGAACGTTTCAAAGGAAAAATTCAGGGGCTGTATATAGAACTGCGGTTAGAGGGTATTTCTTTGTTTTGTTTTTGTTTTGTGGTTGTGTTTTACCGTTTTCTCCTTTAGATTACAGATCTGCTTGATGTAGTGCTGGACAGCTTCATCAAAACCAGTGCCACAGGTGGCTTGGGGTCCATCAAGGCTGAAGTGATGGCCGACACGGCCGTGGCGCTGGCTTCTGGGAATGTGAAACTAGTGTCCAGCAAGGTGGGCTCTTTGTCTCTGTGCCCTGCATTCTGGCCTCTTGGGTCACTGTTAGTTTCACTCTCAAGAGTTCTAAAACATCTAGAACAGCAAGCTCGTCATTTTACAATTAAATCGAATTATTTTATGCTAATATTTGTACCTCTTGTGTCACTCTAACAACAACAAAAACTCACAAAGTCTTGCTTCTTTCCAGGTGATTGGAAGAATGTGCAAAATAATTGACAAGACCTGCCTGTCTCCAACTCCTACCTTAGAACAACACCTCATGTGGGATGACATCGCCATTTTAGCACGCTACATGCTGATGCTGTCCTTCAATAACTCTCTGGATGTGGCGGCTCACCTTCCCTACCTCTTCCACGTGGTGACTTTGTTGGTGGCCACAGGTCCCTTGTCACTCCGTGCTTCTACACACGGACTGGTCATCAATATCATCCACTCTCTGTGCACTTGTTCACAACCTCATTTTAGTGGTGAGTGAGAGATGTTTCACTGGCCCTGCTCTCAGGGCCTTCCTCGGCTGCCATATTACTTTGGCTTGGGCTTAGATAAGGCCGGAGTAACGGTCTCAGGAGAAAGAGAGACATGTTTTTGGCCTCAGTTCCCAACAGGTTTCAGGGCAGCCATGTAGACTCTTGAGATGGAGCTCACCAGTCAGATCTGTAGCATGGACATGAGTTGACACCTGGGGGCTTTGTAGCTAGCCACTGAATCCAAAGCCATGTGGATCCATATAACCCTGGAGCTAAGGGCAGTGCTGTTTAAGTCGTTGGCTCTGTACCTTTGGTGCCTGGCCTAGTTCTGAGTGCAGGGGAACTAAAGGATGGAGGGATTCATAGAGGGTCTTGTTGGCTTCATTAACTCTTGAGGGCAGTGTCTGTATTCTTGTTTAATTTCACAGAAGAGACCAAGCAAGTTTTACGACTGAGTCTGACTGAGTTCTCACTGCCCAAGTTTTACTTGCTGTTTGGCATCAGCAAAGTCAAATCGGCTGCTGTGATAGCCTTCCGGTCCAGTTACCGGGACAGGTCTTTCTCCCCCGGCTCCTATGAGAGGGAGACCTTTGCCTTGGCATCCCTGGAGACAGTCACAGAAGCTCTCTTGGAGATCATGGAGGTACGATGGGGGGGACAATGAGAAACAGGATGAATCCAATAGGAGATCTCACATGCTTTCTACTGTGTGCTGTTGTCAGCCAGTAAAATCTCCCTGAGGTGTTTATATTTTTAAACCTTTTGGTGAAATGGGTGGCTCAATAGCAAATTTTCTCAGTGTTTGTATCTGCACCTTCACATACATGGAGATATATTTCAAGAGTGTTTTCTTTTAGGCTTGTATGAGAGATATTCCCGCATGCAAGTGGCTGGACCAGTGGACAGAGCTAGCCCAGAGGTATGGAGGGCTCCCCCATTCTCCATGGCCCTTGCTCTTCAGTAGCTGCATGTGGGGAGGAGGTCTGTGAGATGGCTTCTTTTGATTTTACAGGTTCGCATTCCAGTATAATCCATCCCTGCAGCCAAGAGCCTTGGTTGTGTTTGGTTGTATCAGCAAAAGAGTGTCCCACGGGCAGATCAAGCAGATTATCCGCATTCTTAGCAAGGTATTTTTTCTTTGGTCTCCGATGCTTGTGGGTCAGAGATTCTTCACAAGACCCTCCCATTTTTCTAGAGGACACTTAACTGTAGTTCTGTCCCGTTTGTTCTTCTGAAAGGTGCTTTGATTATTTTCTTCATTTTAATTCATGGGAAGAAAACAAGACTATGTACGAGATATTTTTGAAAGAGGGTGACGTCTGGTCCCCAAGCAGATGTGGGAGTGGGGGCGTTGTTTTTGCTAAACTGGAACTGAAAAGTTTGCCAAAATCAGGCTCCCCAAAGCTCCTCAGCTTTGAACTGTGAGCACGTGATGTGGTCTTCATTTCCGTGGCACTAGAGATTGTGGCTGTTCTGAAATATATGAGTGCTGCCCAGCACCAGGAAATACCAGGAAATGGGGCCACCTATAATTACATTATACCAAAGTTCCTGAGATAACCAGGACATTGTTTTCTTATTGCCCTGTTGTTCCAGAGCCTTTCACTGGAAACAGCCCTCATTCTTTTTTTTTTTTTACCCTCCTTCTTAATAAATTATTTCCTGCTTCTTTGACTGGATTCCGAGCTACAGTTAAATGCAATTTCTAAATTAGTATTTGACTTTAATGAAAATAAAACACAGAACTCTTGTTTTCCCAAAACAGGGCCTTGAGAGCTGCCTAAAAGGACCTGATAATTATAACAGTCAAGTTCTGATTGAAGCTACCGTCATAGCACTAACCAAATTACAACCACTTCTTAATAAGGTAACGATTCCCTACATGCAAGGAAAAATAAATACATTTTTAATGAAAATCAGTAGAACATCATGTTCTAGATCCTTTAAAGCCCAGCAGCCGCCTCATCGCAAACTGCTTCTATATCCTTCTTCCATTTCCTTGTTCTGAGTATCAGGCTTAGGATCATCGATACATTTTCTTTTGAATAATTCAGAAAATGAGGCTGATTCCCATTAAGAATACAAATTACCTCAATCACATTTCTGTCCTTATAGAATCCAGCTGCTTGATAGAAGAAAAATATTTACATTTCAGCAATAATTCTATTGTATTTGGTATGGCCATTTATTCAGTTTTATTAAATAATACCTCGACTCGATATTATGCTTTTCTTATGTAACCAGCCTGTGATGCAGGTGGTACAAGCATTACTAACCCCATTTTACAGATGAAGGCATTAAGGCCCAGGGAGGCAGACACCCTTGCAATCAGACAGCTGGCTAGTTTCCTGACTCTTATTTCCAGCCTTCTGTCTACTTCCTCTACCATGCTCGCTCTGATGATTCTTTCCCCCGGATTTCCTGAGTGCTTTTCTCACAACACCTCTGAGCACGGGGTAGCTCAGACCAGTAGAGAAGTTCACCCTGTGAGTGCCATTCAGTTTGTTTGGGCCCCCTCACATGAGGAAGGTTTCTGTGCCCAGTCGCAGAATAGGTGGGGCATGCAGCTGATCGGTGAAGGGGACGGACTAACCCTGGCTATCAGGTTCCCTATGGTTGGCCTTGAGGGCTTGGTGGGCCATTGGTCAGGAAGTGAGTGGGTGGTGTGTGCAGAGCAGGGTAGCTGACTCTGACGGATGGAGAAATAAGACATGTCTGAAGTTTGCCCTGTATCATTAACGTAGATGAGCTTTGATGGGGCTGTGTGTCATTAAGTGTGAAGTGTAAAGAGATGGGGAGGCAGCTGGTCAGAGAAGGCCCGTGGACCAGGGGCACCTGGGCAGGGCCTTGGCATGGAGGGAGCATCCGGTTGGTGTCTCTCAGGACAGTGAGGCTGAGATTTGGGATCCTAGGCTTTAGAGCTAGAAAGACCCTGAGTGATTATCTAAGCTCCGTCATCTGGTAGACCAGGAAACTGGAAAGGACCTTTGAGAGAAGAGCCAGGCTCGGAATTCCCTGTCCACTTTACCAAGTCCAGGGTCAGTCCTGGCACTGCCACTGAGCCAATAGCTGGCTGATCTGAGGGAATCACTTGACCAATTCTGGGGCCTCTGTTCCCTCATCCACAAAATGGGACTAATGCTATTTATACCATCAGTCAGTGAGCAAGTATGTATTAAATATCTGCTGTTGTGGCAGCCGTGGGCTTTGGGAATATGAGTTCAGAAAATGATGCAATCCCAGCTCACGTTTACATTCCAGTGGGAGAGGCTGCATCTACCCACAAGTCTGCATGGAATAAATTCCAAATAAATCTAAGGTACTTAGAGGAAGGAAGGCTAAGCAGTTGGGAGGGAAGGGGCTGCATCGAGGTTGAAGGTGGTGCTTCTGTAACCTTGCTGTGTAAGGAGCTCAGGACAACCTGAGATCTCATAACCCTCGAGCACTGCCTCAGTGTGTTATCACGCTGGTCATCATCCCCCTGCTGTGCCAAAGATTTCTCAAGCTCCTCTTTGGATAAGACCGGAGTTAGGGGGGAGCCCGTGCTGGGGGCCTCGTGCAGTGATCCAGGCATGGAGTTAGGAGTATCTGGACATGGGTGGCAGAAATGGAGAGGAGCAGGAAGAGCACACCATGACAAAGGAAGGTGCAGCTGGGCTTTGTCGTCGGTTTGGGGCACAGGAGAGTGTTGGTGCTGGTGAGGCTGCAGAGGACAGCCAGGCACCAGAGGCCTCTCAGAGATAGACCGGGCTGGCCTTTGGCCATGGGGGTGACTGGGGCAGGCTCCCCGTGAATGGCAGAGGGCTCTGCTAAACTGAGCATTCCTTGTGTGTGATGGCATACCCCAGCAGGAGTCCCCTCTGCACCGAGCTCTCTTCTGGGTCGCTGTCGCCGTGCTGCAGCTGGACGAAGTGGACCTGTATTCCGCAGGCACCGCCCTCCTGGAGCAGAACCTGCACACCTTAGACAGTCTCCTGCACGTCTTCAATGACCAGGTAACTGTCCCTGGGACACCTCCGGCCCTTCTCAGCTCCTGGCAAAGCCCATGGAAAGTGGCGCCTGTGGGAGCCTTCGGAGGCCCGGCTCCAGCCTTCCTTTAAGCAGCACTGCTTTGTGCTGGAATCAAACGTAGCCTCTAAAAGCCTGTTTAACTCACAACAGAACAGAAAGGCTGGAGCAGTACTAATGATAAAGGCAAAAACACGGCCAGTCGGAGCTAAGTCATTATCGTGGGTGATGTACTTCACGAAAAGTCAGTTGGGGAGGGTGGGTGGGAGCTGAAGATTCTATAAGAGCCTTGAGGATACTGTCAGTGTCTCTGGGGATGAAGGAAACCGGTGGCAGTTGCGGGGCGCGGTGGGCAGAGTGCTGGACCTGGAGTCAGTAAGACCTGGGTTCAAGTCCAACCTCAGCCACTCACTAGCTCTGTGATCCTAGCCAAGCTATTTTACCTCTGTCTACCTCAGTTTCCTTAATTGTAAAATGAAGATAATGATAGCACCTATCCCCCCACCCCCAGGGTTGCTTTGCCATTCTTAAAATGCTAGATGAATGTGATCTATTATTCTATCTCATTTTATTTTAAGACTTTGGGCAGGGGTGGAGAAGCTGCCGCCTACAGGCCACACGTGGTCCTCTAGGTCCTCAGGGGCGGCCCTTTGAGGGAATCCAAACTTCACAGAGCAAATCCCTTCATAAAAGGATTTGTTCTGTAAAGCTTGGACTCACCCAAGGACCTAGAAGGCCACATGGGGCCTAGTCTTAGGACTTTCTTTTGCTTTGATACAGGGGTCTCAGTTGTGTTATTCTTAGATTATCACCTGTGATTAAAGTTACTAGAATGAAGACAAGGGAAAGAGTGGATGGGGAAGACATTTTCCTGGAATAAGTGGGCTGTGGTAGAAAGAGTAAGAGACGTAATAATGAGCTGATGCAGCTCCTGTAAATGAGAGAGAAGCCGTTTTCTTCTCACCTGCCGTCTCCCCTTTTCATTCCCAGAGCCCAGAAGAAGTGTTCATGGAGATCCGGCAGCCTCTGGAGTGGCACTGCAAGCAGATGGACCATTTTGTGGGGCTCAACTTTAACTCCAGCTTTAACTTTGCCCTCGTCGGGCACCTCCTGAAGGGTAGGCCAGGAGAACCCGGGGCGGGAACCTTGACGTGGGTCATGTTTACATACACTGTCCTAGACAAGAGGTATTGAAGTAGCATTGCGTCAGGTTGTGTAGGGGAGCTCTCCTGGCTGGGCCCGTGCCCCGTGTCCCCAGCTCCCTGCATGCCGGCCTTCTAGTGAGCGATGTAGCCCCTCTTTCTGGCAATAGCTACAGACTGTTGATCAGCATCGTGCAGAGTATGGAGCCATATAGTGGTGATGGCTTGGAGGGAGTGTGCAGGGGACCAGCAGCCTTAAGCAATACCAGGGCTGGTCGATCTGCTGACTGGGGAGAGCTAGGCTGCCTGCTTTGTTAGCTTTCAGTGCTCCCCTTTAGTCCCAGGCAGTCAGAATAGGAGATGCTACTTTTCAGAGCTTAATATGCACCAGTGTGTGTCTTTTTTTGCCTTGTAAATAGAAATTTAGGTTTCTTTCCAAAAATAGTGTAGAAGTTTTCCCTGTAAGATGAAACACACACAGAGATTTAAATTAAATATTTTGGGATATGTAAATAACGAAGTGTTTGCTTCTTCCAAGGTTCTGAAAAATTTCCAGATGTCTTTTCTATTCATTGTCTTAAAACACGTCTAATAAATTGGTTAGCATTAATACTTTAAAGCTTACAGAAAGTTAACTTACACTTTCCTCTTGCTCTGAAGGGGAAAATATATCACTTGGAATGTCCACCACTCGTTTCAGTGTGTGTGTGTGTGTGTATGTGTGTGTGTGTGTGTGTGTGTGTGTGTGTGAGTGAGAGAGATTTTAAGCTTCTGGAGATTGTGTTCTGCTTCCTTTGTGTCCCCCTCAGCACCGAGGTCAGTTCAGTGACTCCATCAGTCCCGGTGGATGAGTCTGTTTATAATTCTTTGCTTCTTTGTTTGTTTAGGATTTCGGCACCCTTCACCTGTCACTGTTGCAAGAACCGTGAGGATTTTACACACACTGCTAGCACTCGTTAATAAACACAGGAATTGTGACAAGTTTGAGGTGAACACCCAGAGTGTGGCTTACCTAGCAGGTAAAACACCCATCTTTGCCATCAGTCCATAGTAAAGATCCCTAAGTCTTCAAGCTGAAAGGAATGAGGGAACTAGACCAGGTATTTTGGTTTGGATATTGAGGTGCCTGGAACGTTCTCTTAATTTCCATAAGTGCTGGCTCCTGAAGGAATAGCAGCCCCCCTTCCCCAGCACAGGCACCTAGAGCTGTCCCTTATTGCCAACACATCAGATCTAAAGTTCTTATAGGCACCATCTTCATCTCCTTGTGCTCTCTCTGGAGCATGCCTCTCATTCTTTCTAAGTGGACTTTTCATTAGTAAATGATATTCTTGCCTTCCTTTACTAGCTAGGTTAATGCAATTCAATAAAAAGTTATTTAATGACTACCATCTGCAAAGCAGTGAATATAAATAGATGATAATGACCTGAGCCAGGGTGCTGGCTGTGTGGATGAAGAAAAGGGATGTTCTAGCTAGATTCTTAAGGACTTAGGATGGACATGGCAACTGGTTGGACAAGAAGGTTGAGAGGGAGGAAGAAAATTGAGGCTAAGTCTAAGAAGAGAGAACGGTAATGCCCTCAGCAGATGGAGGGAGGTTCAGGGGAGATAGGCTGGCTGTAGTTTTGGACCCGTCAGGCTTGAGAGAATGGTAAGGAGGCCGGATGAAGATGTCCAGCGGCAGGCCGTGAGCAGAGACTGGAGCCATCGCGTGGCCCAGTCCAGGCCTTTGGCTAGAAGGCTTTCTCCCTTTAATCCAGTCTTCCCCGTGGTCCTCTCTTGGCAGCCGTACTGCCATCTGTTACTTCTCTATTCCGCGCTCCCTAAGGATCAGGTCATTTGTTTTGTACTCTGTTAATGGGGTTTTTTATGTTGTGTACCTTAAAAGCAGGAGAGAACACTAGGCCTGGGATTCTGGACATCTGGGGTCTACTCCTGGCTCTGCTCGCTACTAGTTGTCTGTCCGTTTTCTTTTTCTGAGCCTTAGTTTCCTCATCTCTAAAATGGAGATAATACTTCTCCTGCTTACCTGACAGAGATGTTAGGATCAAAGAAAGTAATGAATGGGAAGAAAACACTTTAAGAATGGCAAAGCCCTGCACAGTTGTTAGGAGTGGGCGTGACTCATGGATTTCGTGTTTCTGTGTGCCATGTTCCCCAGTAAAAGGCTGGCCCGCTGAGGACCAAGACTGGGTCTTCTCAACGCTCCACGTGCCCTGTGTGGCGTTTGCTCATGCACCGTGGCCCACCCCTCCTTAGCTTCCTGTCCCCCTGCCTTGCGTGGTACCTGTCATTCGCCAGCCTTTTCATTTGTCCTGTGACTTTTGTTCTAGCTTTACTTACCGTGTCTGAGGAGGTTCGAAGTCGCTGCAGCTTAAAACATCGGAAGTCACTCCTGCTAACTGATATCACAGTGGAAAACGTGCCTATGGATATATATCCCATCTATCACAGTGACCCCAGCCTTAGGTAAGTGGCATGAACTCTGCCAATGATGGCTGTGCTGACGCAGAGAGCCAACGAGATGGGCAGTCCAGAAGGGAAAAAAAGTGAACCATCCAAAAGAAATTTACGTTTGGTTTTGGAAAACATTTCGTGTGATGAGGATTCACACAAAAAATTTACTACCATACTTTGGTTTTGACTGCTTGGGCGAATAGAGTCACTTTCACATTAAATAGCTAAATTGTTTTGCTTCATTTAAATGGACACAAAAGCTGGCATTTGCCAGTCCCGCAGGTCCTGTAGCCCGGGGGTGCCATGGGGCACTGTCCTGTGATATTACCATGCACCATCCCAAGGTAGGCAGTGAGGGAGTCCTTGTAACATCCAGAAGCTGCCCAGAATTGAGGAAGAGACCCTCCTATTCAGGTGTTCATCAGACTGATTGTGTTTGTATATAAAACGCTGATGTTGGGCAGTTTCCTATACCGTGGATCACCGAACTTTGAGAGCCAAATCTCGTGTCCTCTCTGTTTGTTAGCAGGAAGTATGTTTTCTTCCCAAAGAGTAGGTGTTAGCCTGACCCTTTCATGCCTCTGTAACAGTTAAGGTTATTCTTGTGATATGTTTTTAAAAAAAAAAAAAACAAAAAACAGACCAGCCTCCTAGTTAAATGTAGAGTTCAGGGAATTGACTTTTCCTCTTTTAAATACAAGATATTCAGTAACTTTCCACTAACATTGTGAAGGCCTAATTTGTTTTTCATTTAGAACCACTTAGAAATCGTCTTTGATAATTGCTGTTTTTGTTCTGGAAGCAAATCAGGTAGACCTGCAGGCCAAACCTTTCATTCTTTCAACCTCGCTTTTCTTCAGAATGTTTAAGAAACAATTATCTAAGCTTGAACCCAGGATCACTTTCTCTTGGATTCCTTGTGTTTGAATGAAGCAATTTGGACTTTAGGATTTTCCTCTTGGGAGTATTCATTTAAATTCAGTTTTGAGCAATGCCCGGAGTCTGCCCATATATGTTATGCTGGTAAATTCTGATTGAATTGGCAAGGCAGAGGTGCGGGAACTGATCTTTTTTAAACTAAATTGTCCTGACAAGATGGCTTTTAATTTATTACTCCTATTGTAAGAAATATTGTAATGAAAGAGATTTGGAGGGTTATGCCCTTGTACTGCAATTTATAATTAATTGATAGCAGTAACTGGTAACTTGAACTGCTGTTGTGTGTGTGGGGTGGGGTGGGGTTGTCTGTGAAACCAATTTATTTATTTTTGGGTGTTTAAATCTTTCAGGACACTAAAGGAAACACAACCCTGGTCCTCTCCAAAGGGTTCTGAGAGACATCTTGCAGCCAGCTACCCTCCTGTGGGCCAAACTAGCCCCCGAACCAGAAAATCCATGAGCCTGGATATGGGGCAGCCTTCCCAGGCCAACACGAAGAAGTTGCTTGGTCAGTTTGTGTGTTCAGTTGGCAGTGTTATGAACTCTTATTTAAGAAATAGCTGTCTTTCTTTCAAAGATCAAATACTTTCTTTTTTCACTGGGAAAACAGCATGGTAGAAAAAAACCACTAAACTTAGCCATCTGGGTTCAAATTCTGTCTCTACAACCTGCTAGTTAAATGACTTTAAACAAATCCTTTAATTTCTCAGCCTCAGTCTCCTCATTGGCTTGCCTTCTTTACAGGGCTGTTGTGGGAGTAGTCATGGGGTATTTTTTATTAAGTGTTCAGGATTGCTGACTGATTCTTTTAGATTTTGCAAGAGAAAATTGGCAGAAGCCTTAGGTGACCAGTTTCTAGCTTTTGTGATTAAAGACAGTTGTTTGATAGCTTGGTGAGGCACTCTCTCCTTCTTTATTTATTTATTTATTTTTTGGTGAGGCAGTTGGGGTTAAGTGACTTGCCCAAGGTCACACAACTAGGGAGTGTTATGTGTCTGAGGGCAGATTTGAACTCAGGTCCTCTTGACCCCCAGGGCTGGTGCTCTATCCACTGCACCACCTAGCTGCCCCAAGGCACTCTCTGTGAGGACTTCTAGGCATAGTAGCTATGAGCTTAGGTCTGCAGTCTGTCTCAGGGCTCTCCTTTCTGCCCCATTTTAAGGTCAACTGCCATAAGACACGGCTCTTCCAATAAAGGTGTCCTGGGCTCAGGCAGGGGCTTCCAGAGCCCCTGGCCTATGTTTCCAAAAATTTCAGCCTAAGATCAGAATCTTTCATTTTGATACAAGTAACTAATAGTTCACTGTTGCCTATTTTTTTCTTCTCCTAAAGTCAGACCTTTGAGAGTCAAAGCTTTTCAGCCAATGTGAAGGATATGATTACATTTTAAAAGTTATATTTAAATTAATATGTCAGTTAAAAGAGCAAGTGAGATTAGAAACTGTAATTAAATTATTTTATTTTTCAGTAACAGAAAGTCTACCAGTGAGAGCTCACCTGCCATACAGACGTTATCCTACAGAAAAAAAGCCCAGGGGTCCAGGTGACCATACAGTGGCCTTTTGACTGAAGGAGCTTGATGCTGACCAATACCTTTCATAGCTCAATAGGTCTTTGTAATCCACTAATGACGTAAACGCGTTATCAGACTGACTTATGCCATATGAATAGAATAGATGGGCACAAAGAAATCCAGAAATAAAACAGACCGATTGGGGTCGGGGGAACCATTCCTATAAAATGTGAAAGAGACAGACTTGGAGTCACAATCATAAGCCAGTTCGCCAGTAGCCAGTTGCCAGAACAAGCATCGTCTTTGTTTCAGACGACTCGATCTCCTCCTATTTGTTGGATGGAGCTTGTCACGGAAGGTTAAATAAAAGTGCAGGAGAAAATTAGTGTCAGTCTGCATACAGAGTAGTAGTGCTTGAGTTTTGTAAAATACCTGGAAATTAAATAACCATCCCCTAATATGAGCTGTCTGGCTTTTTATAAACAGGTTGGGTAAAAGGACTCTGGGTTTTAGGTTTTCTTTAAGCCATGCCCGGAAGCTACAGGCACCATCAGGAACACAATAACAATGGCTTCCATTTCTGTTGTGCTGCGTGGTAACAAGGTGTTTATGTGTGCATTATTTCCTTTGTTCTTCACAACAACCTGGTGGGGCAGATGGTTCTAGGATTGTTACCCTCATCATGCAGACGGGAATTGAGAATCCAGTGAAATCACCTGTCCAGGCCACCCACATAGGAGTAATCAGAGCTGTGACCTATGCTCAGTTCTGGTTGCCTGGCCTGGCCCTTCCCACACTGTCTTCTGCAAAGAACCAGGATGGATTGTGGAATTATTCAGTTACTTGAGGCCTCTCGTTTTGATTCTGAGTGAGAGAATGTGCCCCAGTGAGGGCCTTGAGGGAGAGAGGTCAGGGCTCCAAGTTATTCTTCAGTTGGTAATACTTTGAACCAAGTATGAGACTCGGGGAGAAAGTGTCCATCCTTAAAAAATGACACTGTAGTATTCCTGTTAGTGCCCCTAAGCATGAGTCTTCATTCACAGGATCATAGGATGCACAAGCTAATAGGCACTGTGGACGTGATGTAGGCCAACCCCTCATCTTACAGAGGAGGAAACTGAGGCCTGGAGAGGTTAAGTGACTTGATGGCATGACTTGTTAGTAGAAGGACTGATCAGAATTGATTTTTGCCAGAACCCAGATGTCCCTCATGATTTCTCTGTGGTGTCAGAATCGGGGTTCCAGGTGTGTTTCCTTGTGATCATGAGACTTCTTTGACCGAGCTGACCTTGGCTACTGCCTGAGGCACCCTCCTTCCTCTCCCTCCTGGTACCGTGGCATTCCCTTGTGGGAACAAAAACATCTGTGGCCCCTAACTTGGGGAGACACCTGATGATTTTAGCCTGGTCCAGGGTAGCCACATGCCCAGGAGCTCAGAATCCCCTCGGGGTGTGGGCAAGTCATACTCACCCTCTGCTCGAGCAGGATAGACAGCAGAGACTGTTGTAGGATCTGCTCTGTTCCTGGACTTGGCTGTTCTCAGCGCTGATGCTTTTGCCCTCTCTGCCTGTAACCCTTTACAGGGACAAGGAAAAGTTTCGATCATTTGATATCTGATGCCAAAGCTCCTAAGAGGCAAGAAATGGAGTCTGGAGTCACCACGCCCCCCAAAATGCGGAGAGTAGCAGAGAACGACTATGAGATGGGTGAGAAGCAGCCTACTCTTGGCGGCTCCGTTAGAAGCTCTCCCCTCCGGGGGCAGAGCCTCTGCCGTCCTTCAAATGGTCACCCTGGGCAGCAAAGTCGTCGCGCCTCCGAGGGAGGCTTCACAGGGCTCACAGGGAAATGATCAGTCCCCAGGATCAGTAACAGCTGCCGGTCTCTCTTCTCTTGCAGAAACCCAGAGGATCTCGCCGCAGCCACACCTGCCACTCCGGAAAGTGTCTGTGTCTGAATCCAATGTTCTCCTGGATGAGGAGGTGCTCACAGATCCCAAGACCCAGGCTCTCCTTCTCACTGTCCTGGTAAGGACGCCCTGCCCTGCTCCCTCTTAACACCTTCGGTTGGCAAGTACATCAGGGAGACCTGGCAGGGAGAGGGGCACACACCGGGGGGGTCGTTTAGCACATGCAGAAATGAAAGAGATCAGTAAAAATTCATTTTAAAAAGTAAGAAGGGGAAGCTAGGTGGTGCAGTGGAAAGAGCACTGGCCCTGGAGTCAGGAGGACCTGAGTTCAAATGTGGCCTCCAATGCTTGATACTTACTAGCTGTGTGACCCTGGGCACTTGACCCCAATTGTCTCACCAGAAAAAAAAAAAAAGTAAGGGAAAGGAGCCTCCCCTTCTCACCACACCAGACAGGAGAGTATTTGCTAGTCCCTGAGCTGACTTTAAATGACCCATCGTGATTTAAACTCTAATTAATGATGATTTGGGGGGATGTTTTTATGAACTTAAGTTGACTAGGATACATACTCCATTTATTAGGGTTACTCTACTTTTGAAGGAAGCAAAAGAGTATTAAGTGTCATAGATACTAGAATGTTTTCAGATCCAGCTATTTCAGGCTGGTGTGTTCATCAGTGTATGAATACCCCAGGGAGCCACAGACCAGGAGTCATGATGTCAGTAATGGATTCTTTTTTCTCTTCTTGTCCTGACAGGCTACTCTGGTTAAGTATACTGCGGATGAATTTGACCAGCGCATTCTCTATGAATATTTAGCAGAAGCCAGTGTTGTCTTCCCAAAGGTTTTTCCAGTTGTGTAAGTATGTGAATTTGCTTTTTACTTAGCCTGTTCCATTTTCCTGAAGTTAAATGCTCCATTAAGTTTTGAGGAAATTGCTACTACTACTACTTCTGCTGCTGCTGCTGCTACTGCTACTGCTCTTCCTACTACTATTACTGCCACCACCATGACTGCTGTTACTATCACCACCACCACCACCACCACCGCTGCTGCTATTGCCACCGTCACTTTATTATCACCCATTCCTACTATTAGCACTACCATCATCTCGCCACTACTACCATTACTGATACTACCACCACCACCACAGCCACCACCATGACCCTTACTACTACTGCTCCTAATGTTCCACCACCACCACCCCTATTACTAATACCTTCTACTATTACCACCACCACCATTACTATGACCTCTACTACTATTACTGTCACCACTGCTGTCACTATTACTACTAACACCACCACCAGTACTACTCCTACTTTTGTAGTCTTGTCAGGAAAGGAGTTGACTGAGGGAGAGTGTTGAGGTAACATTGAATGTATATAGAGCCTTCATTCCCGGCTGCACAGAGAAGTATGGCTCAGTACCTCCCAACCCCATTTGCCTTTCATTTCTGGACCTTCCCTGGCTTTCCTTTACTCACTCGAGGGCCCTTGTCCATCTCCTAATAGCAGATGGTCAGACATTTACAGACTGATGTGTCGCCGTGTTGCTTCCCCAGTTCTCCGCTTAGAAGGAGCCCCCCATCTGGTTCCCCCAGATATTTCTTGTGAGCCCTCCTGAGACAGTCTCTCCAGGTGTTATTTAAATGTAGAAGGTTCAAGGGGAGTAATCCACATTTCTGAGCACTCTCCTTCCTGCCAGTTCATTCTGCAAAGTTTATTTTTTAAAATACTACCTGTTTATAAAGTCATTTCTCACATACTAATTGAGGGGAGCAACAGGTAGGTAGCCTTGTAATTTATATTTGTGGGTTTCCTTATCTTTTGCCAGCAGATTTTTTTTTTCCTAATTGTGTTTACTTTGACTGGTATTAAGCATTTTTTGTTTTTTGTTTCTGTTCTTTGGTCATATATCAGCAGAGATAGGAAGGAGAGAGCTTAGAGAGAAGCTAAGCGGCAGCCTGCCAGGAGTTAAAATTAAGTGCAATTGAATGAATAGAGGGGATTTATTCAGTGTTTACTATGTGCCAAGCACTGTACGGATACTCAAGAAACCACCAGTAAAAGCTTGACAATATCTGTTCTCCTAGAAAGGCCTGGAAGTCCTAAGTGTGCTGCAATGGTGAGCGCCCAGGCCCAGGAAACCTTAGCTTCCCTCAGATGATAGTGGCTGGTGGCCTGGAGGGCAGAGAAGCAGGGAATATGGAGAGACGTGGCCGGGGGGTCCTCCGTCTTAGGGAGGCAGTAGGTTGGGGGCCTTCCATCTCATCCAGCATGAGAGGGGAAAGCTGGGAGTGGAGGGAGTGGGGGACAGTCAAGTGATAGACTTAGCCGAGTCTCATATTTGGTCATCGCAAGTTTTCATTTCTTTCCCCATTTTTCTTTTAAAGACACACCAGGTAGGGATGGTCTCTGTTGTTGTTGTTGTTTGTTTGTTTGATCTTTTTAAGTCATCTCTGGACTCTGTTTTTTAGACATAATTTGTTGGACTCAAAGATAAATACCCTGCTGTCATTATGCCAAGACCCCAATTTATTAAATCCAGTCCACGGGATTGTGCAGAGCGTGGTCTATCATGAAGAGGCCCCACCACAGTACCAGACAGCGTACCTCCAAAGTGAGTCTGCCCGGCGGGTAGGGCTGGGGCGGCAGAGGGGGCAGCGCTCCGAAGCAGGTGCCACCCTCAGCCTGCCAGTCAGGCTTCACTGCTCTTGTCACGGCTTCCTGAGTTTTTTTAATAGAGCCACCGAAATCAAGTAATAACTTTTCTCATTTTAAATACAAATGTCGTTTTATGTTAGCAGTGCATTTCAGAAAGCTCCACTGTCTCAGCTGAAGACATTTTTAAAAATATGTAGCTAGGACATATAGCATCTACCTTGCCCCTTGTTTGATTTTTCTAAGAAAAGAAATGCTTGGTATGAGTTAATAGCCTCTGTTCTGTTGTAGGTTTTGGTTTTAATGGTCTGTGGAGGTTTGCAGGACCATTTTCAAAGGTAAGAATCCTGTGTTTTCTTGTTAATGCCAACAGAATGTTTTGCAAATCAGAGATGTGCCCTGATTTTAGAAAATGAACTGTTAGGCAAACTTAGTTCTGAAGGGGTGGGTGAGACTTCCCTGCTGAGTTCCTTCTAAGATGCCGTCTCATCTACATCTTTTGTGGAGCCTCTGTTGTGTGAAGTGAGGGAAGCCTGCAGAAGCACTTTGAGGGCTCAGGCCCGGGCTTTTCTTATCTCTTCAGTGACCGACTTTGCCTGCTCGTGACTGCTGTTTCAGAGTGAGGAAAAAGCAGATTGTTACTGTGCTCATCTCATTCCTTTTAAGTCCTTTTTTAAGCCCCTCCTAGGAATCCTCTCAGTACAAATATACTCAGTTTATATATTAGTTTCCACATGATGTATTGCATTAAAAATTTTCATTTTTTATGTATCAAAAACTATTCTTTGATTGCTATCTGGCCTAGCACTTGATCACCTGGACCATAAATGATGATTGAAGGCAGCGCTTTTTCTGTCATCTCTCTGCCAAAAAGTGCTCTGTCCTGGCCTAACCTGATGCAGCCCTTGGGTCCCCCAAAGATCCCTCAGAACATGGCATTGGGCGGGGCTTCGACTCTGGGACCAGTGGGGACCATGCACCAAATGTGGAGCTCGGTGAAGGGTGGTCAAGTTTGGGGCTCTAGTACCTCTTGAAGACCTTCTACAGACTTCTAGAAGGCTGACAGTCAACTTTGGGAGAGGGAACAGACATCGAAGGAGATCGTACGTTGTCGAAAGTACTGAAGAGTTAGCCCCTCTCCCCACGGTATGGCTACAGTGCTCATGATGTGGTTGGTGGTAACTAAATAGGGGTCAATTGACTGAGTGAATTCTTCCCCAGTTGTAAAGAGTTAGGTTTTTAACTTGTGAATTTTTTTAAAAAATCTTGACATTAGTGATTGGTGTGGAGAGCTGCCAGCGTAGAAACGTTTTCCTTCTGTAGCTTCCTAACTCATCTCCGAGAGTCACAGTGGCCAGGCCCCACGAGGTCAGCACATAGCTAGTGTATGTCAGAGGCAGGGCTCAAAGACATCACGCCTTCCCGGCTCCGAGCCCAGCTCTCCCACAGTGACAGGTTCCTTCCTAGGAGTAATTTGTGGTATTATTGAATGGTATCTGCTAGAGATGCGGCGACGTAAGAACGCTGCCCTAGGAGCACTGTTGTGAAAGTGCAGATTTTTAGTCGTGTGTCCTAATAGAATACGTGGTGTACATCTGGATCTGTGAAATGACTGCAGACGTGAAGGCGGCGGAGATGTATACTACAGGTTGTTTTCTCTCACTGGCTCTGATCTGCGAAGAGAGCGAGAAGCCCGAGGCAGGTTTTGTCTGCTTATTTGTTCAAGAGGAAGCAGAATGTAGAGCAGGCAACCTTTGGCTCATGAAAAATTCATCTAGTAGCTTCAGGGGCCTTCGGACCACTTGGTGTTTAAGCTTTCTTAAGGAGAAGAGGAAGAGGACCGCTGTTCAGGGTGGATGGGGCACTGATAATGAAGGATGCGGCCCTGCCAGCTCTTTGATCGGCTTTTGTTTTCTGTGCCAAAAATATGACCCTTGCATTGGAAAAGACCGAACAAAAATGACTGGTCGGTTGTGCTATGCCTGCTGGGAAGAGAGCTAGTGAAGAAGCCCTTGGTGACGTCATGTAGCTGGACCCGGGTGGCCCGGAGCGGGGCTCCTTGTCCTGTTTCCTGTCCCTGGACTCTTCAGGCAGCAGCCCAGCAAAGCCTCTCGATGGACCCCTTCTCTGAATGGTCTTGTTACATGCATCAAATAACATAGAATTACAAAGGAAATCAATTAGGTTGAAATACAGTTATCAGAATTTTTTTAAAACACAAGTTCCCACCTCCCAGATGCATTAGATGCTAGGGTCTAAGTAGAGCCTAGGCCTGTGTTAGCAGGTGTGATTGCTGAGCCTCTGACGGTAATCTGGGACAGCTCCCAGAGAATGGGAGAGATGGCCCAGGATTGGAGAGGGGGTGGGGAGGGACAAAGGGGGAGGTTCAAGCGCCAGACTAGGAGTCCGCAAGGCCTGGGTGTAAATCCTACCTTCCTGGTTGAATTGCTGTTTTTTTCTCTTCTGTTGAATTTTGTTTCCTCTTTCTGATGGTTCCTCCTGTTGGTTTTAATTTTTACTTACAACATCACTAATGTGAAAATATGTTTAACAGGAATGTAAACGTATAGCCTGTATCAGATTGTACACCGTCTTGGGGAGGGTAGTAGGGAGGAAGGGGGAAAAAAATTTTAAACTCAAAAGCATATGGAAGAGATTACTGATAAATCAAAATAAATTAATAAAAAATTAAAAACAACAACCAAAAAATCCTGCCTTCCTGGGCGAATCAGCCCAAGAGTCTTCAGAATTCTTGACCCTCACCTCTCCAGGTTGTGGTGAGGCCCCAGTGAGGCAGGGGTCTGGAAAGGACTTTGAAAACCTTTGGCCCCTCTTGTACAGGCCTCTTCCCCATGTTTGTGTTCTGGAACCTGGGATCCAGGCTGGACCCTTTGTCAGAATAATGTTTTTAAAGACCTATAGTAAATACACAGAATAACCATTTATATTGAAACAAGGTATCGAAATATTTATTAAAAACAAGTTCCCGGGGCAGCTAGGTAGTACAGTGGATAGAGCTCTGGCCTTGGAGTCAGGAGGACCTGAGTTCAAATTCGGCCTCAGATACTTGACACTTACTAGCTGTGTGACCCTAGGCAAGTCACTTAACCCCAATTGCCTCACCAAAAAAGCCAAAAAAAAAAGGAAGCATCCTGGGCAATCTTGGGAGGTAGGAGGGGCCTGGAAACCAAGGCCGAGTGAGCCCTTGCAGGGGGCACTGAGAGGGAGTTCTGATCGGGTCTCGGAACTTCTGTCCTCCTGGAAAATAGGGTTATGTGTGTAATTGGCCTCCAAACCAGGCCAAACCCCACAGCTCTCTGTAAATGACAGTGAGTTAAGCTTTGCACAGCAAACCTGAATGGATCCGCAGATATCCTCTTTCCCTTTGCAGCAGACGCAGATCCCAGACTACGCCGAGCTCATCGTCAAGTTTCTCGATGCCTTGATTGACACGTATCTGCCTGGAATTGATGAGGAAGGCAGTGAGGAGTCTCTGCTGACACCCACCTCTCCCTACCCTCCCACAGTGCAGAGCCAACTTAGTATTACTGCTAATCTCAACCTTTCCAACTCCATGACCTCACTGGCAACTTCCCAGCATTCCCCGGGTAAGTAAAGTGTGATTTAAGGGAGTCTGAATAATACTGGTCAGATACAAGAACATTTCAGGTCCTTCTTTGATTTCAGTTTGTGGCAGACTTGCATAGACATTCTCGCTGATTTAAACTATGGTTTGCTACTTTGCAGATGTAGCCTTTACCACTGAGGTGATGTGAAGATAGATGTTAGCATGTTCTCAGGACGCCGATGGGTTTGTCTGGTCACGAGCCATGCCCAGGCAGGTATATAGCAGCCTATAACAGAGCTGCTGCTGTCTTTGGACCGTTATGATGCAGGCAAGCGGTCAGTTTTGCAAAAGAAGAGACTTAATTTAACAAACATTTATGTATTAAACCCCTATTATATGCAGACTATCATAGAGAATTACATAGTTTGGATAAGAACTTACAGTCTGTAGTAGGAAGGGATGGCACCCAGATTATTATAATGCAGAAATGCATTAAAATTTGCACCATAAGATGCTTTTGAGGTCTGAAAGGTCAGACATCATTACTGGACTGGTGATAGAAGAAGATAGGAAAGGCTGGGGGTGGCCCTGGAGATAGAGAGCACAAAACGTGGCCAGTGGGTCAGCAGGAGCCCAGAACGCATTTGGGGCCCAGGCGGGTCCAGGTGTGCAGTGAGGCTAGAAAGGCAAGGCAGAGCAGACAGGAGAGCCTCGAAGGCCTGGTGGAGGGGCTTACATTGTTTGGTATTGCATAAGTAGTCACTGTAGAATCCCTAACAGAGGGTGACATGATCAGCCCAGGGACATGGCTCCTTATCCTCTGGTCACTTAGAACCAAGAAGTCTGCTGAGGAAAGTAGCTCTTTAACACCTCTTTGATTTATTCCTTGCCTTAGCCTCTCTTGGCACAGGGAGCCTCTTGACTTTAGAGCTGAGATTTTCAGGCTCTAAGAAACCACTGAATTGGGGTGGGAGAGGCCCCATGGATGGAGGGCGTCCGCCAGACCTGGATTCAGGGCCTGCTCCTGACTCATATTGACTGGGCAGCCCTGGCAAGCCCCTGGGCTTCTCATGAAACACCAAAGCTGAAATAATCAGAAATCATCATAGCTGGGAGTGACGTGGCAAGGAGAATCCTATGTGGAGCAGCCTAGGGCTTGGACCCTGGGCCATGTTACAGCCTGATGCAGCGACTGGTGTTAACAGTGAGAAATAGTCATTGAGGTTAAGTCCTGATTTCAGAGAACAGGGACTTGAAGAAGTGATTCCCCAAAATGGCTAAAATTTGGTTAACCTCAGGCACCTTTGCTCTTACTGGATTTTTAACAAACGTTTTGGTGCTTGAAGACAGAGACGAGTTACAGGAACTTGTTGCTCAAAGGAGAATGAGCTTTATATTTGGAAGTGTCTTTGTCCCTCGTTCCCCAGCAACCATGGAAAGGGATTCCTGCACTTGGAAATGACTGTGATACGATCCTAGGACCCGGTCATTAAGAGACAGGTGACGCCAGGTAACCTTCAAGGCACCTGTTGTTTGTGGGAGAGTTTCCCGGCTCTGGCAGCCACAAAAGGAGATGGACGTGTGTCGGGGAGGAGACTTTGAAAGTCCCTCTGCACCAGAGCCGGCATGGCACTCGCCTGGGGAGGCTCTGGCCCTCGCACGGCCTGGTGGGGTCAACCTGGCCCAGACCCCGCAGGCGAGGCACATCTGGGGAAGGAGGCTTACAGGTCCAGATCCAGATGTGGGTGTGCCAGCTTGTGTCCGTGTGCGTGGGTACATCCCTGTGATGCTAGAGAGGAGAGAGCAGAGATGGTTTTTCATCAAGTTTCCTTATAAAGCATACGTGGCTTACTTTGTTTCTGCACGCACTCCCACCCCTGCCCACCCCCCAGGAACGAGGGGCATCTAATCTAGTCCCTTCCTTGCCTCTTGAATCTACTCACGGACCAGTGGGTGGGCCATTTCACTGTGCTGCTTCTGACCATTGCATTTTGTTTATCAAAGCAAATGAAAATGTGGCCAGCGATGAAATCCATTTGATTCTCCAGAGTTATTGCTATTGTTTCAGAAAGCTGTTTAGAAAGGATGCTCTTTAGCCGGAAGGGAATTTTCAAGGCCCCCTTTCTGAGCCCCGTGTCTCACAGAAGAGACCTCTCAGAGGGGAAGGAGTCTCACTCCCAGTCAGAACGTTGGCAGGGATCCCACATCCATGTAGCCCATCCTTATACAAGAGGAAGTCCCCATGGCCTCATGCACCCTCCTGATGCCTGGCCTTGATGGGGAGCTGACTTTCTCCAAGGTGGTCCGTTCCATTTTGAGACGATTCTGATAACTAACAGGTTTGTCCTTCTCTCTGTCTCCTGTCAGCTTCTCCCCACAGCTCCCCACTTCTGCCACCTGGGCCAGGCCCTTCAGAAACCTCCGAGCTGGCATGGTGGCTTCACCTGGTCACCCCCATTCCCTTATGACTCTCCTCTGCCCAGCAGTGCTCACGTTGGAGCAGAGTTTGTTGTTTTCCTTTTGTGCTGCAGTCGCGCCCCCAAAGTGTGTGCAGTCCTTTGGGTTCCAAGCCCAGGCATGCAAAGTCAGCGATGAAGTATAGTGAGAAAATCAGGGTGTCAGAATGTCTCCTCTGGGGTCTGCAGCAGAGCCCTCTGTGACGCTGCCCCTGAGCTTAGCAAACGCTCATAGAACACCCGCTGCATGCAGAGCAGGGTCATGCTGGCACCCTGCGCTGGAGCCCTTGCTACCTGACCATCTTCCCATTTTTTACACACGCTGTGAGCCTCTCCAGTGGGCGTGCTCGATCAGTAAGTGTTGGTTCAATGCCTTCATGGCAAGTACTGAGTAAAGGCAAAAATGAATTGTCCCTGCCTTCAAGGACCTTCTGTTCTATTGAGGGAAATGTATGTATACGTGGAAGGCTGTTAGGTGACACCATGGTGCACGGAGCACTGGATATGGAGTTGTGAGTTCAAATCCAGCCTCAGACAATTACCAGTTGTGTGACTCTGGGCAAGTTGCTTCATCCTGTTTGCCTCAGTTTCCTCATCTGTAAAATGCACTGGAGAAGGAAATGGCAAACCATTCCGGTATCTCTGTCAAGAAAACCGCAAATGGGGTCACGAAGAGTTGGACATGACTGAAACAACTGAACGGAACTGAACAAACCAGATTGGACAGAATCGAGCCCAAACTATTTAATTTGTCTAGCTTTGTTGAGAATGGAATTAAGGCAGATCAGGAATTGCTTAGTTGTTCTGCTTTTAGCAGAGTTAGAGGAGGTAACAGACTAGTTGGCTGGACTGTTTCACCAACTCATTGCTTTCCTCCTGGTAGGGGCTGGGGCACAGAGGAGATGCTTCCAGCATGCTATCACTCCTGTTTATCCCTCCACTGACCCACCCCCAGGTGCTCTGCACCTTGTCTCTGCCCCTTCTTGGTGAATTTCCCCACATCTTGATAAACACTCGTCCCTTTCCTTCGTTGGGGTGAAAAACATAGAACCTGACATTACAATTAAAGTAACAAGTCAGAGACAGGATTGTTCCCCCAGAGACACGTGGCCATGGGGGGAATCTGCTGCTTCATCTCCCCTCCACCCCTAACAAAGCAAATAGCAGGCTTTTTGTATCCTAAAAAAAATTGTCAAACTAGAACCAACCTAGAACCTGTTTTACGGGCAGGACAAAGGTTGTCTAAAGCTAGACTTGTTTCGTCTGTGGTTATCTGGGACAGCTTCTCTTATATAGCCTCATAGGGACAACGGGGCCAAGAGCACCTCAAGCACAGGCCTGCCTCATGTGCAGGGACATGGAGCCTCCTTCTGAAGTGGAGGACGTCAGTGCCAGGACCCCCCTCGTGGTCGCCATGCCTTCTCTTACCATCTGCTAGTCATGGATTGTGTCCCACCCAGCCCTCATTCTAGACTGAGAGGTGAAAGAGACCACAGAGGCAGTGGTGTGCTGGCTGACATTTAATGACCCGCTCTGCAGAAAAACACAAACTGGACACACGCTGAGGTTTCAGCTGCATTATTCACAGCGTCTCCATCACTTTCTTAAGTCAAGGCAATCAACAAGACAAGAAAGCAAGCCCTACTTTGTAGCATTCGTCACTTTCTGAGGTATAAATGCGCACACTGAACACTTCACGACTGACTCTTAGCAAGCTGGCTCCATCACGCCCCTGCTTGGAGGTCATTGATAGCCATGAGGTCAGATTTTCTGCCTTGCATTAAGATCTCTCAGCATACTGTCAGTTGGCCAGTGGCAGAACTGGGGCTGCAGCCCGAGTTCCTGGGCTTGTGAGCTGTTCTTTCTATTACCGGACACTGCCCATCATCATACACTCTTGCCAGTATCTTCTCTTACGTTAAAGCCAGCAGTCCTTGTCCTCTGCAGAACTTCCTTTTCATTGCCTTCCATAGCTTATGTTAAAAAGCCAGGAGTCTGCCAACAATTAGAAAACCAATAGGGTTTGCCTGTTTTGTGACTCCTACTCTTAATCTGTTGGCAGTTTATTTTTACCAGCTCTTCTCTTCTGCGGGGCTTTTTCAGTGACAAAATAGCATTGATACTGGCAAACTGATTAAGAGGCTTTAAAATCTTTTTTTATAGGCTAAGTACGGTAATGACAGTTCAGTCTTAAGAATGTGAGTGTAGGCATAATATACTATTTTCATTTTTGTTGCTCTGTTGCTTTTTGGAAATCAATCATGGCTTTGAAAAATTAATCTTAATTCTCCAGCCCTCATTTTAATGAATTATAATCAGTTATAATTTATGTTATATATGTAAAACATGTTATATATGTATGTGTAATATGTTATATGTAGTTATATCTGTATGTAATATATATAATGTAATGAGTATAAATCAGTTATAAAATCCATGAGACAATAAAAGAAAAAAAGGCAGTCTCATTTGAAAGAACTACAGAAGTCATAAAATATCTAGAAGTCACAACTTAATTAGGTCTAATGATATTTAATGCTCATGGCTGGGCTGTGCCAATATGATAAAAGTGATAATATTACCAAAATTAATTTACAGATCTAGTACTATGACAATCAGACTACAAAAGGGATGTTTTACAGAGCTAGACGAAATAGCAAGTTCCTTTGGAGGAGCAAAAGATTGAGAATATTGGGAAATAATGGAGAAAGGGTAGAAAAGAAATGAACATCACTTAGTTTTAGAGGAGTAAGCATCAGAGTTATTTGTTGCTGGTTAAAAAGAAATAGAACAATTAAACTAGTAAAACACACTAGACAAGGAAGAATCAAAAGTAAATGAACTAAGCTAGTGTTCAGTAAAGCCTACAATATAAATATACTGTAGGAAAGAATGTCCTATTTGACAAGATGTTCTGGGAAAACTGGAAAGAGCAGTCTAGCAGAAATTAGGTTGTAGCCAATGTCTCATACCACATTCTGCCGAGAATTCAGTGTGGTTATGTGTCCTGAATATTAAATCGTAAGAAATAGAAGAGAAGCCAGTCATACACCTGACCAATTCGTAACCAAATAAAGAGTTTTACAAAAGACAAAATAGATTGTTTTGATTACATAAAATTGCAAATCATTTGCATGAACAAAATTTATGCAACTAGAAGGGAAGTAGTCAACTGAGGGAAAAACCTTGTGTCACCTATCTCTGATAAGTTCTCATAGCCAAGATATAAAGACAGCTCACAGAAATTGATGACCAGAGGCCATTCCCTAGTAGGTGAGTGGTCAAAGGATGAAAAAGTTGCATGCTCTTAACAGTCTTGTGAAAGAGTTCCCAAGTCACTAATACAAGAGAAATGAAATTCAGAACAACCTTCAGGTTTCATCTCACACCAAACAAATGAGCAGAAATGACGGAAGCAGAGAATGGTCCATGTTGGAGGGGTTAGTGACACTGTGTTTGATTCCCCTGATCGGGAGAGCAAGCTGGAGTTAGGCCTGCCAAGGGACTCCAACGTCGTGCCGTTGGACCCGGAGACTCCACGGCCGGGGATAAACCCAGCGAGGTCAGTGACAAAAAGAAAAGCCAGAAACCTAGAGTCAGACCCATCAATTGGCAAGCGGCTCTACAAAGTGAACATAATGGAATTTGCTACCACAATGACAATGTTAAATGCAGAGAAGTAAGGAAACATTTACACGGATTGATGAAAAGCGAAGTGAACAGAGCTGGGAAAACAGTGTCCACAGTGAATACAGCATGTGCAGTATACCCAGAAGTGAGAGAATATTTGTAAAGTGCTTAGCGTGATGCCTGCCGTGGAGCAGATCAGTGTCAGCTGTTTGTTCTTATTACAGCTGCCGCTACCACCACCACTACCACTATCACTGAGGACACAAGTGAAAATAAGGAAACTGACCCTACTCATAGTAAGCTTGCAGTCTGAAGAAAGCAAATAGATATGGAAATATTTACAGCATAAATATGATGTGAATAAATACAAATATGTAAAAATCACTAGCTATAGTGTAATTTGGGAGGAAGGACACAAGCAGTGGGGGAGGCAGGTCAGAAAAGGTTTCATATAGAGCAGGTTCCCCACCCCTGACATCGAGGATGTTGCTTGAGCTGCATCTTAAAGAGAGAGGCCCAGAAGGGAGATAAAGAGGTTGTGCATTCCAGGCACAGGGCACAGCCAGTGCAAAGGCATGGAGGTGGGAGACAGTGTTGTGTGTGCAGAATAGAGAAGAGGCAAGTTTGGCTGGATCAAGCCAGTGTGGGGGGTGAATTCATGTCTGCCGAGACTGGAAAGGTAGGTCGGGGCCAGGTTTTATGGAGTTGTCAAGGCTGAACAGAGGAGTTCACGTTTCGTCCTTGAGGCAGGAGGAAGCCACTGGTTGAGTGTGGGAGTCACAGGGTCGCCTTTTGTTGGCTGCTGCTGGTTCAGATCGCTCAGAACCTTGGTGGCGTTTTGTGTAAAGCAACATCCCTGATCTTCACAGTGCCCGGCAAGTTTCCAAGGCAGCTTTTCAGCAGCAACCCTGGGGAGCGCTGGTGTAAATGGTATGCACCCCACTTTTGTGAGGGTGAGGCTGGGGCTCCTTGGCCACCTGCCCACAGTATCACGGCTAGCCTCTGGTGCCACCCCTGGGCCCGGGGCTCCCGTCTGCCTGACGGTGCTGGCCAGGAGCGTCTCATGACTCCAGCTCTGTGCAGATTCTGTGTCATTTCTCTGTGTCCTTCATCAGTTGTCCGATGAGCACGCAAGGTTGGAAATGCCAACCGGGTGACCCCTGAGTCCCCACTCAGGACTGAATTTAGAACCGTGTTAGAGAGGAACTCCAGATGAGGAGGAGGGCAGGCTGGGCTGTGGCAGGGCCAGTGTTGTTCCTGCTCTGCTATCTCATCTTAAACTTCCACCAGCACTTGCCCTTCTCCTGTAGCGCTCCTCTCCTCTGCCCACCAAACCCTGAGCCCCGACTGACGTCAGCTCCTGCACCATCAGCCCTTTCTCCTGCAGGCTTCGAGCGCTGGGCTCGAAATGAAAACCCTCTAGGCTTGTGGTGAAAAGGCAGATGCTGACTTAGCACAACTGAGGTCTTTGATGCCAGCTTCTCCTCAGTCTAGAGCTGTGTCCACTTTCCAAAGCTTGGGTGCTGAGACTGCAGAACCAACTCCAGAACTGGCCTTTCTGGAGGCCCTCTCTCCATTCTGTGGTAGTTGGATGGGAAAGCCTGCACCCAGTGCCGTGCATCCTCCTAAGTAGTCTTTGCAAGTGGTGCTACCTCCCCTTATTGGCTTGCCCCCGAGGCAGCAGCAAGAGGGTCTTTGCAGGTGCAATCAGCAAAGAGAATCTGTCACGTTTCATTTGTGATTCATGAGTTCATTGGAGGTAGGGGAGTGGGCAGTAGAGACTGGTGCAGACTTACTAACTCCTCCTTTTTGGGACTGGATCTGCAATGAAACTGAGGGAAGGAGCTCTGCAGGGAGGATGCCGTCTCTGCTAATGCACGTTGGCGTCATTGCCTTGAGAGTTTCCGTTACTTATCCAAGGTCAAGTAGTCAAAAATCATTTTAAGACTAGGAGACAGTACCCTGACTCCAAAGTCAGCTCTTCCACTCCACAGTATTGCCTGTCAGGCACAGCCTAGGTTAAAGTACATTGGCTAGCCAGAGTAGAATATATGTGTGTATGCAGAATTTTTTTTTTTGGACTGAACCTGTGATTTCAAGTGTAGAGAGTCCCACCTCTATCAAGGCAGGTGAACACTTGCTCTGCAGTTTATGGTGTTAGAAAGTTTTCTGGGACAAAGGGGTGTGTGTGTGTGTGTGTGTGTGTGTGTGTGTGTGTGTGTGTGAGAGAGAGAGAGAGACAGAGAGAGGAGAGGGAAGGAGAGAGACAGAGCAACAGAGAGAGAGAGAGAAAAGAAAGGAGGGAGGGAGAGAGAGAGAGAGGGGAGAGGGAAGGAGAGAGACAGAGACAGCAACAGAGGAGGGAGGAGGGAGAGAGAGAGGAGGGGGAGAGAGAGAGAGAGGGGAGAGGGAAGGAGAGAGACAGAGACAGCAACAGAGGAGGGAGGAGGGAGAGAGAGAGGAGGGGGAGGGAGAGAGAGAGACAGCAACAGAGAGAGAGAAAAGAGAGGAGGGTGGGAGGGAGAGAGAGACAGAGACAGAGAGGATGAATATTCCTAAAAAAAAAAACAAAAAAAAACTATCCTTGGGGGTCTGTACTAGTGCCATTGTGTAAGCATTTCCTAAGCTTTTTCTGCATGCAAAGGCACTTTGGTAATGGCCAGCACAAAGACAGCATGGAAGAATCATTTCTGCCTTCAAAGGCCTTACATTCTGCTGGCTTTTCTTTGATGTTTTCCTGGCTCAGCAAAGCCGGAGAGTTTCCCTCGGTTGCCTAAATTTTCGGGGAGGGGACGTGTGAAACTGCCCCTGGATGCTCCCTAACCAAGTGCTCTTCAAGGAGGATGTACTTTCTGACGATGCTTTTCTGGTGAAAAGCAATGTGCTAATCATAAAGATGGGGCTGCTGAAGTCATTCCACACGAGGATGGAGAGCTTACCGATCTGGGCATGTGGGGTCTGAAGATGAGAAGCCTGAGGAGGCGTGGTGACTGTCGTCAGGTATTCAAAGGGAGGCTGCTTCTTCCACCCTACCCCAGAGGTCAGAACCAGGAGCAAGGAGGAGAAGTTAAAAAGAGGCAGATCTGGGTCTTGACATTAGGGGAAATCTCCTTCTGATTAGAGCCGTTTAAAAGTGAACTGGGGCACATTAGGAATCGTGGGCTCGCCTGTCGGGAGTCTGGAAGAGCCGCTCGTCCGCTGCTGTGCTCGAAGGATGCCTTGGTCAGGTTGGGCTGAACTCAAGTGGCCCCTGAGGGCCCTTCCTGGGATGAATCTCTTGGAATAAGGACTCACAAGAAGAAATCGCTGTCTTCCCACCTTGGACTGTTTGTATTTCACCAGAGGGCCTGGCCATCTTTTCTAACCTGCCTGTTTTTGTTAGAATTTGATTCCAGGAAAAGTCAGTTTGATCTTTGGGACTGATACTTGGTTTATTCTACTGTTGTTCCTTCTTCTGAGAATTTACTACTTAAAATGGCAGCATTTTGCTGGGAAGAGCCAGAGAACTCTGGTATGTCGTGGTGCAGGTTTTCTGGTAGTGAGCGTTTAATGACCAGGAAGCCAGGCTCAGTGTGTGCTTAGAGTTTCTGCAGACTAACAGTCACGCTCAAAAAACCAGAATAGCAGGCAATCATTGAAATGTCTGTTTGCTTACTGTATCAGATTGCAGGTCCTTCACTGCGGGGGCAAGCGGGGGGCACCTTCTTCATCCCCTTCTCCCCTTTCCTCCCATGTGTCCTCCTGGCTTAGGTCACACAGATCAGATCGGCCAGCTAGTGGTGCCAGAGCTGTGGGGCTGGTCCGTGTAGAAATTCCCGAAACCCCCCGTGCTCTGAGAATGCCCCACATCTGGTGCATTTCATTCGCCTTTAAAAGATCCCAGGAAACAAACCTCAGGAATGATTTTATTCCTCTGGTGATTTTGATAAATGACAAGTGGTTTGGCTCATCTTGACCCTCCAGCCCTAATCAGATTCTTGAGCTGGAGCGATGGGTTTAATTTTAATTGTGCTTATTGGATTAAAATGTCGTAGCCCTTCATTATAGAAAACTCACTATTATGCCATTTGTTTACAAACTGGTGTCTTTGAACACAGTTCCATGCTGAATGATTAGTTTTACATTGGAGCCAGAGCATGAGCCTGGATCGTGTTTCTCAGCATTTCATTCTGTCTCACCCCTAAAAACCATCACATGAACATGACTCACTTGTGTTTTTTTCTCTCATTCTGTGCCTGTGAAGCTTCTCTGCCATGCTCTAAATCTGCAGTTTTCATGTGGCTGCATCCTCCTCAAGGTATTCTTTCCTTTCATCATATTTGCACGAGGTACTGCTTGAACCACACTGGTCCTGGGCTCGAGGCATGGAGCATCAGCTGCTGCTCTGGCAGCCACAGGGCTGCCCGCAATTAGGCACCAATACTGTCACAGCCCTGCTTTACAAGTCAGGGGTGCAGAAGGGCAGAGTGGGGCTTATCCCTGGGCATAGTGAGGGCTCAGCAGCTTCACCTGGAGACCCTAAGAAGGTCTCCAAGCAGCACCACCCGGGCATGGACACTGAACCTGTACAGGTGCAGAGTGTGACTGGGGAGACAGAGGGCTGACAGCAGAGAAATTCTAAGCCAGATCAGAGTTTCCTAGTTAAGAAAAGATGAACAGATTGGTTATTTTTCCTCTACCACCACCTATTTAGTGAACATCACCATTTCTTATTTCCCTCAGGGTCTCAAAGAGATGAGTGGGATCTATAATTTCCTTTCCCTCCCCCCCTCCTTCTTGAAAGGTTCTGTGGTTAGAGTAGTTCGTTATTGTATTACAGGATTTGGATCGTAGATTGAGAGCTAGAAGGGACCTTAGAGGTCAGCTGGACCAATCCCCTTATTTTGTAAATGGGGAAACGGAGGCCTGGAAATCCTCAGTGATTACACAGGTAAAGAGTGACTCAGTCTGCTTCCCAGATCACTGAGTCCAGATGAAGCAACTGATGCCCACGGACACTATGTGACAGAGCTGAGTGGAAACATGGGAATCCCAGCTCCAGTACTGGTGCCTTTGTCATTGCCCCAGGCTGCTTTCCCCTCCGTTTCTGCATGCCCCGCTGAAGCTCCCCTCTGCCCACGAGTGCCTTACTCCCCAGAATCGTGTGTGTTGCAGGATGACCACTCCCTTCCAGAATTCCCCTTCCTCCAGTTCGGTAACGTCTCGGGCAGGTGTTAGAAGCAGTTTTTACTAAAGTATTTCACAGTAATGTGTGAAAGAGGGATGGGTTCTATTCCCTCCCCAGAGCAGCTTAAGACGATGTTTGCCTATCTGTCAGTGTCATTTCAGGGGAACAGAAGTGAAATGCACACACTTAGGCGGCGTGTGTGGTGGGGCCATGCCAGCGGGCTGGCCACGCCACATCTGGATGCCGTAGCCCCGGGATGGCTTCTTTGACTTTTTCTGGCCGTCACTGCTGCTTGTACACTCGATCTGAAGCCCTGCAGGGAACTCACTCTCACACATATTGGCAGCATTCAGATCTGTGGCCAAATTGTGTTCATAAGTTAGAGAAGCAGTCTTTTAAATTACTTGGTTTTCTTTATTGACTTTTTTTTAATGATTGCACAAGGTTGGATAGGTTTGGGAGTCGTGTACAGGTGGTCAAGCTCCCTCTATCTAAGCTCTGTCCCATCTCTCATTTAAATAAAAGAGTAGATGGGCCAGTAAAACTAAGTGGTTCCCCCTCCCCCCATGGTCATAGGGAGCAGATCCTCTGACCTTAAATCCAGGCCAAAGACCTTCCCCCCAGACCCTGCCCTCTTCAGAGCTCCACCTTCCTCCTGGTCACTGAGAGGTCACCCTGAACTCCTCACTCTCGCCATGCTCAGTCCTTGGCCGAGTGTCTGTGTCCCCTTCTCTCCGCCCACATAGCACCCTTCTTGGGAGCCCCTTAGCCCTCCCCAGGCTGTCCTCTGCGTAGCTGGCAGAGGGCTCGTGCTAAGCTCAGGTCGAATTCTGGGCCACCACACACCCTCCATAAACCCTAGCAGCTCCCCTTCACTGCCAGGACCAAATGTTCAGTTCTCTTGTGGCTTTGGAAGCCCTTCACGACCTGGCCCCTTCCTCCCTTCGAGTACTCAGAGGTCTGGTGATGCTGCCCTTCATACTGGCCCCATTGTCTCCTAACTTTGTGTCTCTGCACCAACTGACTCCTGTGCCTGGAATACCATCCCCCACCTCCTCTGTTTCCTGGCGTCCTTCCTGACTCAACTCAGATCTTACCTTGGGCGGATGGCCTTTCCACAGCCCCCTAGGGCCAGCCCCTCCCTTCTGAGATGACTTGCTATTTCTCCACTGTGGATCTGGTATGTACATAGTTGTTTGCATGTTGTTTCTCCCCATAGAATGGGAGCTCCTTGAGGGCAGGGACCGTGTTTTTGCCTTTCCCTGTCTCCCAAGAGCTTAGCACAGTGCCTGGCACATAGTAAGTGATTTATAAATGCTTATCTACTGAGTGCTGTTATTTGACTTCTAGTAAATCATTTAACTCACATCTCAGTTTGTTAGAATAGAGATTGAATCTTTCCTTTTTAAAGCCTGTATTAGGTAATAAGTTAATAGGTTTTATGTAAAATAAGAAAATTCTTATATTTCAGAGGGTCTTTTGTTTTGGGGGTGTTTTTTTCTTCTTAATATTCAGGAACAGTTCCATCTATTAAAGTATGTGACCAATGTGGATGGGTTATTTAGAACTCAGTTCTACTCAGAGCCCCCATAATCAAAACTGATGACCAAAAAGAAAACAAAAACAAAAACCAGCCCTCTCCCCCCCAAAACACACACACACACACACACACACACACACCATTTTCAGCTTTTCTTCTCCATGGTCATAACTGACTGCAAGATTGATTCACTGAAATAATTTAGGGTGGTCCCAGTGCATCAGGACCACCCTACAGAGTAGGCCAGAGTGCCAGTTCACCCCCGTTATTCAGGGAATCCTGCCAAGCCCCGGTCATTTTGCTTAAAGAACTCTGCCCATGGAGTTTGCTTTGCCAAAAGTACCTTCCCCGAAGGACGGGCTTAAAACCTTTAGAGAACATTGGACAGGGTGATCCAAAGCCGTGCCTCTTCTGAGCCCAGCATTGCAAGGGTCGGCGCTCATCCCTGCCCTTTGCAGCCCACGCTCCCTGGCGTGCAGTACCAGTACCGTTAGAGATGGGCAGTCGTGAGTCCTTTCCCGTCCTATAGAGATCTACCAGTGTGTAAATCTCAGAGAAATAGAATGCAGAACATAGAGAGGCTTCAATGCAAGAATCAGCTATAATTTAATATCCTTTCATGTTATCTTTGGAGTTTTTTCCAGAACACATTTAGGTGTAATTATAATGATATTTGTAACCTGGGGCCTCTATTTTTCAAGCCTGCTCAGGGTTTCTTACAGTAATGTCTCTTGTTCTGTCCTTCATTCTTGGACACTTTTCCGTTGTTCCAGTTTTTTGGCTCAAAGTTAGGTTTTAAAAGAGACTCATTGCCATTGGGCCTTATTATCCCCTGAGGCTGATTGGGGAGTCATTAAATCCCTGCTGCTGATTCTGGGCGCTGGGGAGGCCACAAGAAACAGTCTCTGCCCTAAAGGAGCTGGAGTTCTCCTGTGAGATAGGCCAGGTTAAGCAAGAAGGACAGTCTAAGGGAAATGGAGGTGGGAGAGAAGCCTGAGTGGGGAGGGAAGGCTTGCCAGTGCCCAGAGGGCCTGAGCGGAGCCTGGAGAAAAGGCAGTATTCTCTGAGATGGAGAGAAGTGGGATGTGCCTCCAAGAATGCATGGAGGCAGGAGATGGGAAAGAGCCACCCTCCTCATTGGGCTACAGCAGGGAGAATATTGAGGAAGTCCAGAAAGGTGTTTGGGATCCCAAATGGGGATTCTTCTAAAGCCTACTGAAGGCTTTTCAGCAGAGGAACAACAGGGTCAGACCTACGTATGCCTTGGGCAAGGTATTTTGGCAGCTGGATCGGCATGTGGACGGAAAGCCAGGAGACCACTTAGGAGACTGGTGGTGGTCCAGGTGAGAGGTGATGAGGCTCTGACCTGGCAGGTGTAGACGGTGTGGCTGCAGAGGAAGAAGAGCTCAGTGAGAGACATGAAGTACAAATAGAAGCAACCAAGCTGATTTGGAAGAAAAACTAGGGGCTTGGGCTCGTTTGCCACTTCTCTCAGAAACTAATTTAGTCCTCTAAATCCAGGTCTCTTTACTTAAACACATCCGAAGGGTTCTCTTTGACCCGAGCCCTTTTCTACTTATAATTTATGGGGCTCAGGGCGGGGCGGCTAGTGGCACAGTGGATAGAGCACCGGCCCTGGATTCAGGAGGACCTGAGTTCAAATCCGGCCTCAGACACATAACATTTGCTAGCTGTGTGGCCCTGGGCAAGTCACTTAACCCCATTGCCTAGCCCCCCCCCAAAATAATAATAATAATTTATGGGGCTCAGGAGATAAAAACAAAATTCTGCAGAAAGCAAAACAAAGATCAGTTTTATGGTTTTTTATTTGTTTGAACAAGGTAGCAGCAACTGGAAACTGTTGGTCCTTAACAGTCATTTCCTAAAACTCATCCTTCTGGTTGAAGGGAGAGAAAAGCATCCTGCTCTTACTAGCATTCCTCAAAGAAGTCCCCGCCTTACCCCGTGATACCTAATCCTGATCACGATATTTATTGGCCTATGAAAACACTCTTCACTTTTCTAACTGTTTGCGTATGGGATTGGATTTTCTTCATATACTTAAACCAAAAAAACTTATTGCAACAAATTGAATACAGCAGCAGATAAGGAGAATACAGCTCTCTTCTGTTAAGCCAGACATTAAAGAAATGTGCAAAAATGTAAAACAATACCACTTCACTCACTAATTTTTTGAAAATGTAGTTGTTTTTCAAACAGTATTTACGTTAACCTATAGTTGTTGTATTGCTTTTTCAAATGAATTGATAAATATTTTAAAATTTTATTTATTTTTAATAGTAAATAATGGCATATTTATAAGCATGTAGTAAATGTGGGTAAACGTAATTCAAATAAACAAAAGCTCTTTTGGGTAACTTGACAGGGTAAAGAGATCCTGTAGAATTGCAGCTTCACAAGAACAAAAGTATTTTGTTCTGCTGCTCAGTGCCTCCACCCTGATAGGTAGAGGTGAGGGGACAGTGAGGGACAGGAGGAATCAGCTGTGACCAGGAGGTATTGGGCCTGGAGGCTAGTGCTGCTCTAGAGAGAAGAAAGGACCACCGCTTTTCACCTCCTCCTCGGGTTTGGAGGGGAGAGGCGACTGCAGTGAACAGGCCTCCATCCTTTGTTTGTTTGTTTGTTTTTTCTAGGCAATGGGGTTAAGCGACTTGCCCAGAGTCACACAGCTAGCGAGTGTTATGTGTCTGAGGCCGGATTTGAACTCAGGTCCTCCCGACTCCAGGGCGGGTGCTCTCTCCACTGTACCACCTAGCTGCCCCCCAGGCCGCCATCTTTTGGAGACGGTTCTGTGCAGAAGCCTCAGAACTCTGGGGATAACTGAGCTCCCACTTCCTCTCCTCTGGGGTCCCGTTGGAGGTGTTCGTTCTCCTTGGAGCCAGGGCTCACCTTTTTGGAGCAGCTTGTTTGCTTCCACACACAAGCTCCATGTGTCAATGGCAAAGGAGGGTCTGAGAATCCCAAATTCCCCAGGAAATCCCAAGTCACCTTTAAATTGTATACAAGCCAGAGGAGCGCTTTTGTCTCATCATTTTTATTCTCCTGGTCTTACCCAGCATGTTATCAACAAAGACTTGGTTCCAGATAAGTGCACTTAGTAACTGCCGTCCCCCCAGTGAAGGGGAAGTAAAGGACATAACAGACAGGAAAGCTCAAGACCTGCTTTTAAGGGGCAACAGGCCACAGTATGTTCACATAAGAATTGTTTCCTTAGGCCCCAAACGAAAGTATGATCGTGGAATAAATCCTTCCACGTGTCCGTGCAGTTTGTGAGCCAAGTGCGGGTGTTAGCCACTCGTGAACTGCAGAGGCAGGACAACACGAAGGTGGCCTTTGTAGCACAGAATTTCAGTTGTAACTCTCAATTGACCTGTCTTTGGGATTGATAAAGCATGATATTCTAGGCTTTGCATACAAAGATAAGGTCATCCGATATTATCAAGTTTTAGAATGTGTGTAAAGCCTTCTTGTCTAAATATTTTCTGTTCTCTGAGCAAAAACTTGGTTATCCATCTCCCCCCCTTTTCCTTTCCCATTCTCATACCCCTCTTTCCCCTTGCCCCTCCTCCTCTTCTCTTTCTCCTCCCCCCCCCCCCCCCCCTCTCCCCCCCCCCCCGCACCCCGCTATACACACACCAACCCCTTGTCACATAGCTACAGAGACTAATCTCTGCCCATGTTGTAACGATTAGGTTGTTTCTGTGTTCATTCCTGAGTTTGAGGATAAGCTGAGAGCTCATAGTCCAACACATTTTTAGAGGTCTGTTTTTTCTCCTTAGTCCGGTAGTGGGTAGGTTTGACTGGATTCTGTAGCATTGGAATAAGGACTTAGGAGGCCTTTCGCTTACCGCCCTTAGCCCTTGGATTGTCTGGCCAGTGTCCAGGTGGGATAAAGGGCTTCTCAGTTTAGACGGGAAAAACAAAAGCCTGGAACCAAGGGAGAGACGCCCTCTGGAAAATGACATTTTAGAGGAATTTAAACACAGGGAGGAAGAAGGAGGCTATCGAATTCCAACAAATCGATTTGTAAAACAGTAGATTTGTGGTGTGTCGGGGGGCATGTTCTCTGTAAAAAGGGGACTTGGGTGATAGCATGGAGCCTGGGAGTGCTGGCTGGCTGAAAGCTGACCTCTGCTGCAAGCCACGGGGAGACTATGGCCTGCTGCTTCTGGATTCTTCCTGCAGCACCTCTGCTTCCTTTTCCTTGGGCTAGTTTTGTGTGATGCCGTCCGATCTTTACGTCCTGAAAGAGGAGGCTTTCAGCGGTCAGCCCTTCGGACTGGCCGCACAGCCCCGAAGATGCTGCAGAGACCACAAAAGCTCTCCTGGACGGTGACATCTGTGTCTGATAGCGCTCAGATTGAAACCCACGTTTCCTTTGTGTTCCTCTAGGCATCGACAAGGAGAACGTGGAGCTCTCCCCCACCACAGGGCACTCCAGCAGCGGGAGGACCCGCCACGGCTCCGCCAGCCAAGTTCAGAAGCAGAGGAGCGCGGGCAGCTTCAAGCGTCACAGCATCAAGAAGATTGTGTGAAGCCTCGTCCCTGCCTTTTCAGAAAACAAAAGCGACCGACGCCGCTGCCACGGCCCCCACGCCGACTTGCCGTCAGCCGCCCCTGCCCCTCCCCCTCCCCACGGACTCACCGTCAGCCTCTTTTCCCCTGCCCGGACTGCCCCTCCCCCCCCCCCCCCCACGCTCCCTGCCCCTTTTGCGATGCTGCACTTGTCTCATCTCTCCGCCCATCATCCGCGTGGCCAGATGATCAATTTCTGAAACAGTCACCGAGCTCAATGCTGCCTTTTCTTTTCCTTTTGTTTCCCCCCGCCTCGGGGCGGGTCTTGGTGGGTTTGAGTCAGTGTTTCAGAATAACTCGAGAAGACCGTCTGGGAAGTGGGGAACGGGAACCTTCCTGCGGGGAGACGAGCGTCTCTGTCCCGCTGTTAGAACCGCTTCGTCCCGCGGTCTTGCCTTGCTTTCCTTTCTCGTTTGTCTCACGGAGTAAAGGGTTAGGGACGCTCGGGGAGAAGCGACATCTGCAGCCCCTTCAACCTCACTTTGAGCTGTGGACTCTTTGTGACAACGCAAAGCTGGAGGAGTCCTGGGCTGAGGCTTCAGTGACTGCCCCCTGGAAGCCAGAATTGTAAAAGGTACTTTGGGGAGATGTCACGTTTCATAGAACGTTGGTGAGACACGAACACACGGAGCTTTAGCAATAATTACAGGGGTGAAGCGTGGGGGGGATCTCTTCTCTACCAAAATCAGAGCTGTGACCATCGAGACCCGTGTGCCAGCCCGGGTGTCCAGACCAGTTCCCTTTTCCCTCAGATGTTTCTTTCCTAAATCGTGGATATGCTCGAAGCCCTGCTTGTGAGCACTGACGATGGATCACCTAGTGGGGATCATGCTTTTCCTTTCTTCCCTTTGCTCTCAGAACAACTTTAGGCAGGGTCATTGGGGATGGAGGAAGCCAGCGTGGCCAGAGGGGTCATTTTTTGGTAGGTCTCCGGTTTGGCCAAGGGTGACCGAAGCCTAGACATACCGAGTTCCCTTAGTCAAATGAAACGGTACTTAATTTTGGAAGTAGCCAGCTCTCTTTCATCTTACTTTGTCGAATACAAATTCCTGGTAGCTGCATATTATTAGATATTTTTCACAGTAAGATGTGTTGCCGAATTTGTTGGGCCTTTAAAAAAAAAAAAAGAATCGTACTAGTCAAACACTTGGGTTTTATAAGATAAAATTGTATTTAATCACTGTGAAAAGACTAACAACCCTGCAACAAAGTAACCGGGGAGGGAACCGCGAGATGCTGCGGTGCCATGCTAAAGGGTTTGTCTGGATCGTGATATGATCTGTGATATGATCCAGGTGATGACTGCCTGGAGGGGCCTGCGAGACAGGTGGAATCCTTAGAGCTCAGTGGGCGGGGATCTGGATGCTATGCACACTTAGGGTAAACTGTGTACTGCAAGAGAGAGATTCAGCTTCCAGCCCCTGCTTTCCATTCAATTAGAGGTAAATAAATTATCAGTGACTTAGAAGAAGACAAGTGGCAGGGGAAGGGAGAGGACTTGGGAGTTTCCTGTAATACTGTTTCATTAGTGGATTTCAGTAAATTAAATTCCACAGCTAAATTAATGAAGAATGGTACAATTAAGTGTTCCGATTTTAATAATATACACATAATCCACATTTATTCACACAGTAACAATGTAATATGTTAATGTAAATAAATTGCCTTTTGTTATATTCAGAAATAACTTAATTTTTTAAATTTGTTTACAGTCCTGGAAAAAAAACGACAAACACAAACTTAATATGCAAATGGTTTGCCAAAATTAAAAAAAAACAAAACCTTAGTATTAATAATTTTCTTGACATAGGTTTCTTGGGAAAAGTTGAAGACTTGTGCAATTAACCAAACTTAAAAAAAAAAATCTTGATTCTCTAAATGCTGCAGTAGAATTGTAATGGTTCCAGTGCTCCAGAACCCGTGAGGATGCTACAAGAACAGAACCAACTTTAGGAACAGAGCAGTGATCTGTGCCAAGGACCAACGTTGCCATCAGTTTGTAGTCTCGGGTCTCGCAAACAACATCCTCAGATCCAGTGAATCTGGTCATGTACTTGTCTCATTTCTTGGCTTTTGGAATATCAGTCATTGTGAACCTTCAGTCATTCTGATTCCATCTTTTTTTTTTTTTTAATTTTTTGTTTGTTTGTTCGATGAACACAGCGATGGGAATTTGAAAAGCCGAACAATTCCTTAAGGTCGTTTTTACTACTGAAAATGATGACTTTCAACCCATTCAACTTTTCTGTGAGCAGATTTTCCAAGGCCTGAAGAAACCAAGCCCTTTGCCTCCCCATGGGATTCATTTGGATTGATTACCTCACGTAAGGATCAGCATGGCACCAATCAGAATTGTTTGCCCCGCTTTGAAACATAGGAAGTCCACCTTCCTGACCTACTAGGATATCATCCCAGGAAATTTAAACCATGGAGGTTGGAAATGGCCATTCTTGGCAAACCTTCACTTTTCTTGAAAACTTTGAGTTTTTGAAAGGAGCAAACGTGAACGGTCTGTAATTTTGTCTTATACCATTCACCTTCCCTCCATAATTTGGGCTACGTTTTTGTACCAGACACTAGGATCTGAACATCTCATTGTCAGAGCATGTTACCCATCATGTATCATTTGTGGGGTTTTTTCCTGCCCTTTTTTAAGAGGGGAAAAAAAGATAGTAAATCAGTCATTTCAGTCATACATAATCTGTCTCTTAAACCAATGGCTCAGTTCTCATGTGCATGCCCCTATTTTCCATAAATGAGAAATATTTCACTTGGTTTAGGGACTGAGCTTTTGTGAATTCCCACCAGGGCTCTATTCCTAACTGATTTGTAGGTTTTAGGGCTTTTCTGTTTTTATTCTAGAGGTTGTTTTTTTTTTTTTTTTAAATCTTCCACCCCATCCCGATGTAATGAAGCATGTCTTATTCAATGTTATGCAACAAACTTACCACCAAAAAGTCACTCTTAGTGTCAGCCACATTTTTTTTAATGCAGTATATTCACTTGTAAATAGTTTTTGTGTAAAATTTGACAGAAAAGTATATTTACTACACTGTAAATACATGTGACAATATATTGTATTATTTTGCTTCTTTTGTAAAGCAGTTAGTTGCTGTACATGAATAACACACAAATTTGATTATTCTTGTGTTAGTATTGTTAACTCCTTGCAATTTGCAATTACGTTACATCATTTAAAAGAAAATGCTGTGTACTATAAAATGACCTTGTTGTATGATAACTTACTCTTCTTTCCATTGGGGCCTAAATTCTGACAATGTTTCCTTATCTGCAATCCTGTAATAACTGCAAGTGAGTCTACAGCAGCAGGAAAAGGGCTGCTGAAACAAAATCGACAATTCTAGGTCAAATTGTAGAAATCACAGTTTCAGATAATTGTCGTTCTCTACCCCGTTTTCCTCCTCATGTATGTACTCCCCCCTTTTTTGAAGTAAAATGTAAATTCAAACTGCCTGGAGCTGTGGGAAGTTAGTTTATTTCTTTGAAGTGCCTGATGCTGACTTTGTATTGGTCTGTCTTAGGGAACAATAAGGAGACGTCTTTTGAGAAAATGCATTTCGGGAACCATTAGGTGGTGCAGTGGCTAGAGTGCCTGGCCTGAAGTTAGGAAGACTCATCTTCCTGAGTTCAAATCCAGCCTCAGACACTTCCTAGCAGCGTAACCCTGGGCAAGTCACTTCACCGTGTTTGCCTCAGTTTTCTCATCTGTCAAATGAGCTGGAGAAGGAAATGGCAAACCACTGCAGTCTCTTTGCCAAGAAAACCCCAAATGGATCACAGATTGTTGGACACAACTAAATAACTGGACAAAATGTTTTGTTTTGTTTCCTGGAATACAACCATGATGATTACAGAGTTTCTCTAGGACTGAAAATGAAAATGTTTTACTCCAGTGTACTGAAACCACCCTGAACTATTGTCCTGCCAAAGGCTAGGCGTATTCCCACAAGCAAAGGAATGAGTGTCCTGTTCTCCAGAGGAAGTCAGCCCTCTTGTCGCTGCTCAAATTCCAGATATTCCCTGTAGAATCTAGCTTTGGAAAAGAATTTCTTCCCAGAGAAAAGATCTAATATTCCAACATAAATCAATTATTGCTGTAAATTGTCGACGATAAGAAATGTATCCTGCCCTTTGCCCTTTGCTTCTGCTTTGGAGGCAAGTTCATTCTCCCTTTTGAGGCTGACTCCTGCACCCCTGCTGTCTTCTCCAGATTTTGTTCCATCAATTATTCCCTCTTCCATCCAAAATCTCTTAATCCCTGTTGGTTCCTTGTCCTGTGTCTGAAAATTCAGTTCTACTTCACGAACATTTATTAAATGTCTGCTCCGTACCAGAACACGTGCCCTCAGGGAGTTTCCATTCTACTAGAAGAAATGAACATGTTGACAAGTAAATATAAAATACATATTTAGGTCTTTTGTTATCGTTAAAGAAAAAAAGCAAAGCCTGCCTTCAAGTCAGTTCACTCAGTGAGCAATCTTCCTGTGCCGCCCCCCACTTGCACTGCCAGATTTCGCCAAAGGAGTTCATAAGGGCACTATTTTTGTGTGCACACTCCTTGATCTCCTGTGTCCTCCACTTTATGGAAACTGCCTTCTCCAAGGCCAAATCTAGTAGCTTTTTTTTTTCCATTCCTAATTCTTCTTGGCCAGTCTGCAGAATTGGATGATACTGTTAACCACGAGTATCTTATTGAAACTTTTCTCCTTGTTCCAATGACCCGTGGTCCAGATTCTCCTCCTAATTCTCAGGCTCCTTCTATCTCCTTCAAAATGTCTGTTTTCCTGTCCCCTCAATATGAACAGACCCCAAGGCTCAGTCATCAGCTCTTTTGTTGGTCTACCTTTCCTTCTTGGAAGATGACGGTTTGTGTTCTCGTAGTTTCGACTATCCCCTCTTGGATGACTCCCAAATGTACTTTTCTGGCCCAGAATTTATTCCTGAGCTTCAGGATTGTCTGCTTCCTCCATCTAGACTCCATCTAGGTATCTACTGTCATCATCATGCACTGAGTTATGTCCTAAGCCTACCATCTCTGTCCATGTCTCAACTAGTTTTCCCTCCTAATTTCTCTACTTTTTTGTCAAAGATATTTTCTTACGCTCAAAAATATCAATATTTAATGTCATTATGCCTCTAATTCATCCTTTGTTAGCCTCACTGACATTACCCCAATTCAGGCTTTCATCTCCTCACCTAGAAGACTGAACACTTGAACAGTCCAACTTAAACCCATCCCCATTTGTTTCCTGGGGAATCGATTCAGATCATCGCGTCAGGTTACTCCACCTAAAACACCATTTTGATTCAGCATGTTACTTCCTTGTTCAATAACCTTCATAACTCCCTTTTGACTATAGGATAAAGTCTAAGCTCCTTAGCCTCAATTTGGCCTTTATCTCCTAGTGCAGTCCCCTATAAAAGCCTTCCACTCCAGCCAAATTGGTGGTTTTATCCCTTGGACCACATCATTTACATCCACTCCTGCCTGGAAGGTGTCCAATAAATGCTTCCTGGGATGTTAATGGCCTTATTCTGGTTCACCATTTTTATGAGTGGCTCTGAAGAAGGCTTGTAGATGGATTCTTATCAACTCTGCAGGTAACATGAAGTTGAATGGGATTTTTAATATATTGGTCAACCAGGTCAGAATCTAAAAACTGTTTTGACAGGTTAGGACAATGGACTGAATATAATAATATAAAATTTAATAGAAAAAAATCCCAACCCCTATGTTTTGGTTCAAAAAATCAATGGCACAACTATCAGATGGAGGAAGTGTGGCGAGACAATTGTTGATGGTCCATCTGAACACTTGACGTGAGACCACCAAGACCACATCAGGTGCTGGGGTGACATTAGTGTCCATAGCAAAGGAAGATGCTTCTACTGTATTCTGCCCCTCTTTAAATGATGCATCTATAATGTCACATTGAGCTGTGATCATACGAATTTAAAATATACCAAGAGGAGGGCAGTCAATGTGAGAAGGTCGAAACCCATACCATGTGAGGATCCAGGGATGTTTAAGCCTGGGGGAAAAAAAAAGACTAATGCAGCTGGGTTGGTTTCCTTCAAGTATTAGGAAGCTTTTATGTGAAAGAGATTAGACTGTTTCTGTTCTTGATACCACACACACACACACACCCCCATATACAACTAGGAGGAAGGGGGAAGGAGAAATTAAAAATCAAAAACCTTTCTAATGATAAGAGCTCTCCAAAAGTGAGATGGGTTGCCTCAGGAGGGAGTGGGTTCCCCTCGATGGAGATACTAATACTGCGGCTGGATGACCATTTGTTTAGAATATTACTGGGGGGAGAGGCAGAAGGATTTCTGCCCAGATGCTTTTAGGTTACTCTGAGGTGAGATCCAACTCAAATTGTGAATGTCCTCCACGCTCTATTCTCCCCTTGCTCAGCTCCACCTTCACAGAATATTTAAAATATTTTTTACTTCAGAGGCTATCTAATTTGATCTATCTGAACAAGAATTCTCTCCACAGCATTCTCTTTGTTTCAAGACCTTGGGGTGGGAGCGGGACCCATTATCCCCAGAGGCAGTCCATCCTTTTGTGAAGTGTTCCCCTATGTTATACCATGCTAAATTTCTTCCCTTGCAATTTGTGCTCTGAGGCCAAGTGGAACAAGTCTATAATCCTTTAAATTTAAACTACTTGAATACTTGCTGCCATGGCTCCTCCCCTTCCAAACTCACCTCTTCCCTACTTCCTTTTCTCCAGACTAAACATCCCCATTTCCTCCAACAAATCTTTATCTGGCATGATTTCAAGGCCCTTCCCCATCCTGGTTGCATTTTCTGGACTCCCTCCAGCTTATCGTTGCCCCTCCTAAAATGAAAAATACAAACTGGAACAAAGAACCCCAGATGTGGGCTTAAATTGGGGCAGAATGTGGCAGGACCATCGCTGCTCCCACAATCATGGCTGGCTTTTTTGACGTCCACAAGTGCTGACCCACTGAGCTTGGGGTCCCCCGAAACTTCCCAGACCACTTTCAGATCTCTTCGTGCCTCTCCTGTCTCCCTGTCCCACACCACCATCTTAAATGGTGAAGCTGGTTTATCCAATCCAAGTGTGAAATCTGTCTCTATTAAAATTCATCTCATATTTGGCCTAGTTTTCATTGACTGGACGCCTGTGATCATTCAATCCTCCTAACTTTTATAATGCTGTCTGGTACTCGGCACCTTCATTTGCCCGTGGGTGGTACATTCTTTCTCCTCAGAGGTAAGAGAAGGAAAGGGGAAAGAATTAGCGTTTACATAATGTCTACACATACCAGGCATGGTGCTAAGAGCTTTTTTTTTTTTTAAACAAATATTTAATAATAAAGGCCAACATTTATGTAGCACCTGTTATGTGCCAGCAACTGTGCTGAGCACTTTACAAATAGCTCCTTGGATCCTCGCAACCACTGCGTGAGGTAGGTGCTGTTATCCCTATTTTACAGTTGTGGAAACTGAGGCAAATAGAAGTTAAGCGACTTGCCCAGGGTCAAACAGCTGGTGAGTATCTGAGATCAGATTTGAACTCAGGTCTTCCAGACTTCAGGCCCAACATTCTATCCACTTCACCACCTCATTGCCTAGAAAGGTAAGTGCTTTGGGGGAATGGAGGTGGGGAGAGGGTCTAAATGTAGGTTGTTTTTTTTTTCATCCTTAGCATTTAACAATGCCCCTATGCAGAATATGTATGCCCTCAAATGTTTGAAAAGGAGGAAATCCTCTGAGTTCATGCCAAATAGGCATTTGGGTCATGTTTATGGCCCAAAAGATAACTGGGTATTTTTTTGCAAAAACCACTTGTACTAAAAATTTTCAGTTTTCAAGAGATAAGCACCATCCCAAGGGAAGTGATTCATTACTTAAATGAGAATTATGCCAACAAAATCTTTTAACACTCCAGGAAGGATTCACTCGTTCTTTTTTTGTGGTGAAGAGGTCAGGATGAGAGGAGATACTGACAGGAAACCACCACCTGGAAGCTGCCAGGATTGTGCTAGAAACCTCAAGGTCAATGACTTCTGGCAGGCCTCTCCCCCTAGAATGCAAATACCTGTGAAGGCTGTGGCCCTGTGATGCCTCCCCTGCACCCCCTACACATTGAGGCTTGAAATCATCTGGGGGGGTAGCTATTGCATGCCTGTTGAACTGCAGTCATGCAGACTAATCCCTCCCCTTCTCCTCCACCACAAAAGTGAGGTCACACAGGTAGTCTGTGATAAGAGTGAGGACACACAAATCCAGAGCCTTTCCCACTACACTGGTTCGATTTGAGTTTGTTTTACTATTTTTAAGCTAGAAGATATTGGTGTAGGCAGAGTCGGGTATCAAAAGAACCTCCAGGGACAGCTAGGTGGCGAAGTGGATAGACCACCAATCCTAGAGTCGGGAAGACCTGAGTTCAAATTCAACCTCAGACACTTGACACTTAATAGTTGTGTGACCCTGGGCAAGTCACTTAACCCTATTGCCTAGCCAAAAGAAAAAAAAATAAAAAAAAGAACCTCTACTTTCTTATGATGGTTATGTGTTACCTTGATGCATCTACCACTTTACCAAAAAGTTGTGCCCTATCCCGCCGCCCTTCCCCCAAGGCATTACCTGTAGGGAGAGGGTCCCTTGCTCTAAGATATAGTTTATGGGACAGTTGGGAGTCTCACAGGATGAATGGCCTGTATAAAACTCTTAATATTTCAAAGAATAAAATCTAACAGGAGAATGTGGAGTTGCACTAGAATCATATACAACCCTTTTCTGAACCCCCAAAAATAAAGAGGTAAAGGGGCAGCTAGTAGAATGCTGGGATTTGAGTCAGGAAGACGAGTTCAAATTCAGCCTCAGAAACTTCCTAGCTATGCGACCCTGAGTAAGTCTTTTAACCTCTGTTTGCCACTGGAGAAGGTAATGGCCAACTTCTCCAGTATCTCTGCCAAGAAAACCCCAAATGGGGTCACAAAGAGTCAACTTGGTGACACAATACAAAATCAACACAAAGACACAACAACAACAACAAAAGGGAGGGAGAGAAATTCAGCGGAAATGACAGACCAATCCTCTATTTGTTTCTTTTTATTTTATTGTCTCTGTATAATAATGTCTTCTTGCAGGCTTGTGACTTTTAGGGTAATTGGGTTCAAAGCTGGAACCTTTGAGCCATGTGAATGGAAGAGTTGGTCCAAACCAAGAGAGTTAAAAGAAATGGGCGATGCTCACATGTCCTTTTTTTTTTTTTTTTTTTTGAGGCAGTTAAGGTTGATTGACTTGCCCAGGGTCACAAAGCTAGTGTCAGATTTGAACTCAGGTCCTCCTGATTCCACAGCTGGTGCTCTATCCATTGCACCACCTAACTGCCTTTTCATGTGTTTTTATGCCAAGAATTGTTAGTATCCTGATGTGCCTAGTTCCCTAAGAAACAGATGCGTATGGAGTGATGGTCATTGTTAACTCAAATTTCCCCCCTAGTGTATGGCCAGCACCCTGGGACCTCCTTATTCTATGGACAAATCATTTTCTTATTCTCTTAACTGATGGGTTTTGACTAGGTCTTCCTGCCTCCAGCACTCTACCCATGATGTTTCTCAGCCTCATAAATAACCAAAGATAATTTGGCAGGTGTGTACTTGATCATGCCTGGGACCTTTGACCTTCATGTTCCAAAAATATTTCCTTTGGAAGTATTTTCTTTGCCTTCCTCTTCCCTCCATCCCAAGCTATTAGATGCATACACCAACACAGTTCTCAGGGTTGGAGTCTTATTCAGGCTGTGCTGTTTGGGGATCATTAGCCAATAATAGTTGAGCTTTTAATAACAAGTCACTATGAAGTCCTAATTTTAATCTGTTGAGTAAGGCTCAAAGAGTCCTCTGGGACCTCAGGGCTCATCTGGTCCTACCCTTGAAAAATGAGGGAGATTGCACAAGAATTACATGCAACTCTTTCTTGAACCCCAACACCCTAACTGAGCAAAATATGAGGAGATGGAATTGAACTGAAACAACATAGGAGGGTCTTTTTTTTTCAACCAGAGACAAGGTTTATTAAAGATCTACCATATTGGCCAGACTCTTAAGGAATCTGAACATGTGTGAGCTATTGGCTAGGTTCTTAAGGAATCTGAGCACTTTAATGAAGACAAGATGAATCTTATATACAGAATCACTGTGGGAGGGATGTAGAAGTAGCCAAATAGTTTGGGGTGACTGGAGGAGGGGTCTAAGGAGGATCTGGATGGGAGTGGCCAGTAAGCTGGGTGAGCAGAACACCAGGGACCTGGTTCATGTGGCCAAGGGAGAATGGAGTCTATCTAGACTTAAGAATTAAGGATGGGAAGTGGCCAGGGGCAATTGGGAGGTAACAGAACAGAACTGGGAGATTGGGCATAGTCACAATGAAAGGTCAGTTGATAGGGTGATAGGATTATAGCCTCAGGTGAATGCCAGAGATTTGGCCAGGTGGGAAAGTCCAGGGTTTTTCCTTTTTGGGGTCCAGATCCCAAAGACATGGCCTTTTCCTTTTAGGGGTTCAGATCCCATCCCCATCATTCCCCCCTCAAACAAACGGGACCCACATTCTTTTGGGGTGAGAGACAAAGATCTTGGCTTCTGAAACTGCTTCCTTCTGGCAAGGGGTATAGAGCTGTCCCTGCCTCGAAGAGATTGACTGGAACTGAGCACAGGCTGCATCTAGGAAATGATGGGAGGACATTGGCTGGTACCCACTGTTGGCTACCAACTCTAAGTGAATGGCCTGTAGTCTGGAAGACACAAATCTGACAGAAAAGACTGTAGGGCCCAGATATAAGGAAAAGTAAAAGTGTAAGAGACCCATTAAAATCATTTACATTTGACCTGCAGTATTATCTGATCTTGTTACTTTTTCTGCAGTTTAAGTAACACTTTTGCAGGTAGAAGTTTCCACCCCTGGGTTCAATAGTTATATAGATGAATTTGCCAGACGCTGACTTTCACTTCAATTACCACTCAAATTCTCCTCCCCAAACCAAAGTGAAGGTGTTTCTGATTTAATTTCAGTTGTTTAGGGGTATTGAATGACTATACATTCAAATCGAAACAACAAGATCTCACACACTTGCTCTGATTATAGAAATTTGCTATAAAAGGATAAAGCAAGGACTAGATTTAGGGCCCAAATATGACAGGACAGATCATCCTTAGCTCTGTTTAGATTCAGATAATTCAGTTTTCCAACCATGTAGTATCAAATCCACTTCATAGCCAGACTCAGGAATAGCCAGGTGGGTAACATTCCTTTTCAAAGGACATAATGGGGGAACTGAGTCAGGAGGATCCCATCTTAGACTGAGGTTAAAATTGTCCTCTCAGCTTTTCCTGATGCAGACTTCCCAACTGTATCACATTCTCTCTGAGTAGCTTGTGGGATTTCTCTCAGATGGTGGATTATTGATTATTGATGGATTATTATGATCCATCAGACAACCCAAAATAAAATCCCATGAGCTTTTACCTCAAACATCAAGTTTCACTAATCACAGCTTAGGAAAAACTTTTTCCAGGATTTACTTCTCAAATTTAAATTTGTCTTGGTGTAAAAAGCCAATTGTTAGAGATTATTTCTATATATTTGCTAATTCTCAGCAAGACAAAACCCAAACAAGCTTTTTGGCAAGTTTACACATTAAAACAATAACCAATAATAGCTAAATTATTTTAGTGGTGGCCGAATTATGAAAAGTTACTTGACATAACTGATACAAAAAGTTCATCAATTTGAAACTTGAAACAAACCCATTACCAATCGGGTGACTTCAGTTTTGTTAAATGTATTTCCAAATTACTTTACACAGAGAATCAATACTGCGTCATTGACAGTTTAAACTACAACTTTAAAAGAGCGTGCTTACCCAAGTTCAGAGGCTAGCTTCTTTACCTTGAGCAGGATGTACTGAACCTGGGTGATGCTTCCAGGCAAAGGTTGCCCTAGGGCCCAAGGCCATTGCCAGGGGGGGCCCATGCTGTAGAAGGTGAATTCAGAGGTGGGAAGGGGAGGGTGAAACTCTCTTCTCTTATGAGGATTAATAGATACCCTCTTGACTCAAGAGAAGGGAATGACCAGGGTTATAAGAAGGTGTTTCATTTTTATTTTATTTTATTTTTTATTATTAGTAGTAAATTTATTTATTTTTGGTTTTCAACATTTACTTCCACAAGATTTTGAGTTCCAAATTTTCACCCCATCTCACCCCTCCCCCCCACCCCAATTTGGCATGCATTCTGAATACCCCTTCCCCTAGTCTGCCTTCCCTTCTATCTCTCCCCCCCTTCTTGTATCCCCTTCCCCTTCTATTTTCCTGTAGGGCAGGATAGATTTCTGTACCCCATTTCCTGTATTTCTTATTTCCCAGTTGCATGTGAAAGCATTTTTTTTAAACATGTGTTTTTAAAACTTTGGGTTCCAAATTTTCTCCCTTCTTCCCTCCCCACCCACCCTCATTGAAAAGGCAAGCAGCTCAATATAGGTTATACATGTGCAGTTATGCAAAACACTTCCATAGTAGACATGCTGTGAAAAACTAACTCTATTTCCCTTAATCCTATCCTGCCCCCCCATTTATTCTATTCTTTCTTTTGACCCTGTCCCTCCTCAGAAGGATTTGCTTCTGATTTCCCTCTTTCCCAGTCTGCCCTCCTCTCTATCATCTCCCTACTCTCTTGTCCCCTTCCCCCCCTACTTTCCTGTAGAGTAAGACAGATTTCCATAACCAATTGAGTGTCTGTTATTCCCTCCTTAAGTCAAATCCTATGAGAACAAGATTCACTCATTCCCTCTCACCTTCCCCCATTTCCCCTCTATTGTAAGAGCCTTTTTTTCTGTTTTTTTTTGTGAGATAATTTACCCCATTCTATCTCTCCCTTTCTCCTTCTCCTAGTTTAATCCTCTCTCACCCCTTAATTTTATTCTCCAGATATGACCCCTTCATCTTCATTCAACTCACCCTGTGCCCTCTATCTGTCTATCTATCTATCTATCTATCTATCTATCTATCTATCTATCTATCTATC
>NW_020954546.1:28246975-28311246 GCF_900497805.2 Vombatus ursinus
ATCTATCTATCTATCTATCTATCTATCTATCTATCTATCTATCTATCCTATCTACCTATCTGTACATACATATAATTTTTTCCCTCCAACTACCCTAATACTAACAAAGGTCTCATGAGTTACAAATATCATCTTTCCATGCAGGAATGTAAACAGTTCAACCTTAATAAGTCTCTTGTGATTTTCTCTTTCCTGTTTACCTCTTCATGTTCCACTTGAGTCTTGTATCTGAAAATCAAATTTTCTATTCAGCTCTGGTCTTTTCATCAAGAATGCTTGAAAGTCCTCTATTTCACTGAATGACCATTTTTCCACCTGCAGGATTATACTTAGTTTTGCTGGGTAGGTGATTCTTGGTTGTAATCCTATCTCTTTTGCCCTCCAGAATATTATATTCCATGCCCTGCGGTCCCTTAATGTAGAAGCTGCTAAATCTTGTGTTATCCTGATTGTGTTTCCACAATACTTGAATCATTTCATTCTGGCTGCTTGTAATATTTTCTCCTTGACCTGGGAACTCTGGAGTTTGGCTACAATATTCCTAGGAGTTTTCCTTTGGGGATCTCTTTCAGGAGGAGATCGATGGATTCTTTCAATTTCTATTTTGCCCTCTGGTTCTAAAATATCAGGGTAGTTTTCCTGGATAATTTCTTGAAAGATGATGTCTAGGCTCTTTTTTTGATCATGGGTTTCAGACAGTCCAATAATTCTTAAATTTTCTCTCCTGGATCTATTTTCCAGGTCAGTTGTTTTTTCAATGAGGTATTTCACTTTATTTTCTAATTTTTCATTCTTTTGGATTTGTTTTACAGTGTCTTGATTTCTCATAAAGTCACTAGCTTCCAATTGCTCTATTCTAATTTTTAAGGAAGTATTTTCTTCAGTAATCTTTTGGACTTCCTTTTCCATTTGGCCAATTTTGCTTTTTAGGGCATCCTTCTCCTCATTGGCTTTTTGGACCTCTTTTGCCATTTGGGTTAGGCTATTTTTTAAGGTGTTATTTTCTTCAAAATTTTTTTGGATCTCCTTTAGCAAGCTGTTGACTTGTTTTTCATGATTTTCTTGCATCACTCTCATTTCTCTTCCCAGTTTTTCCTCTACTTCTCTTACTTGCTTCTCAAAATCCCTTTTGAGCTCTTCCAAGGCCTGAGACTGATTCATGTTTTTCTTGGAGGCTTTGGATGTAGGAACTTTGACCGTGTTGTCTTCTTCTGGTTGTATGTTTTGATCTTCTTTGTCACCAAAGTAAGATAATATAGTCTGACTCTTTTTGCACTGCTTACTCATGATCCCAGCCAATTACTCTAGTTTTAAACTCTTTGTTAAGGTAAGAGTCTGCTTCCAATGTGGAGAATGTACTGTCCCAAGCTTCAGCGATTTGTACAGCTGTTTTCAGAGGTACTTCTAGGGACCTGTAAATTTTCAGTTCTTCCAAGGTGCTATGATAAGGGGCAAGTTGTTTCCTCTCCACCGCCACAACAAGTTCCACCACACCAACACTCCTTCTCACCCCAGGACTGCCCCTCAGAACTGTGACCCAGATCCAAGCACAAAGCAAGAGATTCCTGCCTCAGCACTGGCAAAGAGATTCCTGCAATCCCCCTCTGATCAGCCACTCGATTCCCCCTCAGTCTGTGGGCCAGAAGCTCTGGAGGCAATCGCTGCCCCAGGGGCACACTCCGGACTTGCAGCTGAGACCTAGCTCCTCTCTCGCTGCAGTCACAGACTTTTCCCACTGACTTAGAGAAGTTGTCTTTGGTGTTTGTGGGTTGAGAAGTCTGGAAACCACCATAGCTGCCTGCTATTCAGCCCTCTGAGGCCTGCTCCAGGTTCGCTGTGGCCTGCGCACCCATGAGGAACTGCTTTCCTCTCCCCGCCCAGTGCAATATACCTTTCTGATCAACCATCCAGGTTATCTTGGGCTGGAAATTTGTTTCACTCTGTCTTTTTGTGGGTTCCGCTGCTTTACAATTTGTTTAGAGTCATTTTTTATAGGTATTTGGAGGGGTTTGGGGGAGAGTTCAAGCAAGTCACTGCTTTCCCTCTGCCATCTTGGCTCTGCCTCCTAAGAAGGTGTTTCAAAACTCCTTAATGATCTATCACAAAACCTCCAGACTCTAAGATGTTTTTAGCTGTTCTAACTTTCCCCTGTAACCTCCATGAAGGAAGATTCAGGGGTGTAGAGGGAAGGGAATAACTAAGCCTCAGGGAACCAAAAAGTACCTGCAGTTTTCCCAATTCCCTAGCACCAATTGACAGAGTTGGACATATGCTTCCAAATAGGACATTTGTCCTTGTCCTTTATGTGCAGAAGGTGTACTCAGGTCCAGGGCCTCGAACCGAACCAGTGGATTGAGATCCTGAGAGCATCAGGCTGAGTGCAAGACAGCCTCATAACTGTCTGCCTGAAAAGTACCTCCAAACCTTCCTAGGTGCTTGGAGAGCGACCCCAACTGCAGGGCAAGAAAGAAGTGGGGGGAGGCTTACATACCTTCTAGTCTTGGCTGGAGAAGAGCTTGGGATTAGGTAATTCTTCCTGGTCAGGGAACCATATGATAAGGTTTAAGGGCTTAGGGATGCTGGGACCCCAAAATATCAAGAGCAAGAGATGCAAGTCCTGCTTGAAAGAATTTGACCCAAGCCTTCTTTCAGCCAGAGACATGGTTTATTAAAGATCTGCCATATTAGCTGGACACTTAAGGAATCTGAACATTTGTGAACTATTGGCTAGGTTCTTAAGGAATCTGAGCCCCCCCCCCTTTTTTTGATCTTGTGTTCTCCTTTCTCCCAGTTTTTCCCAACTGCCAACTTCAGAGAAGCCCCTTCAACTGTTGGCATCACATATATTCAGCTCAGATGAATCTTAACATCCAGGATGAGGACATCAGCTGGGACACTAAACCCCTACCATCTTCAATCTGGGGGTCTAGGCTGATGTTGAAGAAGGAGGTGACAGGCTTGGGGTCAGAGTAGGAGAGGATGATAGAGTGTGGTTATTCTCTTACTGACTTGGTGACTTGAGATGGGGATGAGGAGAACATGGGGGAGCTAATGACCCAGAACCCAGACAGCTGAAGTGTTGTGGGCACCCCACCTTCCCTCCCTACTCACCTACTTTTGGAGTTCACTTACACCTCAATAGATAAGCTTCCTCATTAAAGTTTTTTTCTTTTGTAGCCACACTCTTCCCTCAACAAAAGCCACTAGTGCTTCTCTACTGCCCTGGTGGCTTTTGGAAGTTAGCAGTAGAAAGGATAGTAGATTGGGAAGCCAAAGACTTGGGTTCCAATCCTGCCTCTTGACCATTGTGACCATGAGCATGTCACAATCTCCTTGTGCCTCAATTTCCTCATCTTTAAAATGAGGAAGGAGGAGATAGAAATAAGTACCAACTATGTGCTTTACAAATGTCATTTGATCCTCACAACAACCCTGGGGGGTTGGTGCGTATTAATTAATTATCCCCATTTTAAGTATGAGGAAACTGAGGCAGACTTGCATTGTTAAGTGACTTTCTCAGGGTCACACAGCTAGTAGGTATTTGAAGCGGGATTTTAACTCAAGTCTTCCTGACTCCAGGTCCAGTTCTCTACTCAGTGTGGTTAGGAGGACTAATTATTTCCTAATCCAATGAACAAGTTTGATTTCATAGTGTCTGAGGTCCCTTCCCACTGCTAAATCTATGACCCTATGATCTTCCAATCCTCCACCTATAAAAGAATGCCTCTATCCATTCACTCCAGCCCCCTCTCTCCTTCCTGGAATAGCTCCTCTCCTTGCCCTGCCCTCTTCCATCTCTGTTGAATGATTTCCTTCTCAAGTCTCCAGCTCTGGTGCTGCCTCTTCCAGGAAGTCTTCTGGGTTAACTCTTTCATTTCCCCAGTTAAAAGTGATCTCCCCAATCACCGTGCACAGTAACAACAATGTTGTAATGATGATCAGCTGTGAAATACTTGGCTATTCTGATCAATGCAATTATCCAAGATAATTCCAAAGGACTCATGATGAAAAAATGCTATCCACCTCCGAGAGAGAACTGATGAACTGAGTGCAAAATGAAGTATAATTTTCTCACTTTATTTTTTAAAAGAATTTTAATTAAAATATTTTTTAAAATATAGCTAAAATGGAAATATGTTTTGCATGATTTCACATGTCTACTTGATATCATGTTACTTGCCTTTTCAGCGAGTGGGGGACATTGTGGGAAAGAAAGAGAGAACTTGGAACTTAAAATTTAAAAAGAATTTTCAAAATAAATAAATAATAAATTTTGGGGGAAAATTAACAAAAAAAATCAGTGATCTCCCGCTCCTCAAAAGTCAGGCTGCTGTTTGACCTCTCCCATATACTTAATTATCCTTTTTTTCGTGTCTTGCAACTTTGTGTAGGCCTCTTTCCCAACTAGAATATAAAGTCCTTAGGCCAGGGATAGTAGTTTCTCCTGTCAGCATCCCCCATTCAGGCCTAACAGTGCTTGGCTTTCCTGAGGTAGACACTGAATTTCTGTATGTTTGTTGAAATGAGTAGTGCTTCCATACAATTATAAGATTAGTCAAGGAGTGACTACTGTATACCACATACTGTGCTAGGCACAACTGGGGTGGGGGGGGAACCACAGAGACCAGAATAAAAGTCCTGGTCCTCATTCTATTCTGTGATGTTATTAGAAGAAGTAGGATGTGAGAGCAAGAACACTGGACTGTGAGCCCAATCTCTGAATCAGTTTCCCTACCAGTAAAAATAGGGGGTTGGACTAAATGTACACTGAGGGCCCTTCCAGCTCTCAGTCTCTGAACTGGAGACCCAAGTTCAAATCTTGCCTTCTGGCATTGACTAGGTTTGTGAGGACAAGCAAGTCATATAACATCCCTGAGGCTCCTCTTGCTAGTGTTAATATCTGTAGTACCTACGTCACAGGATTACTGCAACGGCCCAATGAGATAAGGTATGGAAAGCATTTTGTAAATCTTAAATTGCAGTTAAGTGCCATTTCCAGGCGAGCATCTACCCGTAGATTAGTTCTTTTTAAAACAATCCTCTTGGACATGTTTACATTGGAGCAGTAGAGGGCGCTCTGTAGCCATTCTTTGGGGCATTGCGTCAGCCTTTGGACCTATCCATGGTTCTCGTCTAAGCAAGAGAGTCAAAGCACACTGAAAGCACTCTTTTCTTCTCGTTGCATCCCTCATAGCTCGGTCAGATTTAGAGCTGGATTTCTCACATTTTGCCTGGGCTTCTCCTCCAACAAATCTTCCAGACTGTGCCTTTGCAGAAATGAAAAGGCGGAAAAAAGGGGAGCGGGGAGGGAACATCCCAGGGTTCAAAATCACCAGGGGAGAACACATTGAGAAGAGACAGAATAATGTGATGGAAAGGAGAGCTGAATCTGGAGTCCAAGGACCTGGGTTCAAATTATGACTCCTACAAACAAGACTTGAAGCTGCCTGTGGCTCAGATCATGAGCTTCTTATAGCAAAATTCAGACTTAAATCAAAGAAAGTAAGCAAAATCATCAGACTGTATAGGTATGACCTAAATAACGTCCCTCATGAATATGAAGTGGAAATAGTGAATAGATGTGAGCGATTAGATCTGGTAGACGGAGTGCCTGAATGTGGATTGAGGTTCATAATATTGTACAGGAGGCAACAACAAAAAACATCCCAAACTAAAAGAAGAGCAAGAAAGCAAAATGATGTCTTATGAGACTTTACAAATAGCTGAGGAAAGAAGGAAAGCAAAAGATGAAAGGGAAAGATATACAAAACTGAATGCAGAACTCCAGAGAATAGCGAGGAGAGATAAGAAGATTTTCTTAAATGAGCAATGCCAAGAAATAGAAGAAAACAATAGAATAAGAAAGGCAAGAGATCTCTTCAAGAAAATTAGATATACTAAGAGAATGTTTCATGCAAAAATGGGCATGATAAAAGACAAAAATGGTAAAGACTTAGAAGAAGAGATTAAGAAGAGGTGGTAAGAATATACAGAAAGAAAGATTATAGTATCACTGATAATCACAATGGTATGGTTACTGATCTAGAACCAGACATCCTGGAGATTAAAGTCAAATGGGCCTTAGGAAGCATGGTTAACAATAGGGCTAGTGGAGTGAAAGCATTCCAGCTGAACTATTTAAAGGGCTAAAAGATAATGCTGTTGATGTGCTACACTCAATATGCCAGCAAATTTGGAAAACTCAACAGTGGCCAATGGATTGGAAAAGATCAGTTTACATCCCAGTTCTAAAGAAAGGCAGTGCCAAATAATTTTCAAATTACCAAATAATTGCACTCATTTCACATGCCAGCAAGATTATACTTAAGATTCTGCAAGTTAGGTTTCAGCAATATGTGAACTGAGAATTATCAGAAGAGCAGGTTGGTTTTTTGAAGAGGTAGAGGAACCAGAGACCAAATCACCAATGTTCCTGAATTATGGAGAAAGCAAGAGAATTCCAGACTATATTAAAGCCTTTGACTGTGTGGATCACAACAAAACGTGGCAAGTCCTAAAAGAGATGGGAGTGCCAGATCATCTTACTTGTCTCCTGAGGAATCTGTATTCGGGTCAAGGAACAACAGTTAGAACCAAATATAGAACTGGTTCAAAATCGGGAAAGGAGTACAAGGCTGTATTTTGTCTATTTATTTAACTTACATGCAGAGTTGCTGTTATTTAGTCAATTAGTCATATCTGACTCTTCATGACCCTATTTGGGTTTTCTTGGGAAAGAAGTAGAGTAGTTTGCCATTTCCTTTTCCAGTTCATTTTACAGATGAGGAAACTGAGGCAAATAGGGTGAAGTGACTTTCCCAGGGTCACACAGCTTGTAAATGTCTGAATCTGGATTTGAACTCAGGTCTTCCTGACTCCAGGGTTGGTGCTCTATCCACTACTGCCACCTACCTGCCCCATGTGCAGAGTACATCATGCAAAATGCCAGGCTGGATGAATCAAAACCCAGAATTAAGGTTGCCAGGAGAAATAGCAACAATCTCAGATATGCAAATGATACCCCTTGGATGACAGAAAGTGAAGAAGAATTAAGAAGCCTCTTGATGAGGGTGAAAGAAGAGAGTATAAAAGTTGATCTGAAGCTTAACATAAAAAAACTAAGATCTTAGCAACTGGTCTCATCACTTCCTGGCAAATAGAGGGAGAAGAAAAGGAAGCAGTGTCAAATTTCATATTCTTGAGCTCAAATATCACTGCAGATGGTGACTGCAGCCATGAAATTAAAAGTTGCTTGCTCCTTGGAAGGAAAGCTATGGCAAACCTGGACAGTATACTAAAAAGCAGAGACATCACCTTGTTGACAAAAATCTGTATAGTAAAAACTATGCTTTTTCCAATAACAATGTGTGGCTGTGAGAGTTGGACTATAAGGAAAGCTGAGTGCCACAGAATTGATGCTTTCTACTCGTGGTGCTGGAGAAGCCTTCTGAGAGTCCCTTGCATGGCAAGGAGATCAAATCAGTCAATACTTGAAGAAATTAATTCAGGCTATGTATTGGAAGAACAAATACTGAAACTGAGGCTTAAATACTTTAGCTGTATAAGGAGAAGATGGGCTCATTGGAGAAGACCTGATGTTGGGAAAGACTGAAGGCAAAAGAAGAGGATGGCAGAAGATGAGATGGATGGATAACGTCATGGAAGCAATGACACTAGAGCTTGGACAGACTTCAGGAGACAGTGGAGGATAGAAGGACCTGGTGTGCTATTTCCCATAGGGTATTAAAGAGTCAAGAACAATTGAACAACAGAACAATGTGTTGCCTTGTGAACTTATAAGTTGCCTCCCCTTTGAGGCTAAGTATCCTAAAATTATTATTTTGTGGTGGACAAGGGGGCATGAAGTGGATAAGGGGAAAGGATGGTTGTGGGAAAACCAAAGGCATTGATAAAATGTTAAAAATAAAATAATCACTCAAATGAGAGTTTTGGAGGCAGAAGGAAGCTCAGAAGCTATCCAGTCCAACCAGCTTGGCCATTGTCCTTTCCAGTATTCCCGACGACTGCTCATCTAAACTTCATTGGGTGTCCTAATGAAGAGAGAGAGTCAGTCAGCATTCATTCAGCAATTAAGATGTGCCAGGCACCATGCTAAGCTCTGAGGATACAAAGAAAGACAAAACCATGGTCCCTGCCCTCAAGGAGCTCATATTCTAATGGAACAGCTGGCCTTGGACCCAGGAAGACTTGGGTTCAAGTCCTGCCTGACCCTGGACAAGTGACTGAACCTCTCAGTGACCTAGGCAGCTCTCTCAGACTGTAAATTGAAAGGGAGTTTCCTCACTTGGGAATCTTCTATATCAATGGAACCATAGGCCCAGCCCCTATCCCTAACAGCTGTAGTTATTTACCTCATACGCTTGTTGTGAAGATAAAATACGATCATTTTGATAGAGTTCTTTGAAAACTTAAAAAACATTAGCTGAATGTCAGTAGCTATTATTATCAAAGATCTCCATGGAGTAGGGGCACACTACTGCTCCCTACCAGAGGACCACTCACATTGTTCAATTTTCTTTATACAAAGCCTAAATTTGCCTCCTCACAATTCACTCTCTGGGGGCAAATAGAACCAACCCAATGTCTGTTTCTCCAGAAAAGCCCTTAAAGACAGCTATATTAATAATTTTTAAAACATTTATATAGCACCTACTATGTACCAGTCACTGTGCTAAGTGTTTTATTATCTCATTTATCCTCACCACAACCCTGGGAGGTAGATGTTATTATTATCATGATCTTACAGCTGCTCCAGGGCTGATAGGTGGCCTGGTGGATAGAGAGCCAGGCCTGGAGTCAGGAAGATTCATCTTCCAGAGTTCAAATCTGGCTTCAGACGCTTACTATTTATGTGACCATGGGCAAATCACTTCACCCTGTTTGCCTCAGTTTCCTCATCTGTCAAATGAGTTGGAGAAGGAAATGGCAAACCACTCCAGTATCTCTGCCAAGAAAATCCCAAATGGGGTCAGGAAGTATTGGTGCAACTGAAATGACTGAACAATGACAAAAGCAGTGAAGGAAACTGGGGTCTATTGAGTTATTTTTTTTTTAATGTCGATACCTGTGTTTTAATGTAATTGGTTTCATTTGTCATTCCCTATATTTTGTTTTATGCATTAAAAAAACATATTCTGAGAGGAGGTTTGTAGGTTTCACCAGACTGCCAAATGGATGCCCACGACACGAGAAAGGTTAAGAATCCCTGTTATAGACAGGTGAAAAGAGGGTTAAGTACAGAATCTTGGGGAACATCCACAACTAGAGGGTGGGTCATGGATGATGACCTAGCAATGGATACTGAGAAGGAGCCATGAGACAGGCAAGAGGAGAATGGAGAAAGAATTGTCCAAAATCCCAGAAGGAAAGAGTGTCCACCAGGTTGGCAGCAGTGTCCAATGCTGCTGAGAAATCAGGAAGGCTGAAGATTGAAACCCTTCACCATCTGGTTGACTTCTTCTGAATGCCCTCCAACGTCAACATTCCAACATGCCTCCTCAAATATGTTGTCCAGAACAGAATACAGATCTGGTCTGATTAAGGCAGAATATAATTAAGCTATCACTTCCCCTTAGTCCTGTGTGCTACCTTATCACATGGTTGACTCATCCTGAGCTTGCAAGCCACTTAAACCCTCAGATCATTGGACCATAGATTTTGAGACTTAACACCCCCTCCCCATTTTATAGATGAGAAAACTTAGGCCCAAAGTGACTGAGATTTATGAAAGGTCATTCAATCAATCAAAAAAAATGTTAAGCATGTATTATGTGCCAGAACTGAGGATAAAAAAAAAGAGACAAAAGACAGTCTCTGGCCTCAAGGAGCTCACAATCTAATGGAAGAAACAACAAATACATATAAACAAGCTCTATACAGGATAAATAGGGAATAATTGAGAGAGGTTGGGAAAGGCTTCCTGTAGAAAGTGGGATTTTAGTTGGGACTTAAAGGAAACCAGGGAAGCCAGTAGGCTAAAATGAGAAGAGCATCCTAGGCATGGAGGGGTCTCTTGTTCATGGAACAGCTGGTGTCACTGATCAAAGAGTACATGGCAAGGAGGAATACAGAAGAAGACTGGAAAGGTAGGAGGGGACCAGGTCATCCAGGTAACAGGAGATGGAAGTGATATTTGAACCTGGGTCCAGATCCTTCTCAGACAAACTGCTGCCCTAATCATGCCTCCTCCACCTTGTACTTATGAAGCAGATTTGTTTGAACTCAAATGCAATCCCTTCCATTTGTCTCTATCAAATTCCAGCTTACTTACAATCTTTATGAATCCCAACTGTCCTCCAATGTGTTATCTATCCTTCCCAGCTTTGTGTTACCTACTTATTTTCTAAGTGTATCATCTATGCTTTTATTGAAGTCATTGATAAAAATATTAAGTGCCACCAGACCAAACACTGATCCCTTGGGGGACAACTTCTAGAGACCTTTGAGTTGACATCAAATCTCTAATAACAGCTCTGCAAGTCCAGCCATTCAAACAGTATCAAAATCCCCCTAATTGCATTACTATTGAGTTCACATTTCTATATCTTCTGCAGAAGAATCCTGTGAGACTTTGTCAAATGCTTTGCTAAAATCTAAGTGACCTATGCCTCCAGCATCCTGATTTTCCAATTTAGTAGCCCTGTCACATAAGGAAATAGCACAATCTGTCCCTGACAATGCCAGGGTCACCACTGCATTTTTTTGATGTTTACTAGCCAGATTTTTAATAATCCACTCCACCATTTTGACAGGAAGTAAAGTCAAGTTCACCAGCCTATACTTTGCTGACTCCATTTGCTTCCCTGTACCGGCCGCACCGACCTTGTGCCGGCCGAGCCGTACACTCTCCTCCTATAAGGAGCAGGCTGCCAGAGTCATACTTACCAGTCTTCGGTACTCAACCAGATAAACACAGAGACGAGCCTGCCAGGAGGTGCCAACACCAGAGCTTTATTCAGAGGCCATCACAGCAAGGCCAAGCAGGAAGGCCAGAGCAACAGAGCAGGGGCAAAGAGAGCACGTGATCCGACCTCGATCGTTCCTTAAGTACCTACTTAGCCCCTCCTCCTCAGCCCGCCTACTAGTCAATGATTGTAGGGTCAGATACCGGAAGGGGCTGTCTGAGTTTAGCGCACCAAGGGGGAGGGAGTGACGCAGGAGGCTAGGACCGGATACAGGAAGAAGGCGTCTGGGATTAGTGCATAGACAAAGAGTACGTGACCTAGGAAGTCAGGCCCAGATACCAGGAGGAGGCGTCTGGGGTCAGTGCTACACAAAGGGAAGGTACGTGACCCAGGAAGTCAGGAAGGACACAGGAAGGAGGCGTCTGGGGTTGACGTTGCATATAGGGAGGGGACTAAGCAAAGGGAACTCGTCCTCTGCCGTCCCACTCCCACGTGGCACAGCCCCCTGCCTCAGGAGCACGTGCTCGCTACTTCCTTGTATCCTGATCCTTCCCCAGCTTATCTCACATAGCACTGCCCACTGCCTCAGGGCTTCTCCATATCCAGCCCATCCCAGTTCACCACAACTCCGCCTACCACAGCCCCTGCCTTCACTTCCAAATACCCAGATCCTACCCCAATCTTGCCACAATATTCACCTGGCAGCAGTCAACATCAGACAGTCCCTCACACTTCCCTGTTTTAAAAATCAAAACATTTAATTTCTAATGTTTCTTCTAGTCCTAAATCTATGACCCTAAGTCATGATGGCAGGGGAATTTAACCAACTATCTTACCTATACAGAAGAATATTGGTGGCCATTGTTGGGATTCTTACACCATTAGAGATACCTAGATTATAAAATGTCAAGAAAACCCCAAGGTTTTTTCTAATTCTTCATTTGAACAATTATGACTTCTAAAGACTCATCAGCTTCATTTTCCAGATTCTTACCTAGTTACCAAGTAGCAATTCAATAAAGTAAGACTTTATTAAGGATCACAGGCACTGGATTCCAAGGCAAACATTAAGCCATCTCTGCTTTCAAAAAAACATCCAACTGATTGGAGAAAAAACAGGAAGAGGCCATAAAGACCATGTAATCCAATCTCCTTTAATGGAGATCAAGGATCCAGGTGAGAGTCCACACTCTGTGAAACCATCCTCCTCCCAGACTTGGTTAGCAGGCAACACTTCTGTGATGATTGTAATGATTAACAATAAGAAGAAGGGAAAGGCAGGGGCCTCAAGACATCTTGCAGCACCATGGACATTTCCCTAAACTTCCCCATTCAGTTTTGGTATTGAAAACCTGGTATGTCGCCATAGAATTGTAAATCTAAAGACATAGTGCTATAAGGGACCTTAAAGATCATATAACTCAATCTCTCAATTTTACAGATATGGAAACTGAGTTGCAGAAAGGATAAGTCACTTGTCCCTAAAATGACGCTGTTCATAAGGAGCTGAGTCAGGATTCCCTGGTTCTCTGACCCCAAATTCCATGCTGTTTCCATTATTCCATATTATTTGCCAGGGGTAGCTGGGGGAATAGCTATCTTATGAAAAAGGCATATTTTAAGACAAATGCAAAAAAGATTCACAGATTTTTAAAGAAAAAAATTGTTCTCCTGTGTGATAATTATTCATAATAAAAGTCAGGTAGGCTGTTAGCAGGAAGAAACTGTGAATAATATGGTCTTGACCCACTTCCATATCAGAGGAAGGCTGTATTCACAGCCCTTGCTAAAATATGTGAATTCTTCCCCCTTCAAACTTATCTTTTAGCCTCTCAATACTCTAAAACAGATGTAATGTTCTTTAATTAAATCTCACACCAATATATGTACAAGCCTCCTAGAAGTTTTTCTTCTGTTTCTCCTCAGAAGAGACAAAACCTCAATATTTATTTTGTTTTAGTGCAGTGTAGAGATCACTGGAGTCAGGAAGACCCATGTTCACATCTCTCTTGATATAATATTTTTTTTAAAGTGTATCTCATTTTTAGTGATTTCTTTTTTTATAGCACATTAACTTTTAATATATTCTTCTTCCCTGTCCCTTACCCAGCCCTTACCCTCTATAACAAAATTTTTAAAAAGAAAGAAAAATAAACTGTTGAGCACAATTAACCAACACATCAATTATGTCTGACAGTATATGCCATATTCCACACCCCTAGTGACGCATCTCCGCAATAAAAGGAAGGATATGGATCTTCTCAGCTCTTCTCCATGGGCAAGTTTGGTCATTATGATTACATATTATCCAGTTTCCTTTTTTTTTCATTGTTTTAGTCATTGTGTTGCTTATTTTCCTAGTTCTGCTTATCATTCTGCTTGTTCACTTTGTATCATTCCTGAGATGGAATGATACTTTGGTCATCTCATGGTCATCCTGTTTCGGCTTGTCAGGTTTGGAGTGGGGTGTGAACCTGGTGTGGAAAGGAATTTACTCTCTGAGAGGTAAATGTAACCTTTTATCCCAGAATCCTAGCTACTATAGGATTGGACCTAGGAAACACTGGGATTGGGGAGTGAGGAGTAACTTGCATTCAAGTGAACCTTGACTCATAGAAATTAGTGCTAGAATAATGCAATGGTAGGGTACTTTAAGAGAAGATGTATACTATAGGCATTGCCTCCATTTTACTGATGAGGAAACTTAGGCCCAGAAAGGTTGAATGACTTACCCAGGGTCAACACACAGTCCAAGGCAGGATTTGATCCTAGGTCTTACTGACTCCAAGTCTAGCCTTATATCCATCACACTACACATCTTATTGAAGAGGACTTTTGAGACAATTTAGGCCAATCTCTAAAGAATGGTCAGTTGATAGATCGCTAGACCTGAAATTAGTAAGACCTGAGTTTAAATGTGGTCTCAAACAATTAGTAGCTGTGTGTCCCTGGAAAAGTCACAAAGGAGATAATATTTGTAAAGTGCTTAACACAGTGCCTGGTGTATTTCCAGAAATGGGTAGATAAGCTTTCCTCCACATCTCACCTCTCTGATTTCCCTAAAGTGCAGATCTGACTATGTCCCTCTCCATAGTAAGTGCTATATAAATGTTTACTCTCTCTTACTTAATCTCTGATTGTCTCAGTTCTCTGATATGTAAAATGGGGATTAATAATGGCATCTACCTCCAAGGGCTATTGTAGCAATAATGAGATAATATTTGTGAAGTGCTTCCAAACCTTAAAGCACTAAATAAATACTAGCTACTAATGACTAATGTTACAAAAGAGAAGTGATCTGTCCAAGGTGCTAAGATTGTTAAGTAAAAATGCCAGGATTGGCACCCAAGTTTTCTGGCTCCATCATGTCTCAAGTCACTCTCAGTCAGATCAGATGATTCTCCCTCCCTCCTGTCAGGTTTAGCTTTACTGCGTCTCGTGGCGAGACTCCCAACAGTAATAACAGTGTCTCTGCCTCAGCTTTGACATCAACATCAATCATTCACTTTCAGGTTGCCCTGTGGCTCCCATCCTTCAACCTGTAGTTTCTAGCATCATTTCTAGCATTCTAGGTGAGAGAAAATGTAAATGGAGTGATTAGGAAAAAACTGAGGACTCCAGAGGCAAGTAGATAATCTTCTCCTTCCTTTCCTCCACTTCTCATCTCTTTGATCTTCCTAAAGTGAAGATCTCGTCATGCCACACCCCTATTCAATCAACTCTAGTGGTTCCCTATTACCTCCAGAATCAAATATGGAATCCTCTGGTTGGTGTTTAAAGCTCTTCACAAACTAGGCCCTTATGCTTTCCTCCTGGAAAAGGAAATAGGTTGTCCTGTGACAATCACAGGGTGTGCGTGTGTAGGGGGAGGGGATGTGTGTCTCTCTCTTAGTTGTTCTTGCCAGAATCCTCTTTAATAGGCTGATCTTTTAACGGGGAGATGGTCATCCACCCAAAAGTCAGTGTGACTTCAGAAAGGGCTGAGGAATGATTGATAGGTGCTTGCTGCCTGACAACTCCAGAAAGGCCAGGAGCAGAACAGAGGTCTGTACACAAACGCTGATCAATCTGACCAAGGCCTTTGATAATGACAGTTGTGAGGGCTTGTGGAATATCATGGCAAAACTTGGTTGCCCAGAGAAGTTCATCCACATTGTACACCAGTTCCATGATGGCATGCTAGCATGGGTTCTGGATGGTTTTGCTCTTGTGCTTTCCCAGTCACCAATGGAGTGAAGCAGGGCCGTGTGCTTGCCCCCATGCTTTTTAACATGATGTTTTCAGCAATGTTGTCAGACCCCTTTAACAAGGACAAACATGGCAGCAAGTTCAGCTACCTCATTGACAGTAAATTATTTAACTTGAAAAGGCTACAAGCCAAGACTAAAGTGGACAAAGAGTTGGTACGAGACTTTTTGTTTTCAGATGATTGTGCACTCAGGGCAGTCCCTGAAAATAAGATGCAACAGAGTATGGATCTATTCCCTGCCACTTGTGTTAATTTTGGCCTGACAATTAGCACCAAGAAAATACAGGTTCTCCACCAGCCAGCACTGCACCATCCATGCTCAGAACCATCAGTTACAGCAAATGGAGAAATCTGAATGCCGTGGTTAAGTTCATTTATCTTGGCAGCACACTTTCCAGGAATATACACATAGATGATGAAGTTGACACACACATTGCCAGAGCTAGCTCAGTGTTTGGGAGTCTCTGAAGGAAAGTATGGGACAGAAGAGGTATTAGACTGCCTACCAAACTGAAGGTCTATAGTGCTGTTGTGCTGACTTCATTGTTGTATGCCTGTGAAATCTGGACAGTTGATCAATGCTATGCCAAGAAACTAAATCGCTTCCATTTGAATTGTCTTAGGAAGATTCTGAAGATCACCTGGCAAGATAAGGTACTGTACACTGAGGTTTTCTCTCAAGCTGAACTGCCAAACATTCAAACTCTACTGCAGAAAGCATAACTCTGATGGACTGGCCATGTTATTTTGAACAAGGCAAGCACTCACATGGAGGTTAGAAGAAGTGATACAAAGATACAAAGACACTGTCAAGGTCTCTCTGAAGAACAGTGTGTCTTCACTACACGTCCTTTCTCCCCTTCATTTCCCACTAGCTACACTCCTTGGTTGGGACTCCACCATGCCCCTCAGCTGGGTACCTTCTCCCCTCTTCTCTTGCTTGGCACATAGTAGGCATTTAATAAATTATTGACTGACTGACTAAAATGCTTCATTTATTTTGCAATTATTCTGTATATGTGTACATGCTATATATACATATTATATATGTGTGAGTACAAATATATATCCTTTGATAAACTGTGAGCGTTTTGAGGGCATTTCACTTTTGTCTTTCTTTCTCCAGAGCCTAGCACAATACCTTTATTTATTGAATAGGCGCTTAATAAATACTTATTGATTGATGTTACTGAAGATGGTATAGGACTAATATCACAGGAAGAGATGGATTTTGATTCGAAGCAAGTGATGAGAGGAAGCGCAAGCTAAATCTCACCCAATGGGGGTGCTCCTCCTCCAAAAAAAGGAGGGGAGGCTGACAAAGAATTGGTGGGGGAAGGTTTCTCTCTGCAGGAGGGCCCAGGGCCCAGAGAGCTGTCTCAACTGCCCGACAACTGCATTTCCAAAATGCTTCCTCTGAGCAGGATTTGGGAGAAAATGGACCAGGGTCTGACCTGGGATGACTTTGTTCTCTCCTTTTTCTATAATACAGAGGACGGGAAGCATCTGTTTTCTCCTGGGAGGGAGCTGAGGTGGAAGGACAGACCTCCTGGGAATGGCTGAAAGGGAAGGGAGACGTGAAGCAGATCCTCCTGAGGCACAGAGGTGTTGGACCCAAGAATGGGTGAACAGGAGATTGAATATGTCACTAAATCACAGAGCGAGAGCTGGAAGGGACCTCAGAAATCAGCTAGCCTACCCCCCTCCTCTTTCAATGAGGGAAACTGAGGATGAGGGATTCAAAGTGACTTGTCTAAGGTCACCTCAGGAAGAAAGCACTGGATGCAGGATTTGAACCCAGCCCTCTGACTTCAGAGCCAAGGTCCTTTCTGCTGCACTGATCTGGGATTCTCATCCATTTGGAAAGCAGAGGGCTCCCTGATGGCTAGAGAGGGGTGAGAAGGAGAGGTCAACTTTTCAACCTCCTTCCAGTCCTGCTACCTTCTGGATTAATGCTCTACTCCTGGTCTTTCTTGAAAAGAAAAGGGAAATCGGTTTGGTAGCCAAAGAGGAAACCTAGTCAGATGAGAAAATTTCATAGAGAGGGCCACAGGTTTAGTTTCTCCTAGTCACTTTATAGAGGAGAACAGTGAGGCCTGGAGAAGGGAAATCATTTGTCCAAGGTCACTCCCTAAGCAACAAGATAGAGATTTAGACCCGGTCCTCTGTTTCCAAATCCAGTGTTTTCTCTACTTGCAACAGCAGAAAGAGCGCCAGGTCTGGAACCCCAAGACCTGGGCTCAAATCCACTGTCCAATGCTCTTCGGCTATTTGACCTTGGGCCAGACTCTTCACCTCTCTGTGCCTCAGTTTCCCCAACTGTTGAATGAGGGCATTGGCCTCAGAGGTCCTTCCAGATCTGGTTCTGTGATTCCAGAGCTGGGGCCTCTCCCACAGCATAAAAGGAAGTCTCCCTCTCCTCTCTGACCTCCCTCCCTTTCCCAGCTCCTCCTCCCCCTCCCCATTCTCCTCCTTCCTCCTCCTCCTCCTCCTCTTCCTTCCTCCTCCTCCTCCTCCTCCTCTCCCTACTCCCCGCCCCTCCCCTCCCCAGGCTCGAGCTGCAGCTGCCGCTAATGACACAGATCGGCTGCTGCTGCCGCCGCCGCCGGAGCGGGCGGACAGGCGGACGGACCGGGGCGGAGCGCGCCGTGCGGAGCGCCCCGAGAGCCGCTAGCGGCCCGCGGACCACGGACAGGCCGCGAGACAGCGGCACTCGCCTCGCCGCCTGGCCCGGCCCGGCGCGGGCGCTGCTCCGGCTGCCTGGGATGGCGGCGGGCCGGGCCCGGGCCCGGGGCTCGGGCTGAGCGCCCCCAGCGCGCTCGGATGGCGGGCGGCGCCGGCTGGGCGGGCGGCCCCGCGGCGCTGCTGCGCTCCGTGCGCCGGCTGCGAGAAGTGTTCGAGGTGTGTGGCCGAGACGCGGACGGCTTCCTGCGGGTGGAGCGCTTCGTCGCCCTGGGCCTGCAATTCGGCCAGGGAGAGGAGGTGAGTGCGGTGTGTGTGGGAAACAGCCTCTCCCCATCCCCTGCATCCTCATGCCCTGCATCCCCATGCCCTGCATCCCCAATCCCCTGCATCTCCATCCCCTGCATCCCCATGCCCTGCATCCCCATCCCCTGCATCCCCATCCCCTGCACCCCCATCCCCTGCACCCCCATCCCCTGCATCCCCATCCCCTGCATCTCCATCCCCTGCATCTCCATCCCCATCCTATCTTCATCTTCATTCTCATCCCATTCCCGTCGCCTTCCTCTCCCTGTCGTCAGTCTCATCCCCGTTTCAATCACTCCCCTGTGTCCATCCCAGCTCTCCCGTCCTTCCCCCTTCATCCCCAGCCCTTTCAGCACCCCATCTCCCTCCTTTCTTGTTCTCTCATGGCCATCCTTTTTCTCCACCCAACCTCATTCTCCTCTCAGGCTTCCTTCCTCCTTCCGAACAGCCACCTCTTTTTCTCCCTCCTCCACAGCCTTCCGACCTGCCTCAGTCCCCAGCCCCACCCCCCAGTGGCCCTCTCCCCTTGTTTCTCTCCCTCTGATATTGGTGTCCCTGTCTCTTACCCCTAGGCTGCCCTCCACTCTAGGCTGTACCTCTCCAGCCGCCATCCCTTCTTTCCTGCTTCTCCCCTATGTCAGGGCCTCCTTTCCTTCTCCCCACCCCCACCCCACCCCCCAACCACAGATTAAGCGGTTCTTTAATCTTCTCACTCAAATCTCATGACCCATCTCCCTTTTGAGACAAGGATCCGTTGTCCCAGTCCTCCTCCACCCCAAGCCTAATACCGTGTGTATTGGGGGGGGGGGTGTGCTGGAATTCTTCCCTTCTCCATCGGTCCCCAAGCACCCTCCCTTCCTTCCAAACTTGAGGGCATCTATATTTTATGCTTAGGGTTTCTCCTGAGCACTTCTTCAAAATCATCCATCATCATGTATCCATATTCTACAAGAGCAGAGGTGTATGTCATAGACACATACACAAATCCAGCGGCCTGGTGAAGCCTGTGGGCCCCTTCTCAGAATCATGTTTTCAAATGCTGCATAAAATAAAATTCATATGATTACAAAGAAAATCAATTATATTGAAATAAATATGTATTTTTCCCATCCCAGTTCACAGGCTCCCTGAAATCTAAGATTTCAGATTAAGAACTGCTGTATTAGAAGTACCAGATTGCTTTCCTCTCTCTCTCTTTCCTCTCTCTCTCTCTCTCTCTCTCCCCCTCTCTCCTTCCTGAATCAAACAGAAGGCAAGTTGGAGCATATAGCATATGGTTCTGTGGTACAGTATGGGGGCAGGGGGCACCTCTGTTAGACTCACTCTCAAACCTATTCCTGTGCTGTGTGCAAGGATGTGGGGCCATACTGAAGCGCATGGCTGGAGAGTTTCTATCAGGAAGAAGCTGGGGAGGGCTGGGATGTCCAGCCCATATTCCCTCCCTGTCCCCCTTCTTGGGGCTGGCCCATGTGAACCCCAATGTAGTCCCCACACCAAACACATATTCCTTCTAGCTGGGCCTTGCTGGGAAGCACTAATCCTGGCCCTGGGGCCAGGGGCTGATGGCCTAAGGGGCCAGTGAGGTCCCTGCTGGTCCTGGGTTGCAGAGCTGTGGTGAGGCAGGAGAACTGGGTTCAAAATCTTAGAGAGCTGATGCCCTTTATTGTCCATGAGTTGGCTGGAGGCCAGAGAGTGACTCCTGGCTCACAGAGAGGCCAGTGCCTGCTGGCCAGCCCAGGGGAGATGACCTTGTTGTCTGTTATGTGCTCGCCAACCAATTGGCCAATGCAAGATTTGTAGTCTGTAACCAAGATTCTCCTTTCTACATCACTGCAGCCCTATGACATGGGAAGTACGGGGATTTTTGTATCCATTTTACAGGAGAGGAGATGGATGCCCTTAGAGGGCAATGTCTCCGCACATTTGGCTACAGAGAAGTTTCTTGTAACAGTGGAAAGGCCTGCTGGATAAGGGAATGAGCTTTCTGTCACCAGAGGGACTGTGAGTTAGGGATGTAACTCCACAGATTTCTGCTTTGAGTAGGAGGAGGTTGGAGGTGATGGTCTTTAAGCTTGTAAGTGTGAGCTGGGACTTGAGCCCCGGTGTTCTGACTTCAAAGACTAAATTTCTTTCCTGGTGATCATGGTTTGAGGTGGGATGAGCTCTGAAGTCAGAGGATCTACGTTCAAATTTGACACTTATGACCTGTGTAACCTTGGGCAAATCACTTAACCTCTTTGAGCCTCAGTTTCCTCATTTGTAAAATGAGGGAGTCAAACTATGTGGCCTCTGAATTCCCTTCCAACTCTAGGGATCTGTGATCCTCTAATCCCAATCTCTTATTTGAAGACCCTTATCTCTATATTTGAACCTTATCAGTTAGAATTAGAGAGTGACCTAGAATTACAGGTTAGAATCAGAAAGTGACCTGGTAGCACAGAAGGTTAGTACAGGAATAGACGAAAGACTGTCTAATCATAGAATTCTAGATCAATGTCTGGGAGAGACATCAGAAATTCTTTAGTCCAACACTCTCATTTTACAGGTGAGGAAACTGAGGCACAGAAAAGTGAAATGACTTGCCAAGGTCACACAGCAGAGCCGGGGCTAGACCCTGGCCACTCAGGTATTTTTCCCTCCCCAGCACCTCCCTTTGATATATTGACTTTGAAAGGCAAAATAAACTGTCAGGAACACTTAGACTAGGTGAGTTTCTCCTTCGTTAGGGGTGAACCCATTTTGTTGAAATCAAAAACTGAATGTGGTTGAATGTAGTTGGTTCCAGCTGAGAATGACTCTTGATGGAGGACAGGACAGTTTACCCAATTAAATGCCCCGTGGAGATTATGTTTCTTTACCATAATTACCTTGAAAGGCAGTTTGGTATAGTGAGAAAAGCAGATAATTGGGGATCTGACTCCCCTGCTTATTGTTTATTTTGCCCTGGGTATGTCACATCAAATCCCTGAACCTCAATGTCCTCATCTATAAAATGGGAATAATACCCTGCCTACCGAGGGTAGTTGAGAAGCTCAAATGAGATAATTCATGCTTGTAAACCACTGATTCTTACAGGGCTTTCTGAAGTATGATCAGTGCAGCGAAGTGACTGGAGGGCCAGATCTGTAGTTCAAATCCTGTCTTTGACTCTTACTAGAAGTATGACTGCAAGCAAGATAGGGTCTTTCCAACCCTTGGTCCCCTCATCTGTAAAAATATCTGTCGTACTTTTCTTGGTCTGAGAAGCAGCGTGGGGCAGTGGAGAGAGAGCTGGCTTCAAAGTCAGGACAGACTTGGGTTTGAGTCCCAACTCCAGTGGGCAAATTATCTAACCTCTCAGTGCTGTAGACTCAAAGGTGTCATTCACCTGCAATGCAACCTGAATTAGATTAAAATGTAATTGAAAAATATTTAGCAAAGTAAATAAAACACAAATAGAACATTGATAATGTTCACACTTGGTTTACTAAGTCACTATATAGTCCCCAGTGATCCTTGTATATGATTTAGTTCTCCCTCCCTTTCTATTTGTTTGACACCAACCACTGCTACAGGCAATGCTCAGATTGTCAATGAGAGGGCAGTTGCCAATCAGCATTCACTAGGAATCCCCTATACCAATGAGGTTTGCCGATCAAGCCTATATCACTCATTCTTAGCTCTAAGGGCATTGTGAGGCTCAGATGAGATAATGCATGGAAAGTGTTTAAAATGCTCTACACATGCCATTTGTAATTATTGGAAGCACATTGTAACTAGAACATTGGAAGAGCTCTCATTTTCATCACTAGGCACATCCTCATCACTTGCTGTATCCTCTTGGTTCTGGGCTTCTCCATGGGTGCAGGTTCTACAGAGCCCCTCTTCATCCAGATATCTTCCCTCCTACCTCCTGCTGACAGATCCAAACAACCCTTAACTTGAAAATGGCTACAACATAGAATAGCATGGAAGAATTTGGAATCAGAGAACCGAGGTTCAAACCCCAGGTCTGCCACTTCCTATTTATATTATATGACCATTGGCAGGTCATTTTTGTGTCTCTGGACCTCAGTTTCCCCCTCTGTAAAATGAGAGGATTTTACTGGATAATTTTTTTTTTTGGCTAGGCAATGGGGTTAAGTGACTTGCCCAGGGTCACACAGCTAGTGAGTGTCGAGTACCTGAGGCCAGGGCCAGTACTCTATCTACTGTGCCACCTAGCTGCGCTGTGGACTGGATAATTTCTCAGGTCCCTCTGAGTTCTACATTCTCTAATCTATTTCTCTGCCTCTTTTGGGGATGGGTCATCAAAGCTTAAGCAGCATCACACCAGTCTTTGAGGATGGACAAGAGGTTTGCATGGTATCTTGGAAAAATGTGGACCTGTTTGTGGTATTTGGGTTATTTTCATAAAAATATTAGCAATTGACAATCAGAAGGACATCTGAATGGCTCATCCCTGTCATTCCAAGCCGGGGAATATGGTGGCAATGGTGGCAAACTCCTCCCTTCTAGCTTAGGTAGAGGCATTGATGGCTTTTGCTCAATGACTATGAGGATGACAGAAAGCAGGGAGGGGTATTAGTACACCTTGGATAGTAGAGTCAGCATTCCCAAAGATGTTGATAGCCTCAAGCATTGGGCTGAATCTAATAAGATAAGTCATTAGGGAAAAATATAGTGTCTTACACTTGGGTTCAAAAAGAATCAACTTTCCAAGGCCAGAATGGGAGAGGCACAATTAGATATCAGTTTGCCTGAAAGAGGTCCGGAGGTTTCAGTGTCCTGGAAACACACTAGGAGTCTGCAGTGTGGTGTGATGACCAACATGCTGACGGAATCTCCAGGGTCAGTAAGAAAGGTGCAGCTTTCTGGAACTGAGAGTTGGTGACCCTGCCCCCTACACACACACACACACACACACACACACACACACACACACACACACTATGCCCGAGTCAGGCCACATCTGAAGGAGTAGGTTCAGTTCCTGCTACTGAAGCTTGAGAAGAACATTGATGCATTGGAGAATGATCAGAAGAAGGCATTTAGGATGGTGAAGAACCTTCCCATCCACGATGTAGGAGGATTAGTTGAAGGAAGTAGGAATGTTTAGCCTGGAGAGGAGAAGTTTCTGGGGGAACAGAGTAATTGTCTTCAAGTGTCGGAAGGGGGATCAGACTTGCTCTGTTTGACCCCATAGGACAAGAATATAAGTAAACAATGGAAGGCAAAGAAGCTCATTTAAGTGTGAGGTCAGGAAAAATGTCAATTGTTCCAAAGTGGAATGTGTTGCCTGGAGAGGCCGTGGGTCCTCTCTCCTTGGAGGTCTTCAAGCAGATACCATCGGTTGGCTGTTTTATAGGGATGGGAGAGAAGTTCCTTCTGGATAGGGGTTGGGGTATTTGGGATACTGAGGTCCTTTCCCATTTTCAGATTCTGTGTTTCTACTCAGTGGAACAATAGCTATACTGATAAGTGTATAGAGAATACATTTAGAGTAAATACAGAGTAATTGAGGGCAAAGAAGAGTGAACTAAAAATGGAGAGTAGCAGGAAAGGCCACTTGTAGAATGAGGCAACTCAGTACAGCTTCAGTGGAGATGAAGGAGGGCATTCCAGGCAGGGGGAACAGCCTGGGCAAAAACATGGGGCTGGAGATGAAATGTTGTGTGTGGGGAACAGTTGCTGGGCCAGCTCTAGCTTGGAGTATGTGAAAGGACATAGCCTGGCATCAGTCTGGAAAGATAGGTTAGTGCCAGATTGCAAAGGACTTTAGATGCCAGACAGGAATTTGCGTTTTATCTCAGAGGCACTAGGGAGCCATGAATGCCTTTTGAGCAGGGTAGGGGTGATGTGATCAGACCCATGCTTTAGGTATCACTTTGGCAGCTGTGTAGAGATTGGATTGGGGAAGGGAGTGACCGGAAGTGGTAAATCCAATTAAAAATCTCTTGCTATAGTCTAAGTGAGAGATGATGAGAGATAGAAGTTAAACATTAATTAGTACAGCCAAGACTTGAATCTAGGACCTCTCCATCTAGTCTTCAAAAGCTCCTGTGACCTGGTGGATTGTCATGAATGCGTGGCTCTGGAATCAAAGGGTCTGGGTTCGAATCCTGCTTCTGCTCTGTGACCTTAGGTAAATCACTTCCTCTTTCTGGGCTTGTTTCTCCTCAGTCAAATGAGGAGGGTTTTTGACTAGGTGATCTCCAGGGTCCCTTCTAGTTCAAAGTGCTGTAATTCACACTGTTACAGTGAAAAAAGTCCTGCCTCTAGAACCCAGAGAACCTGGGTTCAAATTCTGCCTCAGACCCTATCTGTGAGATCTTGGGCAAATCACTTCATTTCTGTGTCCCAGTTTCTTTGTCTATAAGTGAAGGAGTTTGACCACATGGCCCCTGAGATCCCTTTGAGCTTAGATCTACATTCTTGTTTAAAAATGAATTTATGTTAATATCTTTTTTAGTTGTCTAATAAGCTAATTTGTTTTCAATTAAGCATTTATTTTCTCTTCCCCCACTGGAAAAAGAAAGAAAAAGAAAACTTTTCACATCATTTGTATCTCCCAATTTATCCATTCTGTCTCCCCCACCCACAGAACCATCCTTTATGATAAGGAATAAAAAAGGGGGAGGGGGAATCAACTAACTGAAGATTTTAATGGATTCTGGAGGAGCATGTTGTTAGATGGAACAGTATTAAAGAGGGCAGTTCCTGAGGAATGATACTTGTACAAGTGCAGAAAGCAATATTGCGCCAGTGCACTGATGGTCACTCAGGAGAATTTAATTCAATTAAAAAAATGTACGATGTGCTTATTCTGTCCAATGCACTATGCTGGGGTAGATACAGCGATAAAGTCCCTGACTGCAGGGGGCTCACCATGGGGATAGCAAAATTAGTTTTTTGTCTTGTCAATAGGCAATTCCAACTTTATGAAACTTACATGAAAAGTAGGTTTATTACAAGAGAACTGAACATGCATGTGGAACCCAAAGAGTTCACAATCCATACAGAAGTTTGCTTTTTTATGACAGTGGGACAAAGGAAAGAGGAGACAGCAGAAATCTCTGCCCAAAGGGGCAAGGCATGGGAGGGGGAAAGGTGCGGTAAAAGTGGGAAGGGGACAAAACCCCTCCCAAAGGGGAGGAGCAAGGCAATGGCGAAAGGGGAAACGCTGGCTCTTAAGCTCCTGTCAGCCCTGCCTGCCCATGGGGGCTTGGCCAGTAGGAGTTTGCCACAAGTATTAACAGAGGCATCAAAATAATCCATTTCCTTCCTCAGGAGAGAAAGAGATCTCTGGGCTTTGGAAACTTTGCTTTTGTTTCTTTTTGCAACAGGTAACAACAAAAACAAAAACAAGAAACTGAGGACTCACTGCTAGTGGCTGAGCCAGCCCAGAGAGCGTGAGCCCAGAACCTGCTCCCAGCTCCCCAGCTGTCACTCCAGAAAAAAAAAAAACCTACTCTGGAGGAAAAAGCATCCTAAATGACCCAAATTAGCTGGAGGGCCTCAGGGGATCTGAGGACTCAGAGCCGAAGGGGACCATCCTTAGAGATTGTCCATTTCAAGCCCCTCATTTCAGAGATGGTGAAATTGATGCCCAGAGAGAACAGGGATGCCACCAGGCTCCCTGAAATGGTGTTTAACTCTGCCTCCCCTCTCAGATGCAGCCTCTTCAGACTTTGCAGGGGAGAAAATGGAGACTTTCCAGCCCATGGATTTGCCAGCTCTGGTATGGATTCCCAGTTTGGAACTGGCCTGCCTTGCTGTGTGCCTCCAAAGGGCCATGGAAATTCTGCCATAATGAGATCAGAGGGTCCTAGATCATTAGAGTTAGGAAGAACCTTAGAGACCATCGAGTCCAATCCCCCCCACCCCATTTTACAGAGAAGGAAACTGAGACCCAGAGATGGTGTAGTGACTTGCCCAGGGTCACAGAGTTCATCAATAGTGTGAGCTTGTGACCCTAAGCTTAGCTTTCTTTTCCCTGGATCACAGTGCCTGCTTCAGCCCACTACAGCTGGTCGTATAATTTAAGCAAACCCTTCCTTTTGTCTCTTCAGGCTTAGCCTTGATCACCTTACAGTCTGTAGCCCCTAAACTTTTGAGGTTCAATTAGGCAGCTGCCTCCTGTCCCCAGAAGAAGAAATTATTGGATTGCATCAGTGGGCTGGCTAGCTTGGTCTTCAGTCATGCCTTCCTGGGATCCTAATCATCTTTTCTCCTGTTAGTCCCCCTTCTGTGAGCTCTTGCCTCCCGCTCTTCATGCCGGGGGCTGATCACGACCAACAGTAACAGATCTGCCCATCAATTGGAATATGGAAAATTCCCTGGCAGCTGGGGCTTCTGGGGAATGCTGGCAGAGGGGCTCACCATTAAATGGCTCCAGTTATCTCCCAGCTGAGCTGTCTATGGTACTAAGGAACAGGGAAGAAATGGGCTGGGCAGAAGGTACAGTCAGGGTAGGCTCTGACACAGTTGTTACTTTATTATTTAAATGGCACCAGTAGAACATGAAGGCACATGGGTGGTCAGCTCGCTCCTATGGGTCCATCCTCCTGAGTCTCAGCTAGCCCATCCATTGGCTTTGAGTTCCCTATGTCCTTCAAGCAAGTCACCAGGGATTATGCCCTCATTCCATGGGGTGGTGCCCATCAAATGCCTTCAAACAAAGGCTCCTGCCTGGTAATGGAATTGGGTTGATTGAAGAACTCTTCCAATAGATCAGGGACCCAATGATTAACCCTTTTTCATGAATCGCAGTTGGGAAGGACCCTAGAGATCCTTGAGGCCAATGCATAACCTGAAACAGGAATTTCCTCCACACCTCTAGCAACAATCCAGAATGTGAGAATTTCCAGACCACATCAAATCACTGATTCATACAGACCAGTATTGTTCTCCCTGATATCAATGCCCAAAATATAATGATGCAGCTCAGAACAAGAACCAGAGAATCTCAAAGTCAAGCAAGACCTTAGTTGTGATCTCATCTTTGATCTAACTTTCCACCCTGAATCTCAAATCCATGAATTTAGCTAAGCTTTTTTTCAACAATGCCTTGTACATAGGAAATATCTATTTGTTTGTTTGTTTTGTTGTTGTTTTAAAATCAGAAATCCTACTGCTAGACATGTTCACTCTAGGAGGTCAAAGACTAAAAGTCAGTAATTATTTTTCAGTTATGTCTGACTCTTTGTGAGCCCATTTGGGATTTTTATGGCAGAGATACTGGAGTGGTTTGCCATTTCCTTTTCCAGCTCATTTTACAGATGAGGAAACAGAGGCAAATGGGGTTAAGTGACTTGCCCAGGGTCACACAGCTAGTAAGTGTCTGAGGCTGGATTCGAACTCATTGAAAATGAGTATTCCTGATTCCAGTGCTCTATGTACTATGTCATTTAGCTACCCCAAAAGTCACGAAGATCTTAGTTTAAATCTTATATCAGGCACTTAATATCTATGTGACCGGAGTCAATCTACTTAATCTCCATCACCCTCAGATTCCTCATTTGTAAAATCAGGATAAGAATAGCATCCACCTCACAGAGTTGCTGTGAGGATCAGATGAAATAATATATGGAAAGGGCTTTGCAAACCTTAAAGTGATCTATAAGTGCCAGCTAGCTAACTGATCAAAATATTCATCTAAATGCACATTATCACGAAGAAGTAGAGACATAATAGGTGCACACTGATTGGGAAATGTCTAAACAAAGTGTGGTACATGAATGTAATGGAAGGCTACTGTGCCAGAACAATTGAGAATGAGAGAAGCATGAGAAGATTTAATAAATAACAGATCCAGAGTGAAGTAGAGAGAAGAGCCAGGAGAAGATCCACCATGAGTACAATGTATAGAAAGAAAAAAAGAATGAAGCTGAATTTGATAATTAAGATAACCAAGCTAAGAAAATGTGTTTCCTCTTTTCTCTACAGAGATGGAGGCTATGAATTTAGAAAACCAACCAGTCAATCAACAAGCATTTATTAAGTGCTTACTATGTGCCAGGGGTGTATGAGGCGCTCAGGAATATAAGATACGTTCAAGGAGGGCTAGCACTGGTGTGAGGGCTTGCTAAGCTGCTCATCCACTTTTGGTGTCTCCCTTCACCCAGCTCTTACCTATGCCCCCAAAAAGATGGAGCATGTGCCGCAGCATCCCAGTGAGACCGTCTTGTGTATGGACTAAACCAGGTTGAGGGTAACTGAGTCAACCCTGTCAGTGAGTTATGGGGGTGTCTACCCCCAGCATGTGAAGACTTCTTCTGGTGGAATGGGCAGATGAGAACAATTTATTCCAACAGCCACGAAGGCAGCTGAAGCAGGTGCTGTGGAGTTTGGTCAGACATCAAAGACGGCAAGATGGTCGTCCACTGCATCCCAGGCCATTGCCAGCTGTCTTGACTTTTGTCTTGCCACTGGACTTTGATGACTCTGGAAGAGAGAGTGAGGCTGATGACTGTGCAACTCTGTCTCATTTAAATCCAATTCATGTGCCAGTCAAGACATCACCTTGTGATGTTATCAATTTTCTTTGAAAACGAAGGACAAACAACCATATGCCAGGTAGTTTGCTCCCTGCTAAGAATACAGAGACAAAAATGAAACCATCCCTGTCCTCAAAGGGCTTGCCTTCTAATGAAGGAGAATTCAAGTATACATATAAGCATATAAAATAAATATAAATGTATCTCTATCTATACGTATACATACACACATATTGTTAGTCACTTTTCTGAGCCTCTCTCCTGCTCTTCATTCTGGGAGCTAATACAACTAATGGTGCCCATAAATTGGAATATGGAAAATTCTCTGGCAACTGGAGCCTCTGGGGATGCTGGAGATGAATATATGTGTGTGTGTATGGATGTGTGTGTATACATCCATCCATATATACACACATATATTTACACACATATATTCATATAGATGTGGGAGGGCATCAGCAGCTTAGGGGAGATCAGGAAACAGTTAATGCAAAATGTGGCATCATAAAGGCAGAGAAACACTCTTTGAGACAGAGGTAGAGAGAAGGCATTCCAGGTGGAGGGGATGGCTAGTACAAAAGTCCAGAGATGAGAGATGGGGTATTGTACATGAGGAACAGAGAGGCCAGTTTGACTGCTTCACAGAATGAAGGAGGGGAAATAATATACAATGCAACTGCCTTGGTTTTCAATTTGTATCCCCAGAGTTGAACTCAGTGATTTGTACATAGTAAGTGCTTAATTAATGTTTTTTGATTCATTCATTCAGTGAGGTTGGAAAGGTAGATTGGAGTCTTGTAAAGAAAATTAAAAACCAAACGGGGAGTTTGTAATGGATCCTAAAGACCATAGGGAGCCCCTGAAGTTGATTGAGTAGGGTAGTGATATAGTCACATCTGTGCTTAAAGAAAATCAGTTTGGCAGCAATGGTGGGGAGTGGGAGGAGCTGGAGGGAGGAGAGACTTCAGGCAGGGAGACCAATTAGGACGCCATTGCAGTAAGCTAGCTTAGAGGTGATGAGGCTGTGAAATAAGATGGTTGCACATAGGTTGAGAAGGGAATGGCAAGATATTGTAGAGGAAGAATTGGTGTAATTTGGAAACTGATTGGATATTTGAGATTATGGAGAATGAGAAGTCAAGGATGATGTCAGGGTTCTGAACTGGAAGTACTGGAGGGATGGTGGTCCCAGAGAGGGAGTCACCATCTGGAAAATGGCGTTTCAAGGTGGTGAAACCTTTGAGGTGGGCGGGACAAAATCTGGAGAGAAATGAGTTGTATGAACTCATACAGATTGAAATGAACAGAACTAGGAGAACAATTTATACAATGACTACAACACTGGGAAGGAAAACAACCAGGAAAGACTTCATTAAGAACCCTAATCACCAAACTGACTAGCAATAACTTCAATCAATTAATGAAGCCGTTAACCCATGATGAATCATGCTTCCCATCTCTTAACAGAGCTGTGATGGAATAGAGGTGCAGTCAGGTGGATCAGTGGATAGAATGCTGGACCTGGAGTCAAGAATACCTGGATTCAAATCCACTTTACTTTAGTTTCCCCATCTGTAAAATGGGGATAATAATAGCACATACCTCTTAGGGTTTTTATGAGGATAAAATGAGATAACTGTTGTAAAGCAATTTGTAAAACTTTGTATGGCACTTTGCAAAGTACTATATTAAATGCTTGTTATTATTATAATTTGTCAGACGTACCTTCTCAAACCTGCCAACATGTGGATTTGTTTTGCCAACACATATATATGTATATACACATTGATAAAGAAAAAAAGAAAGAAAAGAGTATCAGTGGAGCATTTGAAAAGATACACAGAAGAAAGCAGCAGGGAGTTCATAATGGGCCACAACAAGCAAGGCCATGTTGGAACTATCTTATTAAATTAAATATAATCTTTAAAAAGAGCTGAGTTGGCTAAATATGTTTTGCATGACTGCACAAGTATAACTTATATCAAGTTGCTTGCCTTCTCAAGGAGCGGGGAGGGAATGCCGGAGGGAGAGAATTTGGAACTCAAAATTTTTTTAAAAAACGTGAAAAATTGTTCTTTCCTGTAATTGGAAAAAAGTAAAATGCAAAAATTTAATAAATAGTGGTTAACAAAAAAAATAAACAAACAAGCTCTGTAGAAGAGATTTGTGCTATCACATACCATCTCCATTTCCTGTTCTTTGTATAAGGAAATATTCCTTATATTATCAATCCTCATCACATCTTTATAATCCATTCCTTATAACATCACTGTTTGTTGATATTTGTCTAATTCATCATAATAAAGTGAAAACATTTTTTAAAAGAGTGCAGGTTACTGATGCTCTCTGTTTACTGTGAAGACAGTGTGGAGTTGTGGAGTGATTGACTTGGAAAGAGGGAACCTAGGTGCAGGTCCCAGCTTCCATACTTTCCTAGCCGTGTGACCATGAGCAAAGTTACTTCTTTGAAGCCTAGTTTCCTCTTCAGTAAACTGGGGATCATCATACTTAGGTGATCTAGGCTTGTTCCTCAGGAAGGTGCTTTATAAACCCTATAACTACAGAGAAGTGGGTGGTTCAATATTCATGGATAATTGACAATCAACAGTGGAGATGTTTATCAATTAAGTTTAAGAGATACAGTAACTGCAGAACTCAGTACATCATCAGCAAGACAGTAAACTCAGGGGGACAACATGGTGGACCTTGGATAAAGGCGCAGGGAACAGATTTATCCAGTTTACAGAAGGCAGAAAGCTGGGTGAGGTGCTAATACTCTGGATGATAGACTCAAGACCCAAAAGGATCTTGGCAGGTGAGAATATTGGGCTGAATCCAATCAGGTGAAATTTAGTAGGATTAAATTTAGTCTTATACTTGCAAAACTATTTTTTTGAATCTAAGTACAAGACAAGGAAGACATGATGAGATAGCGGTTTGTCTGAAAAACATCTGGGGGTCTTTGTGGATTGCAAGCTCAATATGAATCACTAACAGAGAAGGCAAAAATGCTAATATGATCTCAGGTTACATTAAAAGAAGCATATGTAGCTCCCCGGAACAAAGAGATGACAGAAGAAGCATTCTTGTGAGATGAGAAACATACTAAATCTAGAATCAGAAGACCTGGATTCAGGTCCTAACTCTGTCATATCTCTATGCCTCAGTTTCTTCACCTGTAAAATGAGGGGATTGGGCTAAGTGCCTTCCAAGTTCCTTTCTGGCTCTAAGCCTTTGATCCCATGACTGTCCTGATCAAACAATATCTGGAGTATTGTGTTCTATTCCAAGCATCCTAGTTCATGAATAACTTGGAAAAACTGGAGAATAACCTGTGGATGGTAACCAGGAGGGTGAAGAGACTCAAATCCATGCATATCAGGACTGGTTGAAAGAAATGGTCTTGTTTAGCCTTAAACAAGGGAAGGTTCCGTGGGGACATGCTAACTGCCTTCAAGTATTTGAATGATTGTCCCATAAAAAAAGGGTTCTGGCTTGTTTCTGGTTGGCCAAAGATGTCAGACCTAGGAACTATGGGCAAAAGTTATAAAGGAACAAATTTAGGCTTGATGTCAAGAACAGTTTCCTAACCATGAGAACTGTCCCAGGGTGAAAGCTCTGGGATAACATGGTGGGATAGGAATAGGATGCCTCCAGAGCCAGTGGGCTGCCCTTCTTTGAAAGTCATGGAGCAAAAGCTGTATTTATGATCATTCTTTTGGGAGGATGGGTTGGCTGCTGAGGTACCTTCTAATGCTGTGAGGGTGTGATTCTATCATTTGTGACCTTGGGTCTGTCCTTTCTGCCATCTGAGCCTCTATATTCTATAAAATGAGGCAGTCGAACTTCTTTGTGGATTCAGCTCAAGTACCATCTAATAATGTCATTCCTGATGCCTCTCAACTGCCCACCCTCCCTCCCTCCCTTGTTAATTATTCTGTCTATACATCTGTAGCCGCTATCAACATTGGAGCCTGATGGGAAGTGTAGTTTTTCCCAGCTGGAAGGAAAGACTGAAGGATTATAGGAGCCCCACTATCCCCAGAGATTACAGTGAATAATATATGTACATATTTTCTAGTGGAGTACCTGGCCCAGAGAAGGTGCTTAATAAATACTTGTAGATTGAATAATTAATAGATGATTTTTAATGTCCTTTCCTTCTCTGTGAGTCTTTAGTCATAAAAAGTGGGGGGAGGGATAAATTGTGGGCAAATGGCCAAATGTAAATCAATATAATAAAAAGGAGTTTTCTTCTGTGTATCCATATTTACACACATTATTGGGCTCAGGTGGAAAGATGATTGTCCTCCTTTCTGCGACACCTCTTGTTCTGTCCTCTGGGAACATAGAGAATAACATCTCATCACCAACCTCTTTATTGTTCTTCAGAGGTGGGAAGAGCTTGATTTGTTTGGGATACAATGGAAAGAATGTTGGTTCTATAGTCAGATGAACCTGCGGTAAAATTCTGCCTCCCATGTTTATTACTCTTGTGACCTTGGGAAAATTACTTCCCTCCCTGGGCCTCAGTTTCCTCATCCATCTCACCTCTAAGGTCCCTTCTAACTCTCTGTCTCTGAGCTGTCTTTGATCCTACTGACTTCTTTGGCAGCTCCTGCTAATGCAGATTGCTTCAGGGCCTATTTCAAGCAAGGCAGTACCTGTTCTCCAGGAGCTTATTTTCTAATGGGGGAAGACAACACAAAAAAGGGAGCTTCAAGGGGTAAAGGTGAACAGGGGACATGTTGAGGAAGGCCAGAGTGGCCTGGTTTCAGTCAAGAAGAAACAGAAGCTTGACTATCAGAGCCCAGAATTTCAGGGGAAGAGTCTGAGTTGGGTAGGAAGGGGATGAGGAGGATGGCCAGAGTATAGGCAGCATGGTTTTGGAAATAGATGAAAAGTGTCTAGGCAGCCTGGTTTGGGGCAAGACTGAATCACCAAGCAGGTGCTGATCACATTGGTAGAGTGGGTTTCTTCACTGGATGCTTTTTATATTGATGAAATCATAGGTCTGGACCACCCCCCTCTCCTCTCTCTCCCAAGTGTTGTTATAAATGTGAACTGTTATAAGCATTACAATTGGTGTGGGGTAGGCAGGATCTTGCCACAGGGCACCTGCATAAGAGATTTAGTGCTTTCTCATCCAGGTAACCCCCATCCCTGTGCCTCAGCTCATGGTCCTGTGTCACTTGACTCAGTGAGGGCTTCATTGTCCCCCTCCCCCCACTCCAATGATTTTTGCCCTAGGTGAAAAATTCCTGGTGACAGCTCTGACTATTGTTATTCCCAAAGTACATCTCTGACTGTTGGCAAATTTCTTGTTAAAGATAAACAAGGAGGGGCTGGAAGATTGTTCTTTCTGGGAAGAAACTGTCTCCCTTTTGAAGAGATGTTTACACAATAGGTAACCTCCAGGAGGGTCTCTACCCCCCATTTCACTAGAGGTTAGAAAGAGAAAGGCTTCTCAGAGATCTGCTAGTCTGGGAGTTCTTAACCCTGGGGGCTGTGAACTTGGTTTTTAAAAAAAATGTTTTGATCCTTTGTAATCCTATTTATTTCTTTTTTATGCATTTACAAACCTCATTCTGAGAAGGGGCCCATGGGTTTCACCAGACTGCCAGTGGGGTCCACGAGAGGACCAGAATGACATCACTATGTTGGGGTCAAGGTCCAGTGTGTCTGTCTGTTTCTGATCAGATCAATTGAGCTTGAAAGGTTCTATCACAGATCAGGCACAAATGGTCCATATGAACATTTGGAGTGGAGATGTCTCTAAATTTGCGCATCTCATGTTTCTTTTGATTTCGTCCAGCCCTGCCCTCACCTGTCTCCTCCCCCTCCCCCACATTCAGTTTTGCCTCTGTTACTGAATATTCCAGCCTGTCACAGCCTGCGGGGAGAGGGGGGAGGGAAGAATTTCTCCTCTCTCAGGGGATGGGGTTGGGGAAAGGCAGGTCACTTTGAAAGATACTCACCAGATCCGGGGAACATAAGCTGGTGTCACATGCTATACCCAACCCCAGCTCTGATCACCCACCTACAGTCACTGTGATAATGCTTCTCTGCCATCCAGCAGGATCTGGCCTCAGTGCTTGTAAGCTCATTGTAGTATTAACCAGCTCCCTCCCCCACCAGGTCCCCTTCATTGAGAACGTAAATCTACTGGGAAGAGAAAAAAATCAAATCAAGCTAATCCAAAGCTAATCAGAAATGATTATTTGATTTCCCACTGCTTTGGATTATCTTGCCGCTGCTTCCCTCATCTGGTGCAGGTAATTAAGCCTTGGTTCTGTCTGCTAATAATCAGCCCCTAGATTGTTGTCCCAGCTTGACAGACAGCATACTTTAAAGTCATGGTCTCCATTGTTTTTAATCTTGAACTCCTGTCAGTTAAAAAAAAAAATTTGAACTTGCACATATGCACACACACATACATATACACAATTACTTTAAAATTGTATATCATTATTGTTCAGTTGTGTCTGACTCTTTATGACTCCATTTTTGGGGTTTGGGGTTTTCTTGGCAAAAATACTGGAGTGGTTTGCCATTTCCTTCTCCAGCTCATTTGATGGATGAGGAAACTGAGGCAAACAGGGTTAAGTGATTTGGCCAGGGACACACAGCTACTAAGTGTCTGAGGATGGATTTGAACTCAGGAAGATGAGTGAGTCTTCCTGATTCCAAGCCCAGTATTCTATCCACTATTCTATTAAAAAAAAAAACCTATGTACATTATATAATTCAAATTAAAAATAGAAGTTTAAAAAGGATGAGATAAAGATCAAATCATATTTGATCCTAGAGGAAATAGAGAACCACTGGCATTTTTTGGATTGGCAGAGACATGTTAGACCTGTGCTGTAGGAAAATCTTTTTTGGTGGCAGTGTGATGGGTTGGAGAGAGGAGAGACTGAGGCAGGGAGACCAAGAGGTGATGGGGCTTCAATTAAGCACGTACCCTTGTGAGCCCAGAAAAGGGAATGAATGTGAAAGATGTTGTAAGAGTAGGAAGGATGAGATTTGGCAACTGATTAGGGGGTGAGGGAGTGCAAGAAATTGAGGATGACACTGAGGTTGTGAATTTGGGTGATGGAAGGTTGGCGGTGCCTTTGATAGTAACTGGGAGGGATGAAACAGGGTGGTCCTGGAGTCATCCCAGCCAACTCTGGAGAGCTAATTGTTAAATTTTCAGTATGAGTATTTACACCTCAGAAATCAAGATTTGATTTATTGTTTTGTTGATTATACAGTCATAAGAAAGTGATGGAGAAAATATAAATGATACAGGTTAAACTTAAAAATGTGTCCTGCTTCTTCCTCCCTCCTCCCCACCAGAGCCAGTTGTTAAACATTTACTCCTGGTTTGGTGGGATCTATAATATAATGGGATCCAAGATGCAAATCACAACTCATCCATACCTATTCATCCTGTTCAACTCACTCTGTCCCATCCAAAATGAAAAGGGAGGAGATGGGGCTCTTATTCACCAGAGTGCAGAGCTGGTCCTCTGAGAGGCATCTACTATAGCCATGGGGCGGGCTGTGGTGGGCTGGGGCTGGGTATACTAAAGGATGGTGAATTTCCCTAGTGGTTCCTGCACACCTGCTGCGGTGGGCCTGATGCCTGACTCAGAGAGTGGATGGATGTTCAAGGGCTTGAGGGTTGGGAAGAGTAGGGAAGTATTGGCCTTTGAGAACCCGAGATCACTTCTACCCCAGAGCAAGACATCAATTCAATCTCAATCACTTTCATTAGTCTTTTATCTAAGGAAAATGTTCTTTAGATGTTTCTGACTTCAAATCCAGAGCTCTTTTCTCTTTGTCATGATGCTTCTTCTCCAGGTAGAGATATCTTGAAGGCAGTAGATGTGGGTCTGGATCTCCAAAGAGAGGACTGGAGAGTCATCTGCCTAGAGGTGGTCATTGAACTAGGGGACTGAATGAGATCACCAAGGGAGAGAATGTAGAAAGGGAAGGAGAAAGAACTAAGCATTTACTAAGCACCTACTGTGTGCCAGGCACTGTGTTAAGTATTTTACAAATATTACCTTCTTTGATAAAGGGAAGAAAGGGAAGACAAGGGGGCTGAGGACAGATCCTTGGGAAATACTGAGAATAAGGGATTAGGATTTAGTTAAAGGAGACAGCCAAGAAGGCAGAGGAGTCACATTGAGGACAGTAGGAGGAAAACCTGAAGATGGTAGTACTTCTGAAGATGAAGAAAGAAAGAGATACTGGCAATCTGGAGTGTTCAAAATTGTCAGAAGCTGAAGAACTTTAAAGGTAATGGGGACTGAAAAATACCACTGGAGGGGCAGCTAGGTGGCGCAGTGGATAAAGCACCAGCCCTGAAATCAGGAGGACCTGAGTTCAAATCCAGTCTCGGACCAACCACTTGACACTTACTAGCTATGTGACCCTGGGCAAGTCACGTAACCACAATTGCCTTTAAAAAAAAGTACCATTGGATTTAGTAATTCAAGAATCATAGATTTAGGACTGGTAGGGACCTTAAAGACATTGAATCCAAACTCAGATGAGAAAACTGAGGCACAGAGGTTTAGGTGACCTGCCAGGGTCATGCAACTAGTAACTGTCTGGGGTAGATTTTAAACTCATGTTTTCCTGACTCCAATTCTTAATATCTTATCCACTCCACCATTTTGTTTTTGTTCAGTCATGTGTGACTCTCCATGACCCCATTTAAGGTTTTCTTGGCAAAGATACTAGAGTGGTTTGCCATTTCCTTCTGCACCTCATTTTACAAATGAAGTAACTGAGGCAAACTGGGTTAAGTGACTTACCCAGGGTCACACAACTAATAAGTATCTGAGGCTGGATTTGAACTCATGAGGAAGAGCCTTCCTGATTCCTAGCCCAGTGCTCTATCCACTGAACCACCCAGCTACTAGATCATAAATTTAAAGCTGAAGGGGACCTCAGAGGTCATTTTACAGATAAGGAAACTGAGAAACAGAGATCAAGCTGCTTACCCAGGGTCACACAGCCAGTAAGTACCTGAGATGAGATTTGAACCCAGATCTCTTTGACTTGAGGTCTAACATACCTATACCAGGCTGTCATAGATCTAAAGGGATCTCAGAGAACCACAGAGTCCAACCCTCTGGTTTTGAAGATGAGGGAACTGAGTCCCAGGCATGCCAAGCGTCTTGTCCAAAGCCACACAGGACATAAGAATTAGCATTTCACTGGAGTGGCAGGGCAGTGTGACAGGAAGGGCAATTAACTGGAGGGCAGAAAATGTGAATTTGGATCCTAGTTCCACTAATAACAAAGCCATCTAACTCCATCATCTCCAAATGACCTGCCTTCCCAATCTGTAGAAGGTGCAGGACCTGTTCTAGGTGATCTCAAAGCTCCCTTCCAGCTGTGCTGTCTCTGATCACAGTGAAAGCCACATTTGGGGAAGGAGGAAGAAGGCAGGAGATGCTGCCATCCTCGCTCCATGGCCAGAAAGCAGACTGCCTCCTTAAGCTGGAATTTTTGCACCATTCCTTTCTGAGGGAGCACCATTTTTTTTAAAGTTTGCCCTAATTTTCAGTTTAATCTTAGGAAGGAATGCAGTGTGGCAGAGTGAAAAGCCTTCCTTTGTGTCCTCAAGTGCCTAGCACATAGTCAGTGCTTTATGAAATGCTTGTTGACAGACTGACTGATGGTCAGGAGCACAACATTTGCTCACAAGACCTAGATTTGAATTCTTTGCCACTTGTGCTTCCTTGGGAAAATCATTGAACTTCTTAGGACGTCGGTTTTCTCTTTGGTAAAATGATGGGGTTAGGTGCCTTCCAATTTGAAATCCTCCCTCATGGTGCTGCTGTGACATCACAAGAATTCATCGGAGGAATGTGTGATATATGCTGGGAAGAAGCCACTGCTGGGGGTGGGTATCCAGCCCCTGGGGGTGAAGAAAAAGAAGAGAGAACAATGAAAAATGGGTATGGACACCAGCCACATCGAACCTAGTGGAAGAGGTGAAAAACTCCCAAAGCCATGGGCTTGCCTTATGAGGTAATGAGCTCCCCGTCACTGTAAAGGCTCAAGCAGAGAAAGGCTGGATGACTGTCTAGGATGTCACAGAGGAGACTCAGGCCAATGCAGTTGATCAAGCATCATGAACTTGGAGTCACAAAGACAGGGGCTTAAATCTCCCTTCTTTCCCTTCCTATCGGGGTGACTTTGAACAAGTCCCCTTCACTTTTCCAAACCTTGCTTTCTTCAACTGTAAGGCTCTGAGCTCCTAAATTCTTCCTGCTGTGGGTGCAAGGCTGGATGAGATGACATCCAAAGCTCTTCACTGGGGTGGAGCTGAGATACAGTAAGAAAGGAAGCAGAGAAAAGATAGCTCTTACAGAAAAAGAGAAGAGAAAAGTATGCGTCAAATACTGATTAAGCGTCTCCTACGTCCTATGTCAAGATGTGAGATGAGGATAAGACCCCAGATTAGAGCTGGAAGGGACCCCAGAGGCCATCTGGGCCAAGCCCCTCATTTTACAGAAGAGGAAACTGAGACCCAGAGAGGTTAAATGATTCATAGGATCATAGACATAGATCAGACATCACCTAGTTCAACTCCCTTTTACAGATGAGAAAACTGAGGTCCAAGGAATACTTTGCCACTTAATGAGAATCACTCATTTGATCCTCAGAATGCAGTAGGTGCTCTTATTATCCCCATTTTGTGGTAGAGGAAACTGAGGCAAATAGGTTAAGTGACTTGCCCAAGGTCACACTGCTACTAAGTATCTGAGGCTGGGTTCAAATTTTCCTGACTCCCGGCACCACCCGCTAATGATGGTGCCCAGACTACCTTAAGAAAGCCTGTTAGCACAGAATGGGACCTCAGTAAATCCTTGATGGATTTCACTGCATGAAAACTGCAAAGGGTTTAAATCATACACCTTGTCAGACTGCGAAATAGACTTGGTTTCTTCTCAGTGACTCCTAACTCTGTTCAGAGGAAGCCTCTGCTGTTTCTGCAGATAAACCCCAGGAAATTGGGCATTAGAAGTGTCCTGAAGCATGCAGAGGGGATTAGGATGCCAGGAGAATTCATTAAAGATATGAAAGGCAGTGGAAGCTGAAAGTGTGAGGATGGGAGCTGCGGAGGGAAGATGAGGTGTTCTTGGTGTTCAATGGCAGTTTGATTGTGATGAAGAAATAATGCAGCTCAATAAAAGCCAGTGGAAAGAAGCCTTGACTTGAGGCAGAGGACCAGGATTCAAATCCTGCCTGGGATGACCTTGGGCAAGGCCTTACTGGGCCTCAGTTTCCTCCTTCTGGACTAGATATTCCCCAAGGACCCCTTTAGTTCTAGGTTTATGGTCCTATAATATTCTAAATGTTCAGATTTTATGGATGTTATCCCATCTGATGGGGTAGGACAGGCAGGGCAGGTACCGTTGAGACCATTTTACAGAAGAGAAAATAAGGGAAGTGACCCATCCAAGGTCACACAAAATCCAAACCTCCTTCCTCCTACTCTGCACTCTACCACTGCTTCACAGAAATTAGTGGGTTGTCAAGGATTAGTTCCATGGAGAAATCAACTTGAGGGCCCTTCTTTGTCATTCTCACTTTGTGTGAGTTGTTACATTAGGAGGCAGGACCTGGAATTGAAAAGGAAAAAATAGCAAGTTCCATGGGAAGTAGAGGCTGGTGGCCAGTGTTTCTGGGTCCTATGAGGTGGTGATAGGTGCCCGCCCCCACCAGCGGGCTTATGGTGATGGTGGTATGGTTGGTTGGACTAAATGCCCTCCACTCCTATATCTAGAGGTGGCAGGACCTTAGAAGCCATCAAATACAACCCAGTCATGCTTTACAGATGAGGCACTGTGGCAGAAAAAGGTGAAATGACTTCCTCAGGGTCACATAGCTACTAAGTGTCTTGAGGGAAATTTCGAACTCTAGTCTTCCTGACTCCAAGGCCAGATCTGTCTGCTGAATCACCTAGACCATATGGAAACAAATTTTGCTTCCCTCTAACCTTCAAACTGTGGTCCTTACTCTGATCGCTGGAACCTCACAAAATCTGAGTCTAATACCCCCTCCCTCTAGATAATGGAATGTGTATGTGTGTGTGTGTGTGAGTGTGTGTGTGTGTGTGTGTGTGTGTGTGTGTGAGAGAGACAGACAGACAGACAGACAGACAGACAGAGATAGAGAGACAGAAACAGAGAGAGACACAGAGAGACAGAGACAGAGAAAGACAAAGAGAGAGAGAGAGACAGAGACAGAGAAGGCAGGGGGGAGGTGCACAAAGAGTAGAGAGACAGAGATACATTCTTGGACATTGTCCTGGGACCTGGTGTTACGGAGATTTGCACGGCCTTCTTTGGGATGGGCACGTCATCAGGCTTGACATCCCATTCCACCATCTCCCTGCCCTGAAGGTTCTCTCTCTAAACTCCTGGGCTGACAGCTTTCCCTGCCTCATCTGGCAGGACCAGCAGTAGGGCTGCATTGTTTCCCGGTTTGTATTTTTGTCTCACTTTGTTCTGGTGTGCAGGGGGCAGGCAGCTTCCCAAGCCCTGAAAAGAGAGCCCTATTGTGCCTGGGCTGACTTCACCCCATGTGGATGCACAGAGAGGACAAACAAACAGTTGAGGCCTCAGTTGCTGAAGGGACTGACAGGAGAGGACATAGGGAGATTAAAGACCTCAGAAAGGGTGGGGGGGGAGGGATTTTCCAGGAGCCTGAAGACACTTTTTGATGGTAAATAATTAAAAAAATAGCAGCCAATGATCAGGATTGAGGATGGGTCCCTAGGGGAGAGCCCAGAGCAGTTTGATTGGTTGATCACTCCCTAACACACATACATACATACATACATACACACCTATACACATTAGTCCACTGTTTTTTTTTTTTTTTGATATGCCAAAGAAACCTATCCACTTCATAGAGAGACAGTTGGTCAATGATGGGTGGTGGTGGGGTAAAGGAAGGTGGGCCCCTTCACCAGAATTCTCCCCTCCATGATGGCTTTGGGGGCCAGGCTGGAAGCAGGACTAGAAAAATGTGGGGCTTGTATTATAAGTCTAAAGTCCATCCCAATTTGAGAGCTATGATCTCATGACATTGGGCAAATCACTTGATCTCTGTTTCCTCATCTATGCAATGGGGATAATAACTGTCCTCCCTAACTTCACAGGCATAGAGAAATTAGGATGTATGAGAAAGGGCCTTGACAACTGAAAAGTGCTACAGAAACGTAAGGCAGCTTTGGGGGAGTGGGATTAATGCTCTAAGTTCAGATTCTGACTTTGCTCCTTACTGTCTCTATGGCCTTGGTCAATCATTTCCCCTTTGCTGGCCTCTGTTTTCTCATCTGCAAAATGAGAGGGTTGGACTGGATGACCCCTGAGAAGAGAGCTGAGGCTCAGAGAGGCTGAAAGAATTTCTCAAGGCCACACAGGAGATAAGTGACAAAGGGAGAATTTGGACCCAGGTCCAAGAGCATTAACCCCAAAATAGCAGTTTCCATCACTAAACCTATGATCTTCTGAGCAGCCACCTTGAAATGAGAGGTTTGCTAGGCATAGAACTGACCAATGCTCAGGGGACACCTGACTAGGTGTGCAGGGACTCCCCAAGTGCTTGGACTGAACTGAGCTGAATGAGAGGGGTCTGGAAGGAGCCTTAAAGACCATTTAGGCTGCCTGACCATTTTGCAGAGGGGAAAACAGGGACTCAGAGAGGATCAATAACTTAACCCAAAGTCTCACAAGTAGTAAGTACTCTATCTGGGAGGGGAGAGTGAAGGGTTAAGGGAGTGAAGGTGGGGATACAAATCCAAGTCTGCTGCCTCCAAAACCAGTTTTCTCTCGCAGAAAGCCAGCCTGGGAGACAGAACCAGGAGAACGGGAATTGAGTGGCCCTGAGAAAAAGAAACAATCAATATTGAACTGCTGATGAAATCAATCAATTTCTCTTGCCGTAAACAAAGAGAGGACTGGCTGTCTGGGCTCCAGGGACAATTGGCACTCTTCCTGTCCCCTGGCAGGCAGCCCAGCTTAGCTTTCCAGTCTCTGCCACTGTAGGGAAGCTGATAGAAAAATCTCATGGCAGCCTCAGGGCCAATCCAGCTTCCTACCGACCAGGCGTCAGATTTTCTCGGGGCTGCTTCTCACTATCCTTTTAGGGGAGTGGGCAGGGGAGCCCCAGTTTATGAGTCTCTCTCACTGCTAGAAAATTCCAGTTTCGAAAATGCACCAATTAGAATCCTGCTTTACACAAAAATGTTCCTCCCTTTACACCAGGATGCACAATGGACTTCTACTAGTGGTCCTGAGGAACACTGGACACCAGATTCTTGTCCTGGTGAAACCGGTAATTAGCTGTATGAACCTAAAGCAAAGCACAGAATCCCAGAGTCAGAAGGGACTTCAGGGGCCCTCTGATCTAACCTTGACCCTTTGGACAGATTCCTTTTACAGAATCCCCAGTCAAGTGGTCCTCCAGTCAGTATAAGTCAGGGCAGGTCTTGAATTCAGGTTTTCCTGACTCCAAAGTCAGTTGTCTATCACTATAATCACTATAATGCTGCTTCACAAGACACAGTTCAATATGGTTGAGAAGTTTTTCTTTGCCCAGAGCCAAAAGCTGCCCCTCTTATGTCTAGCACCCATGGAGTCCATCACCTCTCATGGGAGGTGGATTTGCTTGTCATTTCTTACCAGGTAGTGATATTCCATGACATTCTGGTATCACAATTAACTATTCCCCAACTGATAGGCAAGGTTTTTGCTACTACAAAAGTGCTCCTATAAATATTTTGGGTCACATGGAGCCTTTATTTTTTGTAAACAATATATTCCTTCCCCTCAGGGAGTTTACAATCTTAATAATAATGAATGCATATGATATGACACAGATCGGCAAGCCAGAGGTTATTGGAAAAGAGGAATCAGAATGGGAAAGGGTCTTAAATCTGTGCATATGAGGAATGGTTGAAGGAATTGAGAATGTTTAACATGGAGAATTAAAGATTGGGGTGGGGGTGGGGGTACAATAACTATTGGTGGTCAAGTATTGGGAGGGCTGTTGTATAGAGAAGGGATTAGCTTTTTTTCATGCTTGGCTCACGAAGCGAAGGGTAGAAGCTGCCAAGACATCCTTGCAATTAGAATCATCCCAAAATGGAAAGAGCTGCTTCAGTGGCAGTGGGTTGCTGCTCACTGGGTAGCTTTGAACAGAGACTGGATGACCACACAGCCATATTGTCATGTGCTTTCTTTTTCCAGTGTGGGTGCTGAGGTCCCTTCCAAGGCTGAGATTCTGTGATTTTGTGAAATATGTGATCTAAGGTAGAATGTGATTAAACCCAGGAGAGAGCCACACCAAGAGCCTTGGCACACTTTCGTTCACTTTGTATCAGGGAAATCAAAGATTTCACGAAGGAACGAGGCACCTAAGGTTAGCTTTGAAGGAAGAGAAGGATTTCCACAGGAAAAGATGAGAAAGGAGAGAAAGGACATTCCAGGCATGGAGGAATGGGAGTGGGGAGGGTGACTTGTACAAGTCCACAAGGCAGGAGAGGGAGGGGCAGGGTAGGGAAACATCCAGTGGCCCAGTTTAAGTTGGGTTTAGAAAACACAAAGAGGCGTAATATGAAATAAGCCTAAAGCGGTCCAATCTAGATGGTGGAGGGCCTTGAATGAAAGGTTTAGTTTGGGGTATCACATTGGGCAAAGGATGGGGATAAGGTGGAGCCCCACCAGAGGATGGTGACCAGAGTCTCAAGACCCTTCCATATGAAAATTGGTTGACATAATCGGGACATATTTAGTCTGGATAGGAGAAGGAGACATGATCACAGTCTTCAAGGACATGGAAGGCTGTCAAATGGGAGAGGGATTAGATCAGCCTAGAGGGCAGAACAGAGAGTAAGGGATGGAAGGTACAAAGAAACTGATTTCAGTTGTGAAAGTATAACCTTAGTAGACTTGGTCCAACTTCTTAACAATTCAGCCTGCCAAGTCAAGAAGACCCAAGTTCAAATCTAGCCTTGGACACTTACTGGTTGTGTGATCTTGGATAAGTCACTTAACCTCTGTCTCCCTCAGGTTTTTGCAAGATGAGGATCATAATAGGATCTATCTCCTAGAGTTACTGTGAAGATTAAATGATTAAATTTATAAAGCACTTAGCATAGTGTCTGGCAAGTAGTGGGCACTTAATAAATGCTTGTTTCCTTTCGTCTTCCCTCCTGTCCTTTCTTTCTTTCTCTTTCCCTTCTTTCTTTCCTTCCTTCCTTTCTTTCCTTCTTTTTTCTTTCCTCCTTCCTTTCCTTCTTTCTTTCTTTGCCTTCTTCTTTTCTCCTTCCCTTCTCTCTTTCCCTTTTTTCCTCCTTTCCTTCCTTTCTTCCTTTGTTCCCTCTTTCCTTCTTTCCCTCCTTCCTTCCCCCTCTCTCCTTCCTTCTTTTTTCCTTCCTTTCCTCTTTCCTTTTTTCCTTCCTTCTTTCCTTCTTCAGAATACTGGGCTCCTCTTCATTGGAAGTCTTCAGGTAGAAATAGGATGACCACTTGTCAGGGCTGTTGTAGTAGAGACTTTTGTCCAGGATCCAGGCTTTCTTTGATGGCCTCTGTGTTCTCTTCCAACTACAACCCTATGAGCTTGTATTTATTCTCTAAAATCCTTAGATCTCCAACATATAGCCTAGGGGATATACACCTGATAGTTTTATTGCTGCCTCCTACTACTTAGCACACATGAAACAGTGGGTAAGTAGGGCTACCCATCTGAAATACCTATTTGTCCAAATTCTAGGCAGTGTTTGGTGCTGACTCTGGAAAAGATATTCTCTTTAAGTTTGTTTATTTTGATTTGTTGTTATTGTTTAGGTTCTTTCATTTTCATTGGTTGTAATCATGGTATATATTGGTTTCCTGTTTCTGCTTTCTTCATTTTGCATCAGTTCATGTGAATCTTCCCATGCTTCACTGATCTTCACATTCATCATTTCTTTATGGTACAATAAAACCCATTACATTCATGTACCACAATTTGTTTAGCCATTCCCTAATTAGTGAGCTTTTACTTCCACAGAACTGCTAAAGTTGTGCCTGAGCCACTATCAGGGATGGCAGCCTGGAATAATGATTGAGCTGGGCCCTGACTGAACATACCCCACAGTTCTGGAGATTAGTTCAGTCTTCTAAGTGCCAGGATCCTCACTGACTTGATCACAATTGGTTAATGACTAGCACTAGGCTTTACTTTTGAATAAATAAATTTGATCCCACTGTTTTTGGACAGCTTTTGAGTTATTGCTTTAAAAAATGTGTTTTGAATAGTTAGCAGGTTTGGCTTCCCTATCATGATCAAAATAACAAAATCATGTGGTCCACCTATTTGTGGACTTCTGATCATATGTAGCTGCTAGGTGGTAAATGAGGATTTCATCTCTTATGCATATAACATGTATGCTCGTGCCTAGTACAAATATCTTGAGCTCTAGCTGTTCTTTGTCCTGGCATTGCCAAGGCCATTCAGCCCAGTAACTCTGCCAAAAACAGGGAATAAGGTCATCCTGACATGACTTATCCTTTCTGAACCCATGTTGGTTCTTAGTTTTTGTGGCTTTTTTTCCCTTCCCCAAAATGTTCGGGAACCATACTGTACTCTAGAGCTTTGCCAGGAGTTAAGCCAAGGTCACTGGCCTATAATATGAAGAATCTACCTCCTGTGGTGCTTGTCTTGTTATCTGGCCTCAGATTACTAGCTGTGTGACCCTAGGCAAGTGACTTCACCCTGTTTGTCTCAGTTTCCTCATCTGTGAAATGGACTGGAGAAGGAAATGGCAAAGCACTCCAGTATCTTTGTCAAGAAAACCTCAAATAGGGTCACAAAGATACAGACATAACTGAAATGGCTCAGCACAAGAAATATATATGTGTATATGTATGCATAATGTATATACACATATATTTATTTTGTTAAATATTTTCCAATTACATTTTTAAGAATTTTAACATTCATTTTTTAAAAGATGCTGAGTTCCAAATTCTCTCCCTTCCATCCCTCCCTCACCCCTTAAGAAGGCAAGTGATACATTATCGATTATACATGTGAAGTCATGCAAAATATATTTCCATATTAGCCATGTTGCAGAAGAAAACACACACACACACACACAGAGAAAATTAAAGAAAGTGAAAAAAAAGTCTGCTTCAATCTGCACTCAGGGTTCATCATCTCTCACTCTGAAGGTGGAGAGCATTTTCCATTGTGGGTCCTTAGGAATTGTCTCAGATCCCTGCCTTGGTCGGAGTCATGCTGACAGTCTATTTCACGTTATCCATTCTTGCTTCCATTTTTCATAAATGTCTTTTAAAAGCCACATTGGTCTATGTAACCTTATAGGACCATTAGTCTCTAGAGACAGCTGCCCCTTTCTCAGCTGGGGCCCGTCGTATCTTCAGAATTTTGTTCTTGAGACCATCCCATCCCTCCAGAGCTGGCTTGCCTGGGGGGGGGGGGGAGGTTCTCACCCGTGGGATCCAGCCTGACCTTTCTCTTCAGCTTTTTCCTCCATAGATCTAGGGTGACCATCAGACTATATCCAAAATGGGACAGTCCCTTCCTCCCAATGCTCTTATCATTTCAACTTTGGCAACCATTACCTCTTTATTCAGAGAGGCAGCCTGGCAAGATGGACTTGGAGTCAAAAGGACCTGAGATCAAATTCTGCTGTTGACACTTGCTATCTGTGTGACCTTGTAGAAGTCTGGCCCTCATCTGCAAAATCAAGACACAAGGTTATGGCGAGGCTGATATGAGAAAATAAATGCAAAGCATTTTGGAAACATTGAAGTACTTTATAGGCATCCGATAATGTTTTGTCAGAATTAAGTCCAGGAGAGAAGCTCCTGCTGTTATTTCTCCTCCTGAGAAATAAGATCACTTTAACCCTCTGAGCCTCAGTTTCCTGATCTCAAAAATTAGAGTAGATTGGAGAGGAGGAGACTAAGCTGGGTGGTGGTGGAAACAGGGCGAGATGCCCTCTCTCTCCACTCCCTCTAGCAATGATAGTTGATGCCTTAAGTGGGAGACCCATGGTGGTTTTTGCCTTGCTTTGTATCCCCAGGGCTTAGCACAGTGCCTGGCACACAGTAAGCCCATAATGAATACTCATTGAAGACTGTGGTGTTGGTAGCAATAGCAGCAATAATAGCTTATATTTACATAGCATTTTTATATAACTTTTTGCATACATTATTTGTAGTATCTATATAAGAGGATCGGAATACAAACGCTATCTCCTCCTCTCATTTTATAGATGGGGAAACTGACCCCTAGTGTCCAAAGGAATATTTGAACCCAGGTCCTTTTGACTCTTAAGGTCTGCCACTCCATCCACTTTGCAACATCAGGCTGAATTGATGCAGAGATAGTAAGAGCTTAGTAAATATTTGTTCACATAAGTTGAAGAGAAGAAGGAAGCTACTGTATCCATTCTTAGGACTGGGGGGGTACCTGAGAAACATTGTGTCATCACCATTTGCAAAGACAAAAGATACTTGTAAAGGAAAACAACCTTACAAAGTCTATCCCATGGGCAGGACGCAGTGTCTGCTGCAGGGAACAAAACTGTTTCCCAGTGATGGAGAAGGGGGTTTTGGGGAGAAGGACGAGGCAGAGGCGAATGTGATGAGCTGGAAGAGTCCAGAGGGGGAGCCCCTGCGTTTTATACCTTAAAAGTCAACTGCTCTAAACCTATTACTGTGCAAAGAAGAATTCTAAATTCTTCATCACAGGAGCTCCCATTTCAAGCTGCAAGGTCTTGAGAAGTCACCTAGTCTAGAGTCCTTTTTTTCCTAAATCCTTTTTTTAGGAGGCAGTCAGGGTTAAGTGACTTACCCAGGGTCACACAGCTAATAAATGTCAAGTGTCTGAGGTCAAATTTGAACTCAGGTCCTCCTGACTCCAAGACCGGTGCTCTATCCACTGAGCCACCTAGCTACCCCCAAACTTTTTTTTTAAAGCGAGGAAAGTTGAGGCCTAGAGACATTGTGATTTATCAAGAATCTACAAGGTAGTGACAGGCAAGATTTGAACTCTGGACTGATGATTCCCCAAGCCATTGTTCTTTTAATTGGGTCATGTGACTTGCTCAAGGTTATGCAGGCGATGGCAGTACACCACTCCAGGTGTTTTCATTCAGTTGTTGTGAGGTTTTCAGTCAGGTCTGACTCTTTATGACCCCATTTGGGTTTTTTGGGGCAGAGATGCTGGAGTGGTTTGCCATTTCCTTCTCCAGCTCATTTTACAGAAGAAGAAACTGAGGCAAGGAAGGTTAAGTGACTTACCCAGGGTCACACAGTTAGTAAGTGTCTGAGGCTGGATTTGAACTCAGGAAGATGAGCCTTCCTGATTTCATGCCTGGTGCTTTATCCACTGTGCCAGTAAGTTGCCTGTAGGGGTCAGGAAGACCTGAGTTTAAATCAAACTTCAGACACTAGTTGTATGGCCCTGGGCAAGTCATTAAACCTCTGTTTGCCTCAGTTTCCTCACCTGTAAAAGGGAGATAATAACACCATCTACCTCCTGGAGTTGTTGTGAGGATCAAATAATAATTGTAAAGCACTTAGCCCTGGTGCCTGACACATAGTAGGTGCCACATAAATGCCAGCTAGTTTGATGATAATGATACGTGGTGGCTGGGATTCAAACCCACATCCCCTGGCTCCAAACCCGCTGCTTTTCCCACCCACCATGTTGCTCTCTTGGTGATTTCATCATCCTGCCATTTGCATTTCTGGTGGGTTTTAGGCTGTAAGTGCCCACAGGGCAGGGACACACCTGTGCAGGGTCACTTGCTTTGTCTAGCACTGCTCATGGCAGGGGCGGCCTGGCAGAGTGGAGCTCAGGGCAAGCAGTGATGCTCTGGGGTGGGGCTGTCCAGATGTGCCTTCCCTGGCCCCCTTCAGGTATTAGTTGGATGTTTGGTGACACTGAGCAGCCTTCAACTCTGTTTGAAGGGCAGTGTGGTTTCCACCCCCACCCCCTGCGTGGCATATTTTTAGAAGCGCTCAGTCACTGCTGCCAGCACAGCCTGCTGGGTGATTCAGAGCTTCAGGAATATGCCAAGTGAACATGACGTAGCCCCATGAGCTGGGACAGGACAATATGGTTACGTAATACTGCAGTCCTGAATGAGAGCTAGGGGCTTGGGAACAGAGTGGGCTGCCCTCTTCTCTTTCCTAGCCACCCATCCTTCCCAGTATGCCAGGCTACTATTGGATAGAGCTTCCTGGGCCACTGCTGCAACCTCCCCACCTAGACAAAGGGCCCAGAGTTTCAGGCTTATCTGTAAGCTCCTAGTTTCTGGCCCATTAGCCTCTGGGGCTCCGGAGAGGGGCATTGCTGACCCTCTCTAGGTCATCAGGCAAGCCTGGACCTGGAGCTATGAATGAGCTCATCCCAGAGATGCAGCTGTGATGCTGATTGTTGTAAACATTCATAAAAAGACCAGACATCCCTCCTCCCTTCTCCAATCATCCCCACCTGTGAAGACTATGTGGCTTCCCAGCAGTAGCATTGGTTTGCAAAGCCAGCAGCTGACTCTACCTTTTCCATCAAAGCTGTCCCAAGCCTCCACCTCCAAACAGCCCACTCAACACCCCCAGCACACAGAGGCTCCATCTGCTCTCCTAGCTGTCTGTGACTCCAAGCTGGTACAGGGCTCTAAGAACATCTGGCCTACAAAGTGCAGATTTGTTCTGCTCGACTCTGCATATTGCTTACCGAGGTTTGGTTTTTCTTTTTTTTAATGTTGGAGGAGAGTTAGTGAGCAAGTATTTATTAAGTCCTTACCCCGTGCCAGGCACTATGCTGATTGATAGGGATGCAAAGAAAAGCAAAAATGGTCCCTGCCCTCGAGAAGCTTCCAATCTAATGGGAGAGATAAACATGCAAATAACTAGGTACATATAAGATGTAATAATAACTAACATTTATATAGCACTTACTAAGTGCCAGGCTGGGACAGCTAGGTGGTGCCATAGTGCACAGAGCACCAGACCTGGAATCTGAAGATTTATCTTCCTCAGTTCAAATCCAGCCTCAGACACATAACACTTACTAGCTGTGTGACCCTGGGCCAGTCACTTAACCCTGTTTGCCTCAGTTTCCTCATCTGTAAAATGAATTGGAGAAGGAAATGGCAAACTGCTCTAGTATCTCTTAACCCCAAATGGGGTCAAGAAGGGTTGGACACAAGTGAACAACAATGTGGCAGGCACTGTGCTAAGCCCTATAAGAGTATTATTTCACTTGATCTTCACAACACTGTTATGTATTATACCCATTTTGCAATGAAGTAATTGAAAGGGGCAGCTAGGTGGTACAGTGGATAGAGTACCGGCCCTGGAGTCAAAAGGACCTGAGTTCAAATTTGGCCTCAGACACTTGACACTAGCTGTGTGACCCTGGGCAAGTCACTTAACCCCATTGCCTAGACCCCTCCCCCCCAAAAAAATAAAAAAAATGAGGTAATGGAAGCAAACAGTGTAAATGGGATGTAATTTCACAGGGAAGGCACTAGGAGGGGGGTGACTGGGTACTTGGAGAACATGAAGTTTAATTTGATGCTTGTTGATTGAAAAATTAAATTAAAAAAGAGACTGGCTGGCTTGGAATCACAGACTCACAGAATGTTCGAGTTATCAGATGTGACCCAAACCTGAACAGGAATGTCCCTTTCAACATTATAGACAAGTGGCCTTAGCATCACAGATCCGGAGCTGGAAGGAAACATAGAGTTCACCTTTTTTTTTTTTAAATAGATGTTCAGAAAAATGTTTTTAAATACATAAAACCAAATTAGATGAAAACAACTTGCTTAAGGTCATGCCAATTAAGTATCAATTAAGTTTCTTCAACTTTTAAGGAAAAATTAGCCTAGCCTGCAGGGCAAGATGACAATTCATTTCCCTCCATGGTGCCTTTGCAAAGGCTTTCCCTCACCTCTGACTCCTAGGATCTCTAGCTTCTTTTGAAGCATAGCTCAGACCTCTTTAAGAAAACCTTCCTTATTCCCCCATTGATTAGCGTTCTCCTCTTTTCTGAAATAACTTTGTAATTACTTTGCAGATATTTATCTGTGTATAAATACACACACACATGCCCACCTCCATAGAACTGAAGCTCCATGAGGGCAGGGATTATTTCACTTCAGTCTTTATATCTCTGGTGCCTAGCATGGATCAGGTGCTTGCTAAATGCTTGTTGAATTGAATTGAATTGAATTGATTTGCTGGTCATCTAGCTTGTGTTTAAAGACCTCCACTGAGTAGCATCCCCACATTTTCTCCCTTTTGGACAGCTCTAATTGGTAGGGTCTGGGCAGCTAGGGGGTGCATAGTGCATAGAGCACTGGGTTAGAACCAGAAAGACTCCTCTTCCTGAGTTCAAATCCAGCCTCAGACACTTAATAGCTGTGGGACCCTGGGCAAGTCACTTAGCCCTGTTTGCCTCAGTTTCCTCATCTGTAAAATGAGCTGGAGAAGAAAATAGCAAACCACTCCAGTATCTTTGTCAAGAAAATCCCAAATGAAATCAAGAAGAGTCGAACGTGACTAAAACAACTGAACAACAACAAAAATTGGTAAGGAATTTTTCCTGACATCAAGCCTAAATCCACCTCTGTACAATTGTCACTCCCATAAACCTGGGGCACAATCTCACATGTACCATCAGTAGGAAAGCTAGATGTGCATGAGGTACATATCTGGAGAGGTATATACATACCGCCAGGGCAAACATGAAGGATTATGTATGTAGGAAATATATATGTCCATGGCATATGTATAGAGGTACACACATGGGGAAACTTGTGTGGCCAGGCAGCAGACAGAGAAGCAACACACTTTTTTTTTTGAGGCAATTGGGGTTAAGTGACTTGCCCAGGATCACATAGCTTGCAAATGTCAAGTGTCTGGTCTGAGATCAGATTTGAACTCAGGTCCTCCTGCCTCCAGGGCCGATGCTCTATCCACTGCGCCACCTAATTTCTAATAACTGCAAGGGTAATGATATCGTCCGATGATGCCTTTGTGCTCTCCCTCTTGGCCTGCTCTTCATTGGCCTCATCGAAGGGGGTTCCTCTTGGGTGCGTAGGTGGAACATGTAGTCTCTGTTGGACATTGCTCCTAACTGCTTTTGTGCGGCCCCTCCTTGACAGCACCCTCTGATTCTGTGGTCACTGCCAGGCACTGCTCCACTGGGTATGTAGTGATGGAACTTCTGATTTCAGCTACAGCACTCAGCTGAAGTGGTACCTCTCCTGCATCAAAGGAAGAGTGAGTACTGCCCTCACTCTTTAAGTTAAAGTCCAGAGGCTTTTTACAAAAGTCCTTTTAGGAAGGCAGAGCTCTAACATGCCTAGTCATCAAACTAAGCATGGGGGAAAGAAACCCCTCAGTGGGTTTTGCTTACGTGCAAGTGTCTATATGGTTCTCTGAGCCTTGGTTGGAATGGGCCATACGCTCCGGAAGGAAATTCCTTACTTGAGACACCAAGATTTTTGGACACAGAACCAATTAGTGCCATCAGACCTTAGGCTATTTTTTAATCTTAACTTGCTTTCTAAGTACCAGGGTGCAATTGAAACAGTGCTACCTTTTCAGAATATTGTTTGATGTGTAAAATAAAACACATTAGATTATCATAGAAATCAATTATCTTGACATGCAGCTTTCAAATAAAAAAAAATAAGTTCATGGACCCCCCAGGCTAAGAGCCCCTGGACTAGATGATCCCCTTGGTCCTTTCCTGTTCCAAGTATATGTACTTCGTCACCAAGGTCAGTGTCTCTATCAGAGGCCTCACTCTGAACTGGGATTAGAAAGTCTTTCTCTTAACTGCTTAACTTCCAAGTGCTAAACCATATGCAGAGAGTATTGTTTTAAGATTTCTATTTCAGCAAACTGCTGGGTATCTTTGGGATTCAGACCCCTCCAGTTTCTGAACCCCAAGATAGTTTTGGTCTGCTATATAAATGAATGGAATGGGGAAAGGACAAATGCCAAGCCCAGGGGCCAAGGTCAATTGCCTTCTAACTTCCTGCCTCTAATGTGTCTGTGGGGTCAGCAACTAGCTGCCCTATGTTACAATTAAATTAAATCAAATAGTTCTCCCAGAAATGGTTCTGACCTTCAAGGCTGATGCTGATCTTGCTTTGTTGGGGCTTAAACAGTGTCATCTGTCAACATGAAGAAAATGAAACTCCCATGCCTGGTGGGTAGGCAGCAATGAGGGGGAAATCGTCCCATCGGGGGCTCTGGAAGGTGGGGCAGGGAGGGGACTGATGCCCTTTGCCTGCTGGAGTCCACCATTGCCCTCTGTCCCTATTACGCCTCACCCCACCTGAGCCCTCTTCTTTCTACTTCCACATATCCCGAAGTGCTTTGTTCTTTGGGGCTTTGCCGTATCATTGCTTCAAATCTGGTTCTCTTTTCTTCCTCACAGGTAGAGAAGCTTGTAAAATACTTGGACCCAAATGACATGGGGAGAATCAACTTTAAGGATTTCTGCCATGGGGTGTTTGCCATGAAAGGTGAGGCTTAGAGGGAAGGGTGGGTGGGTGGCTATCAGCAGGGGGCCCCATCCAGCTGAGGAGGAAACAGCTGGTTAAGAAATTGACAAGGGCCTGGAATGAAGACAGGCCGCACTCCCCAAAGTGGTCCCCTAGCATCGTTGCTTCCTTCTCTAGGATCTGAGTTCGTGGGGCCAAGCACAGAGAAGAGATGGGGTGTTATCAGCAGACCAGGTGAAGCTGCCAAATACAGTCAGGGAAATGGCTTTTTTTTTTTTTTTTTTTGCCTTCTAGTCTATTTATCATTTACTCATAGTCATGCTGCACTGGGCTCTGTTTTAAGAAAGCAAGCCTCTTAGTAACACTCCACACCAAAAAAAAAAAAAAAAATACTCCTGGATTCTCACTGGACCAATAATAGTTATAGTAATTATAATAAAAATAATAAATTCCTCACATTTGCATAGTATTTTGTAACATAGGGGAAAAGCAAGGTTTGTTATTGATCATAGTACAAAGTCAAAGTTAAGGGACAGATGTTCATAACAGAGGTAGAAAACACTGACTTTACCTTTCTGTCTTGTTCAAATTGATTTGCATGCTAAACCACAGAGGATCTTGGGATGTGGTTATCTGGAGCCCAGAGTTTTAATCTTACCCAGACATAGAAGCTGAAATGGGTTAATCTTAGCCTATGGGCAGTCTGCCTGGCTTTTGTTAGCTTGCTAACAAAGAGCGGTCAGTCTTTCCTCATCAGAGAGAGCTCTCTCTTTCATTCTACAATAGACTGGAGTTGAGATGGTCAGTGGGCATCCCTGGAAGGATGAGCCCAGAAAGCACAGAAAGCAATGTCAGTACTTATCAGTCACCATGAGAGCAACAGAGAGGCCAGGGAACTGGAAAAACCACGAGGAAAGAAAAGCAGGGAGGCTTCCAGCCCAACACTTAGCACACATCCCTCAGAGCAGTGCATATATTACAACCGAAGATGAGAAGCATGCCCAGTGAGAACAGCATGGCGATATTCTCCACAGAGCTGCCCGAGTGATATTTTAACTATCTTAATGCACAAATCTGATTGTGTCACCCTCCTTCTGAACAAACTCCTAGAATCCCTAGCTTGTCTCAAGGGACACTTCTTCCAAGAAGCCTTTCCTGATTCCTCACTCTCCTCTGATAGTGCCTCCTCCAACAAAAGTTAACTTGTATTCATTTTACATAATTATTTATATTCATTTTGTTTCTCCTAAAGGAGTTTAAGCTTTGTGAGGGCAGGAATTATTTGATCTTGGCCTTTGTATCCCCAATACCTGGCATCATCTTCACTAGAAGACATGAGTGGTTCTGCAGCATCAGAGATATGATGTAGCCTGGAAGCATGTGTTCCCTAAATGCACGATCTTTATGTGTGCTCACATTTCCCATTGATGGTGTGTGTATTTATGGGAAAATGTGCCTAGGTTTATGGGGGAAATGCTCTAGTCTATTTCAACTTTTCTTACTATGGTAACTCCTTGAATGTCCTGCTTTTTGAACTAACTGTGTGCTCTGGCAGACTAGAGAAAAATGAAGCACATCGGTGGGGGCTCATAAGCTATGGTTTTTGAGTAGATGTAGAACCACAGAGTCTGGTGTGATCATCCTGGGAGCCCCAGGTATTATGGTAATTTTTAGAGAACTTTCCCATACTTGACCTTACTGGATCCTCCCAAGAGGCTGTGAGCTAGAAAGGGCAGTCATAAAAATCATTACAAGACTATAACATGGAAAAGATGCAGAGAACACATTGTTTATTATTCGGTTACAAAAAAAACCATTTGATTTAGATGAATAAACTGTCGCCATTAAGGTTCTCCTCCAGCAAAAAGTCTCTCCTGAATATCTTAAGATCATACAAGATTTCCTTGTTAAATGGAACCATAGAGAGAACTTTGTTCAATAATCTTCTAGTTATTAGTGCCAAGCAAGGCACAAAACAAGGAGACAAATGCTTGCCAAAGGTGTTTGCCACTGTCAAGAAGGTTGATTTATGCAAGACCCGAATAAAAGAAGATTCTTGTATTTTTTTTTTTTTAGGCAGTTGGGGTTAAGTGACGTGCCCAGGGTCACACAGCTAGGTAAGTGTCAAGTGTTTGGTCTGGGGCCGGATTTGAACTCAGGTACTCCTGACTTCAGGGCCGGTGCTCTATCCACTGCGCCACCTAGCTGCCCCTAGATTCTTTAGAGATAAGGGATTCTGAACCTGGGGTCCATGCAGATGTGTAATTGTCAGGGCAGTCAGGGGGCGCCATAGTGTACGGTGTGCCAGGCCTGGAATCAGGAAGACTCATCTTTCTGAGTTCAAATCTGGCTTCAGATACTTACTAGCTGTATGACCCTGGGTAAGTCACTTAATCCTGTTTGTCTCAGTTCCTCATTTATAAAATAAGCTGGAGAAGGAAATGGCAAATCATTCCAGTATCTTTGCCAAGAAAACCCCAAATGGGGTCACAAAGAGTCCGACAGGACTGAAGTGACTGAACAACACCAAATATAATTGTATTTAGAATTACTGATTTCCTTATTTTAGACATTATGAGAAGAGGTTCCAAGGTATCACTGGACCATTGCCAAGAGAGTCCATGGTGCACATAAAGGTTAAAAACCCCTGAGTTAGATGGCAATGTCCTCCTGGTTGTGGATAATGTACTGAGTACATTAAATCCATTATTGCTGCAGGGTGTCCCCAATGAGATCTGTAGTTACTGCAAAGAAAGCAGACCGATAATCCATATGACAAATGCTTTTTATCCATTGTGACACAGTTGGTTAGATAAGTAGGCTGGACTTGGAGTCAGGAAGACCTGAGTTCAAATCTGGCATCGGATGTGATCCTGGACAACTTAACCTGTGTCTGCCTCAGTTCCCCCTCCTGTAAAATGAGGATAGTAATAACACCTGCCTTGTAGGGTTTTTGTGAGGACAAATGAGATAATATTTGTAAAAGCACTCTTCAGACCTTGAAGTGCTATATTATTGTTGTTATTATTATACTAACTGAGTATGTGTTGGGCATGTGAGGCAGATGCTTTAGATGTTTAGTGAGCTGAGCACAGAAGTGATTAGGCAGAAGAAAGCAGTCTGGATTGCTTGGGGGAAGTTGTGCAGTGCTCCGAATGATTCCAAGCTGCCTCCTAATACCAAAACCTGTCATCTGAATATAAATGTATTCCTGGTTGTGCTGTATGTTAGCAACTCTTGTGAAAAAATATGGGGAGAAAATATTTGTGACAGATATAACAGGTAAAAACATATTATCTAAAATTCGTAAAGAACTAATAAAATTTTTTGTTGTGGTTCAGTCATTTTTCAGACGTGTCCAACTCTCCATGACCCCATTTGGGGTTTTCTTGGCGGAGATACTGGAGCAGTTTGTCATTTCCTTCTCCAGCTCATTTTACAGATGAGGAAACTGAGACAAACAGGGTGAAGTGACTTGCCCAGGGTCACACAACTAGGACGCATCTGAGGTCAGATTTGAGCTCAGGTCTTCCTGACTCAGACCCAGCACTCTACCCACTGCACCACCTAGCTGCCCTGCCCTGTTAAAATTATTAAAGAGTGGGGGCAGCTAGGTGGCGCAGTGGATGGAGCACCCGCCCTGAAGTCAGGAGGACCTGAGTTCAAATCCGGCCTCAGACCAAACATTTGACACTTACTAGCTGTGTGACCCTGGGCAAGTCACTTAACACCAATTGCCTAAAAAAAAAAAAAATTATTAAAGAGCACAACTGTATCCCCCCAGGGGAGAAATGTCCAAAGAATGGGAATAGGCTATTAATAAAAGAGGAAGTTCACACTGTCAATAACCACTTGAAAAACTGTTGAATCTTACTAACAATCATAGTATCACAGGTTCATAGGTCTAAGGTAGAAAAGACCTTGCAGGCCATGGTCCAGCCTTCTCATTTTGCAGATAAGGTCAGTCTGTAGGATTGTCTGAGCATGGTTGCAATCCAATGTCTTTTCCCAACATGACACAGGTGAACACCTGGTGGGGTTAGGATGGAGGGTTGAATTTAAGTGATTTGATTCTAAAGACTTTTCTTTCTATTGTTTCACACTACTTCTTTAATCAAAAAGTCCAAATTATAATAACCTTTGGTGGTGCAGAGCCAAGATGGCAGAGAAAAGGCAGGGACTCACCTGAGCTCTCCCCAAAACCCCTCCAAACAACTTTAGATAATGCCTCAAAACAAATTCTGGAGCAGCAGAACCCACAAAAGGACAGGTGAAACAATTTTCCAGCCCAACACAACTTAGAAGGTTGGCAGGAACATCTGTCGTATCAGGGAGAGAGTGGAGCTCAGTCCAGCATAGATTGTACCCCAGCAAACCAGGAGCAGGCCTTGGGGGAGACAATCAGTGGCACTTCCCAGATCTCTCAGCCCACAGATGGTAAGGGGATCAGACAGCTTGTCAGAAGGAGATTGCAGGGGTCCCTTTGCCAGCATTGGGGGCAGGACTCTGTTGCATTGCTTATACTTGGATCCAGGCCGCAGTCCTGGGTCTCAGCCCCAAGGCAAGGAGGAGCACCAGCACACCAGGGCTTGTGGCCACAGGGCAGGGGGGCCCTGGTCACAGTTCCACGGCAGAAAAGAGTGTTGGTAGTCGCTCACAGGCCCGAGCACAGGCCAGGAGAGTAGTAAACACACCTCTCCTTAGATCAAACCACCTCGGAAGAACTGAAAACTTACAGGTCCCCAGAATTCTCTCTGAAAGCAGCTGCACGAACAAGCTGTAGCTCGGGACTGCGCTCTGGAAGCAGAGCACCACTTTAGCATAGAGTTATATGTCAAGAAAGAGGCTGGAAAAACGAGCAGACAACAGAAGAAGATCCTGATGATAGAACGTTACTATGGTGACAGGGAAGATCAAAACACAAACTCCAAAGAAGACAACAAAGTCAAAACTCTCACATCCAAAGGCTCAAAGAAAAAATAACCTTTGATGTACCACCTCACATCATTTAAACATGATAAAACTCAATGCTAGTGAGACTGTGGGTGAATAAGGTACACTTATATACTGCTGATAGGATTAAAAATTGGTGGAATTTTTTTTTTTTTGGTGAGGCAATTGGGGTTAAGTGATTTACTCAGAGTCACGCAGCTAGTGAGTGTTATGTGTTTGAAGCTGGATTTGAACTCGGGTCCTCCTGACTCCACGGTCCAGCACCTTTAGGAGAACAATCTGATTATAAACATAGCAAAGTTACAAAATAGTCATTCCCATCATTGAGGTTAGTATTATAGAAAGGTAACAAAAATTTTATTATTGCAAATAAAATTATAAAAATCAATAATTGGGGAGTGGCTAAATATCAATTATAATGGAACAATTTGATTCATTATGAGGGAAATTAAAACTCTAGAAAAACTATATATCCCTACCCACAAGCTTCCAGAGAAGAATTCAATAACTCCTTGGTATCGTTTTATCGGGGCTGAGCAGAGTTTGGGTCAAGAGAGTAGGAGATATGCCAGCCCCTGAAAGTTTGACCCACTGGAAGAATAGGAGAAAAGGATGACCAGAGGCAACATGGCTGGCCCAGAGACTTGTTAACAGCTTTAATGGAGGGAAATCATCTCATCCAGGTTCCCCTTGGGGTGGCTAGCATTAACATCCCCCATAAGCAGATGAGACTGCTACAGCCTTATTGGAGGAAGAGACTGCTCTGCAATGACTGACCCCCCTTAGCTGCAAGCATGGTGGCTGAAGGGGGTCTTCTTTCTCCTTTCCTCTCCCTCCTCAAATGTGTTTAGGCAGAGCTAAACAAACAAACAAACAAAACCTAAAAAAACCTGACTATGCCCAATTTTTGCCATCCACTACCGCAGGTGGTATTTTGTATTCCTGATGCTCTTATATACTCCTTCATTCTCATTGTCTATGGAACATGTCTAACTTGAGATCAGAGTGTGCATGGAGTGATGGCCCTGAACAGTTTTGTATTTCACAACTATCTATGCTAGGACCCCAAAAATCTAGAATGGGAGGAGATCCGTTAAGTTACAGTTTAATTTTATCCGTGATTCTATAACTCAACCAAGCATACCTTAAAAACTTGAACTCACTTAGATTTCTCCCAGAAGAATGAGCTCTAAAGAATTGTTCTGCTAAGGGTGTGAGCAAAGGTCCAGGAGACTTCCCTCCTCTTCCCCTCCCTCCTCTACCTTCCTAATCAGGTACTGATTAGATTTTTTTTAATGTGAAAATGTTAATGATTCTGTGAATTTTTATTCTGCCATCTTGATAAAGTTACTAATTATATTCTCAATTAGTCTCTTCCCTGATTCTCTGTCATTTTTTTTCCTATATGTTCCACCATATCATAATATTAATTTTCTCTTCTACATGCTTGTGTTTATACATTTAGCTTTGGTCTCCTGTCTTATTGCTATGTTTCTAGACCTATGTCATAGATTAGTTGGAGGAGGGAGCATCCTTACTTTGCCCCTGATTGTACTGAGAAAGCTTCCTTGTTTCCTCATTGCAAACAATGGTAGCTCTTGGTTTTAAATATATGTGTTTGATCATATTAAAGATGTGTCCTTTTCTGCCTGTGCTTTTTAGGGTTCTTTACATAAATAAACCCTGTATAGTTCTGCACCTATTAAAACAATTATGTGATTTTTGTTATCTTTGTTGTTAGCAGGATTCGTTTATTTGTTTTTCTAGTATTGAACCATACGTGCCTCCCTGGCGTGAATACAAGTTTGTCCTCTTGAGTTTGCTTGACATATTGCTGTAGTCTGTTTAATAGACCCTTGTTAAATGATTCTTGACTCCTGTTCAGGAAAAGCTGGATACAGCACACGATTTAGGGCTAGAAGTTGGAGATGATTTTGGTCTCCTCATTCAATCCCTTGGGGACTGAGGGACCTGTTCCATAGCACAGCCCATCCCCCAGTCCCACTCCTGCCCCTTTCCATCCCGGTTTCCCAACTTTGGACAATTCTTCACCCTCCCCCCAGACTTAAACCACCCTAGGCAAGACTTATACTCTTTCTCATGGCCTGTTTGTGTATCCCCAGGGTGTGAAGAGGTGCTGAAGGATGTGCTGGCCATGGAAAGCACAGCTGCTCTGCAGTATGAACCAGAGATCGGAGACTACGAGGATCAGGTAAGAGGTGGGCATGGCCTCATCCAGAGTGATGGGATCCGCCCCTTCCTAGGGAAACATCTCTGGGCTGCTAGGACCTGTAGCTCCTTTTCTTTCCTGGAGTTTTTCAGCTTTCACAGTTTGGAGGAGCGTTCCCTCTCCTCTGCGGTCCATTGGGCTCTGCTTGTACCCTTGGCACCCAACATCCCTCCGGTGAGAGCACAGCTAAGTAGGCTCTCAGTAAATAGGTCCTGCTAGCCTGAGCTCTCCAGGACCTCAGAGCATCAGGCTCCCACCCTTGTGGTCTCAGACAGAGCCCACCCCATGCATCCCATTTTATAGAAGAGAAAACAGGCTACAAGAGCTGAAGTGATGTGCCCAGGATCATATAACCAATAGACAGTTAATGTGGGATTTGAACCCAGGTTTTCCTGTCTCCAAGTTCACCGTTATGTATATCCATTGCTCTACCTAGAAGCAGTTAGGCTGAAACGAAAAGTCCAGGAAGGGGAGTGCCCTACAAAAAAGATAAAAAGTTAGGCTAAAATCAAGTTCTGAAGGCTTTTAAATGCTAAGCAGAGGAATTTGTGTATGATTCTAAAGGTAATAGGGAGCCACTGAACTTTATCAAGCAGGGGAGTACTTTACAAGGGAGACCTGTACTTTAGGAAAATCTCTTTTTGCAGCTGAGTGGAGGATGGATTGGAGAGGCGAGAGGAGGCAGGGAGACCACTTAGGAAAGGGGAAGGGAATTAGCATTTATAAAGCACCTACTGTGTGCTGGGCACTGTGCTAAGTGCTTTACAATTATCTTATTAGATCCCCACAACAATTCTGGGAGTTAGGTGCCATTATCACCCCCATTTTACTGATGAGGAAATTGAGGCAGACACAGGTTAAATGATTTGCCTAGGGTCTCACAGTTGGTGGCTGAGGCCAGATTTTAATTCCAGTCTTCTCAGATCTCTATCCACTAGGGGCAGGTAGGTGGCGCAGTGGATAGAGCATGGGCCCTGGATTCAGGAGGACCTGAGTTCAAATCTGCCCTCAGACTTATAACACTTAACTAGTTGTGTGACCCTGGGCAAGTCACTTAACCCCATTGCCTAGCCCCCCCAAAAAGTAGGTCTCTATCCACTGCACCACCCAGTTGCCTATAGAAGACGAGTAGTGAGGGGCCTGAGCCATCACCTGTAAAGTGCTTGGCTGACCTTAGTGTCCTATGTAAATGCCAGGTGTTATTGTTGTTGTTGCCGGTGTTCTTCTCATTCTGTGTGATGGTCTTGTCCCAGGACAAGCCTTTATGCTGCTATTATTCTTTTCTATCAAGTGTTGTATGATTTATGTGCAGGTGGATAAAACAATGGGGTTTTTTGTTTGTTTGTTGTTTTTTGAAATTGAACAAAAGTAATGAGATGGAAGGTCCTTGACCAGTGAAAGAGCGTGCTGTGCTGCCCCCTAGTAAGGCTCTGTCTGTATAATGGGGATGACTGGAAAGGTAGGTTGGGGCTCCTCTCTGGAGGGTCAGGGAGTTTGAAGTCAGGAGGAAACATTGAAGGGGGTGACAGAATCACCGATGTTTAGAGCTGGAAGGGGCCTTAGAAGCCACTGAGTATAATCTCCTCCTTTCACAGATGAGGAAACTGAGGCACAGAGAGGTTGTGACCTTCGCTGAGTCACACAACTAGGAAGTGTCTGAGACCAGATTCTCACATGTGTCTCACATGTGTCTCCAAGCTCTAAGACCAATGTCTGTCTGCTGCCCCACCTGGCTGTGCTTTAGGAAAGACAGGCTGCTGTATAATAGGATGAACTGGAGGTGGGGAGGCCAGTGAGGAGATAGCTACAATTTTTAAAAAGAAAGAGGTCAAAAGGCATTTCAAGAAAATTAACAGGGCAGCTAGATGGCGCAGTGGATAGAGCACCGGCCCTGGATTCAGGAGGACCTGAGTTCAAATCTGGCCTCAGACACATAACACTTACTAGCTGTGTGACCCTGGGCAAGTCACTTAACCCTATTGCCTAACCAAAAACAAAAACAAAAAACAAACAAAAAAAACAAAACCAAAAAAAGACGATATCTATTGAATCTGAAAGCCTGTCCAGTATTCCATTCATAGATACATTCATATGTAGTCCCCCACCTCTGCTGTGAAGGGAAGGAGGTACAATTTTCCTCAGGGTCAAACTTGCTAATTTGTTCAATTTCAGGAGTTTTCTTCTCCAAAATTCACTTATTAGGTTTTCCTTTCTTCATTTTAAGACTTTGATTTTTTTTTTTTGTTACATTTTACAAATTTACATCTTAACTGGGATGAGGGATTCCCCACTTGGAGCTTTTATCATCCATTTATCTCTCAGTAAGAACAAGGGATCTGAGACAGGTGTGTTAGGGGAAAGAGACCATTCAGCATGGGATGCCCAAGCTGTCAAGGATCACTACCAAGGGACAAAATCAACAGACCAGAATAAGCATGGAAAAAAAAAACTTTCTCCTGGTTTAACGATTTCTTCTGACTCCTCTGCTGAGACCCCATCATTGATCTCTCCCAATGTCTAACAAAGTACACGCTCAATAAATATTTGCTGATATTGAAACATCCATTAGCCTCCATCCAGCCCTCCTAGCTTGGGTAAGTCCTTTCCCATATCTGGTCCCCATTTTCCACCTCTGTAAGACTAGGGCAGTATGGCAGAGCGTGGCAAGCCCTGGCCTTGGCATCAGAAGACCTGAGCTAAAATTCTGCTTCCATCACTGTGTGATGTTGGGCAAGGTATCTCTGGGTCACCATTTCTTCATTTGAAAAATGAAGGGCTTGGATTCAATGCCCTTTAAATTTATGATGCAAACAATGATGAGATGGTCCCTAGGATCTCTTTCTCTGTCTCTCTTCTCTGTCTCTCTCTGTTTGTCTCTCTGCTG
>NW_020954546.1:28311256-28332123 GCF_900497805.2 Vombatus ursinus
CGAGGGAGGGCTGAGTTGTGATAGAAGCCCAGGTAGGGCTGGATGGAGACAATGTTGGGTGTGGATTCCTGATTGTCCGCTAGGGGTCAGTATGAGACAGAAAGAGGCAAGGCAGCAAAGGCTGAACCTGGAACCGTCTCGGAGCTGCCGTGTTGCTTCTGCAGTAACTGGGCCTGAAAGGCTGGAGGCCTCTGTGCCCTGAGGGAATGCAGGCAGGGGAGGTTATTTTGGGCTCTTCCTGGGAAGAAGACCTGCTAACCAGAGCACAAGTGTCAGACCCAATGTCGTTGCTGTTCTCACACACACACACACACACACACACACACGCACACTCAAGATCTCTGGCAACTTCTTCCTCCTGAAACTTTTTTGCTGAGATTCTGATGGAGAAAGAAATGAAAATGTGGCAGAAAAAAAATCAGGTTCTTGAACTGATTTATCAATCAGTCGCTCAACGTTTACTAGTCCCTATTATGGCTTGGGCGCATTTTTTGTTGTTGTTGTTGTCTCTCAGTCATGTCTGACTCTCCATGACCCCATTTGGGGTTTCCTTGGCAGAGACACTGGAGCAGTTTGCCATTTCCTTCTCCAGATCATTTTACGGAAGAGGAAACTGAGGCAAACGGGCTCAAGTGACTTGTCCAGAATCATACAGCTAATAAGTATCTGAGGCCAGATTTGAACTCCGGAAGATGCGTCTTCCTGACTCCAGGCCTAGCGCTCTGTGCACTATGGCACCACCTAGCACCCCAATTAGGCACATGTAAGTGCTTAATAAAAGTTTGTTGATCGACCCATTAACTCAAGGAGCTCATTTATTTTAAATTACCTCAGAAGTCAAGGGAGAAGATGGGGCTAGGGAGGAGAAGGTATTTTGTGTTTGTAACTTCCTAAATTAATTGAGGCCTCATCATCGTTTAACTTCACTCAGTGGCCTCTGATGGGCCTTGACCAGAGTCCTCTATTATCTCATTAGTGGAAATAATAAGATCTTAGATTCAGAATTGGGAGGAACATTGGAGGTCTAGTTCAACTCCCTTATTGGACAGAGGAAGAAACTGAGGCCTAGGAAATGAAGTGGCTTGTCCAAAATCAAACGGGCAGTACATGACACAAGCAGGATTTGAACCCAGATCCTCTTGTAGGAGACACAATAAGTTAGCAAACATTTAGCAAGTGCCTTCTATGTGCCAGACACACTCCTAGGCAAAAGTTAAGCAGGCCTCACCCTCATGGAGCTCACATTCTATCTGGGCAATCAACGCATGGACGAGTATATCCACAATGAATTGAAACAAGGTAATTTAGAGAAGAGAGGAGTCAGGAAGGCCCAAGTTCAAATCTGGCCTCAGATACTTCCTAGCTGTGTGACCCTGGGCAAGTCACTTCACCCTGGGTGCCTCAGTTTCCTCATCTGTAAAATGAGCTGGAGAAAGAAATGACAAACTGCTCCAGTATCTTTGCCAAGAAAACCCCAAATGGGGTCACAAACAGTAGGACAGGACTGAAATGACTGATCAGTTTAGAAGAGGAGGTACCAGTAGCTAGGACGATCAGGAAATGTTTTGTGTAGAAGGAGACACTTGGGCTGAGCTGGGGAGGAAGCTAGAGGTTCTCAGGCCTAGAGGTAAGGAAGGAGTACAGAACAGACATGAGGGCAGTCGGTGCAAAGGCCTGGAGGTGGGAGATGCCCCGTGTGAGGAACAGTAAGAAGGCTAGTTTGGCCAGATCAAAGAGTGAGTGAAGATAAAAGGCTGGAAAGGGAGATTGGAGCCAAGATGTGAAGGGCCTTCAATGCCAAATGGACAAATCTGCACTTGATTCTAGAGGCGATAAATAGCGAGCCCCTGGAGTTCATCGATATTGGATATATTCCCGAGCACCATGATGCTCCTTGGGTCTTGAAGACAGTGCTGGCGGAGGGCAAGCTATGATGGGTCCTACCAAACCAGAGTGTCTTTGAACACACACACACACACACACACACACACACACACACGGCAGATGACCTGTGTGTCTCTCCACCTAGGACTGACCTGGCCAAATTTGGAGAGAGAGGCTCGTCACCAGAAGGTTGACCACCAGAAGAGGGGGTTGGACCAGATGACCTCTGAGATCCCTTAGATCCGTGATACCCTCTTGTATCCACCAGCAGCCCAACAAGCATTTATTAAGCACCTACTGTGTCCTAGGCACTAAGTATCCCATATCACTCACTTCACCCAAGAGCCTTGATTTTTCCTCCTGTCAAATGGAAACAAAAGGGCCATCTGAGGAGCAGGAGATCTAGTCAGTAAGAATACTTTGAACTCTTCAGAAGAAAGAGATGGTTGCACCATGTCTCCAAGCTGGGGCTTGTCTGAGTGTTCACATAGCGAGTTCTAGAGAAGCAAAGGAGATGTGATCCGATATGGGCCATCATTGCCAGGTAGAGACACGGCAGCTCCTCAGCTTCCAGGGACTTGAGCAGAGCATTGACCCATATTCAGGAGATGCCTCCTGGCCCATGCTCCCCGTGCCAGCCAACTGAGGAATGATGGCGCGTGGGTGGGCGACCGGAGAAGGGGTTGAGGGGACGAGGAAGAGGAGAGGGTGTGGTTATCAGAACTTGAGTGAACCAGATGAATTGGGGCACGTCTGGGGATAGCTTTGGGATCCCAGCTGCTTTGCTGCTTTGGAATTTGTGCCAGGAGCAATTAGAGAGGCCTGCTGAAGGAACCCATTCTTGGAAACAAGGGAAGGGGGTGGGAGTGGTAAGGGGAGGACAATGACAAAGCAGCTGGCCGGGCAGCAAATGCCAACCCAGGGAGCGCTCCTTGGTCCTAGCAAATGCCGAGAGTTGGGGGGTTTGGGGGAGATGGGAGGAAGGGCAGGGTTGTCAGAAATCCAAGCTGCTTCATGAATTTTAAATCCTGTAGGACTTTCTATGAAGAGGGTCACTTGGTATGAAGACTGGATGGGAGCCCTGGGTTTATGGGTCACCGAGTCTATCCCCTTCCTCCTTTCTGGCTGAGCTCCGGGCTTAATTGTCTATGGAATTAGGGAGCTGGGGGAAACTGGTCTGTCTGCGTGACCTAGGCTAAGATGTCAACATATGCACCCACACAGGAGACGTACTATAGCAGCATCACTTCCCACGCCCGCCTCTAGTCCCCATAGTTACTGTTTGTTGTGGCTTAGAAGGTGGGAGGTGATCTGTCCAAAGACATATAACTAAGGAGTAGTTGGACTGTGACACCATTTATCTCATTTTAAAAAAAAATATATTATTTATTTCTTTTGACATCACCTTCATTTTCTGAATATACCCTTCCCCCTCCTCTCCCTAGAAAGCTATTTCCTATTACAAAAAAAAATTAAAAAGAGGAAAGGAAGGAAATAAGCACTTATGTAGTGCCTACTGTATACCAGGTACTGTGCTAAGCATTAAAACTATTATCTTGTTTGCTCCTCCCAACAACCCTACAAGATAAATGACGTTGTTACATTTTACAGTTAAGGATACTGAGATTAAGTGATTTTACCCAGGTTAAGTGATTTTCATAGGGTCTGAGGCTGTATTTGAACTCAGGTCTTGGCCCAGTGTACTGTGCACCATGGTTCCCCTTAGCCGCCTCTAAAAAAGAAAGAACAAAGCAGTATATCAAAATTAACCAAAATATTGATATTCCACATCCATAGTCTCCTACTTTCACAAAGAAAGGAGCAAGGGAGAGAATTCTCAATTCCTTTTTTGGGGCCAGATTTGGTCATTGTGATTACTCAGTGTTAAGTTTTGTTTCTGGACTTTTTTTTATTCTTTTAGCTTGTATTATTCTTTTTCTCTCACTCTCTCTATCTATCTATATCTATCATCTAAATATACATACACACACACATATGTACACATACACATACACATATAAATATCTCAAATTGTATTATAAAGCAGTAATCATGAAACCAATATGGTACTGCTAAGAAATGGAGTGATGGCTTAATGGAATCAATTAAGTACATAATACACAGAAGTAAATGACCATCAAAATTTAGTGTTTGACAAACCCAAAGATTCAAGATTTTGGGAAAAGAAATCCCTGCTTGACCAAAATGAATGGGAAAGCTGGAAAGCAGTGTGGCAGAAACTAGTTGTAGACCCACATCTCACACCGTATACAAAGATAAGATCAAATGGATACATGATTTAGACATAAAGGGTGATATCGTAAGCAAATTAGGGGAGCATGGAATATTTTACCTGTCAGATTTATGGATAAGGGAAGACTTTATGACCAAATGAGAGATAGCATTATGGGATGTAAAATAGATAATTTTGCTTACATCAAATTAAAAAGGTTTTGCACGAACAAAACAATGAAGCCAAGATTAGAAGGAAAGAAGGAAATTGGGGGGAAAATTTTACAGTAAGTCACTCTGATAAAGACCTCATCCTTAAATATATAGAGAACTGAGTCAGATTTATAAGAATATGAGTCATTCCTCAATTGATAAATGGTCAAAGGATAGGAACAGGCAGTTTTCAGAAGGAGAAAGCAACACTATCTATAGTCATATGAAAAAATGCTCTAAACCCCTATTGATTAGAGAAATGAAAATTAAAACAATTCTGATGCACCACCTCACATCTATCAGATTGGCTAATATGACAGAAGAGGGAAATGACAAGTGTTGGAGGGGATGTGGAGAAATAGGGACACTAATGATGTGAGGTGATCCAATCATTCTGGAGAGCAATTTGGAACTATGCCCAGAGACCTATAAAACTGTGCATACCCTTTGACTCAGCAATACCACTACTAGGTCTGTATCCCAAAGAGATCAAAGAAAAAGGAAAAGGACTCATTTGTGCAAAAATATTTCTAGCAGAAATTAGAATTTGAGAGGAGAATTAGAAATTGAGAGGATGCCCATCAACTGGGAAATGGTTGAATAAGTTATGATATGTGATTGTGATGGAATACTGTTGTGCTATAAAAATTAATGGGCAGGATGTGCTCGGAAAAACCTGGACTTACATAAACTGATGCAAAGTGAAATGAGCAGAACCAGGACAACATTGTGCACAGTAATAACAATATTGTATAATGATCAATGTGAATGCCTTAGCTATTCTGATCAATACAATGATCCACGGTAATCCTGAAGAACATATTTTGAAAAATGCTATCCACCTCCAGAGAAAGAACTGTTGGAGTCTGAATGTAGACTGAAGCATACTATTTAAACTTTCTTTATTACTTTTGTTGGTTTGGTCTGTGGTTTTGTTTTTTTGTTTTGTTTTTTTTTTTGCAACATAGCTAATATGGAAATGTTTCACGTGACTACATACCTATATCATATCCAACCTATGTCAAACTGTTTGCCTTCTTGAGAGGGGAGGGGAGGAAGGGAGGGAAACTCAAAATTTTTAATAATGAATGCTAAAAGTTTTTGTTCACATGTAATTGAAAAGAAATGATAATCAGAAAAGAAGAAAAAATAAGGAGCCACATGCATATTTTCAAATTGTTACAAAAGTAATGAATTTTATAAAAACTGGGTCCTTGAAAGGAAGGCTTTTTGCAAAATTCTGTGATAATATGGGGGCTGAGCATAAGATGCATCTCTATTGTTATGAAACAAGCCAACTGTCTCATGTCTCACTTCAAAGAGTGTTTATACTAAAAGAAGACATTGCCATTTTTCTTAACGATAACATTGAAAATGAAGAAAATTTGTTTTATAATAATAGCTAACATTTCTATAGCACTTACTATGTGCCAGCCACCATACTAAAAACTTTACAATAATTATCTCATTTGATCCTCACAACAACCCTGGGAAGTAGCTGCTGTTATTATCCTCATTTTACAGTTAAGAAAGACTGGCCCAAGGTCACACAGCTAGTAAGAGTCTGAGGCTGGATTTTAACTTAGCTCCTCTTGACTGCAGACCCAGTTCTATCCATTATACCACTTAGCTGAATTTCCTTCTTAATCTTGAATATTTGGTGGATATTTTTGAAAAACTGAGTCTTCTAAATGAATCAGTGAAAGGTCTTTAAATTCACATTCACCCAGAAGTTAAATGATGCACTTATAAAAAAAATTAGAGCTGTGGATAATAAATTTACAAAATAATGTTTCTATTTCTTTTCCAATTTTAAAAGAGCCCATCCTGAAATGACAGAGAGGGAAGTAAAGTCCTGCATGTTGATCATTTGAGGGTCTACAGAAGCAATCCTTTTATTTTAAAGACCTAGATCTGAATGTCCAAGAAACCCATTTGCTACACTGGATCATTCTCCATTCAAATAAGAACTGTTAGTATGTCTGTCTTGACATATTGCACTAAGACAAGTATTTGAATGTGAAACTCTTAACATTTTTGCTGTGGGGGAATAAGTTTTCTGGTTCGTCAAGCAAAGCAAATACAAATCTCAATGCGGCTGGTAGGGTCTCATTTGTGTGAAATAGGGTTTTTCTGCTGTAGCTGTTATAAAGACAAAACAACCATTTCAATTAGTGGTTGGAAGAGAATTATGAGTGGTGATATCAACAGTGATACCATGTTTTGAGGCACTTAGTACCCGCCCCCAAAAGTCCACACATCACATTGAAGGACCAAGTGTGTCAAATGACAAAAAAAGGTTTTTTTGCTTGGTCCTTTGAGGGATTCTGAGTTGTAGTCCTTCTATTGTAACATTATTATGGTAATAATTTTAAAGTTAGAAATATGAGAATTGAAAATTATTTTATCAATTAAATATCTGTTTATACTGTTTTTATTTATGTCTGAGATTGGCTTGTATGTTGTAAACAATTGTATTAAATCCTTGATTTTATTTGAGTAAAGTGCAAGCTAAGATAAAGAGAAGAGGGAATGAAGAGATTGAAAGTAATGTAATAAGGAAGTAACAAAATTGGCATTTATTTGTCTTCTTCTGAGCTTTCTGTTTTATTCTTTGTATTTAAAAATACTTTATTGATGCTCCCGTTTTCCATTTTTCCCCCCACTTTTACCATTTTTCACTAACTCCTCCCACTCCCATCTTCCCAATAAGAGCTCTCCCCTGGAACAAGTAAGTGTGGCCAAGCCCAACAAGTCGACGTATTGGCCTGGTCTGCAAATCTGTGCTTTATTCTGCACCTCTAGTCAGCCACTCCACAGAGCTTGCTTCATCTCCAGTCTTCTAGCCGCTGCTTTGAAAGACTTCAGAGTGGTTTTCATTTATATTAGTGTGGTCAGCTCGAAAATTGTTCTCTGGGTTCTACTCATTTTATTATGCATCAGTTCTGCACACATATCTTCTGAGGGGTTTTGTTTCTCCGAATTGTCCATCCTGTCTTTGGATGAGTCCTACTTAGCTGCAGGTGGATCCAGGAATCATAGCTTATCAGAGCTGGAAGGGGCCTTAGAGGACACCTAGCCCCATCCATACCTGAGTGAGAGCAGGAAGGCCAGACTGCCTTCTCTGCTCTCCCTCCTAGCTTTTTAAGACAGAGAAGAAACTAGGTCAGAGAGAGGGGGAAAAATACTGTGATCGGAAATGAGTTAAAAATAACCTTTGTGTGGGAGGAAATGGTAAAATTATATAGTTTTGCTCAACACCAGGACAAAAAAACCAGAAAGCCAGGAGCAGGTCCTGGAGAACAATTCTTGTCTGCCCTCCAGAGGGCTAACTCAGAGCAGAGTCTTCTGGGAGAAGGTCATTCATGGAAATGGAAGTGTGGTGACCCCTCTGAGGCCAGTGGGACTTGGTGTGGAGTTCAGATGAACTTGATGACTCTGGGAGGGGAGAGGTAAACGGTGGGATAAAAAGATCATTTCTAAGGGCTGCCAAACTATATAGAGGGTTTTTTGGTTTGTTTGTTTTTGCTGCTATTAATATTGAAAGGCTGCTTGGTGTAGTAGATAGAAATCTGAACTTGAAGTCTGGGGGATCTGGCTTTGAATCCTACCTTTGAATCCTCTGCTTCCTTATTTATTTATTTATTTATTTATTCATTCATTCATTCATTCATTTATTTATTTATTTAGTGAGGCAATCAGGGTTAAGTGACTTGCCCAGAGTCACACAGCTAGTGAGTGTTATGTGTCTGAGGTCGGATTTGAACTCAGGTCCTCCTGACTCCAGGGCCAGTGCTCTATCCACTACTCCACCTAGCTGCCCTGTCTGCCCCCTTTTTAAATCAAATGTGTGTTTTCATTGGTCTATAGAGTCCCAGGGAGAAAACTCCCTCTCTCAGTTTTTGGGCACTTCTCTTAGTGCCGAGAGGCCAATGAACTTGTCCAGGGTCACACAGTCCTACACCCAGACTGCCCCTCCTTCGGCACTTTCACTGACTGTGGGACCATGAACAGGTTCTTTAACCCCTCAGTTTCCTTATCTGTAAAAGGAGCATCAGAGTATTACACCACTTCCCTCATGGAGTTGTTGTGAAATTGTGTGTGGCAGGTGTGACCATGGGAGTGGGGAGATGGAAGTGGAGTCTCACTTCTTTTTCATCTTGGGTCCTATGTCCTGGAATCCCTGCCCTCCTCCAGCACCAGAGCGACCCCCACCGCCACCCCAATCCAGACCCCATAAATGCATGTCAGAGGGGAAGGGGGCTGAAGGCTAATGACTCATGCTGACGTAGCACACTCAGCGAAGTGGTGGCCTCAGTTTCCCTCATTTGTAAAAGGAAAGGGTAGAGCAGAAAACCCTTGAGGTTCCTCTTAGGTTTAGAGCTTATAGACCTATGAACAAACATTTATTAAGCACCTACTGTGTGCTTGGTTCTGAGTATACAAAAATAAAGCAATTTCTGCCTCTAAGAAGCTTAGCCAAAGTAATTTAAGAGGGAGAGAGAGCTAACAAGTGGGAAATCTAAGATGGTTTTATGTGGGAGCCATCTGAGCTGAGCCTTAAAGGAAGTAAGGGATTCTAAATGGTGGGGGTGAGGAGGAAGAGGGTGCAGTCTATGCAGAGACATGGAGGATGGAGTGTTACTTGTAGGGGAGGGCACACAGGCCAGTTTTGTTGGAACATAGAGTGCAGGAGGGGGATTCATGTGTGGTCGGCAAAGCCCTCAGAGACCATCTAGTCCAACCACCCATCGCTTTACAGATGAGGAAATGGAGGCCAAGAATGGAGAAGGGGTTTGCCCAAGGACACACGGCTAGTAGATGGCAGAGCCCGGAAAGTCTTCTGACTTCCAATTAATAAGCACCTGTTATGTGCCAGACACTGTACTAGGCACTGAGGACACGAAAACAAAAATGGAAGTTCCTCCCTGCCCTCAAGATGCTTATATTCCATTGGTCCAGTCTTCTTTTCTAAAGGAAAGTCAAGAAAGAAGAGTTTGGTTTCCCTGCTGGTCTCAACATCCTCTCAAAGAAAACCTCTGTCTAAACCTCTTGTGGTGGTTGGGGGACCCTCCTTCGCTTTTCTTGGGAAATGCACCTAAAATGCTTAAGATGGGGCTTGGTCTACTGAGCAGGGTCATCGCAGTCAGTATAAGCCCCTACTCATCAGTCGCCCAATTTAGAAATTTCTAGAATGCCAGAGCTCGCTCACTGGAAGAAGACTGCTAATGAGAAGTGGAGAAAGAGAGAGACAGAGAGACAGAAAGTTAGAGGGACAGTTCGGTGGTGCAGTAGATAGCACACCAGCCCTGAAGTCAGGAGGACCTGAGTTCAAATCCAGCCTCAGACTGAACACTTGACACTTGCTAGCTGTGTGACCCTGGGCAAGTCACTTAACCCCAATTGCCTGGCAAAAAAAAAGGAGAATGAGCTAGAGACAAAGAGACAGAGACAGGGAGACACAGGGAGGGAGAGAAAAAGGGAGGGAGGGAGAGGAGAAAGGAAGGAGAGAGAGAGAGAGAGAGAGAGAGAGAGAGAGAGATAATGGTTTACTTTTCATCAACAAAAGACACATCTTGCTGATTTTCTAATTTTCCTGGTTTTTAAATCTGAATCACTGTAGGGTAGCCAAGGAATGAAGCTGTGTGTGTATCTTCTATCTCCATCTCACAAGTTTTGCTTTCAAGAATGTTGAAGGTTGGAGGCAGCTAGGTGGCGCAGTGAATAGAGCTCTGGCCTTGGAGTCAGGAGGACTTGAGTTCAAATCCAGCCTCAGACACTTAACACTTACTAGCTGTGTGACCCTGGACAAGTCACTTAACCCTGATCACCTCACCCAAAAAAAAAAAGAAAAAGAATGTTGAAGGTGCCCCGCTGTACCACCTAGCTGCTCCTGTCATTTTCTTTAAATAACTTTTTTTTGGGTTTTTTTTTCTTTTTTTTTGGTGAGGCAATCGGGGTTAAGTGACTTGCCCAAGGTCACATAGCTAGTCAAGTGTCAAGTGTTCAGTCTGAGGCCAGATCTTAACTCAAGTCCTCCTGACTTCAGGGCCGGTGCTCTATCCACTGCGCCACCTCGCTGCCCCATTTTCTTTAAATAACTTACTATCTCTTTCCTGAATTAGACCAATTCACAACTCTACTAACAATGCATTAGTGTGACTACTTTTCAATAATTCCTCCAACACTGACAATTTCCATCTTTTGTTGTGTTTGCCAGTTTCCTGGGTATGAAGTGAGATCTTAAGAGTTGTTCTGATTTATATTTCTCCTATTATTAGGAGCAATTCTGGAGCAATGTTTCATATAGTTGTTAAGATTTTGCAGTTCTTTAGGGAATGGTTCATATCCTTTGAGGTGGGTGAATCCTTAAACCTCTCTGGACCTCAGTTTCCTTATCTATAAAAATGAGAGGGTTAGACTAGACAACCCCGCCCAGGTCTAACATTCTATGATTCCAATGTGAACTTTAAACTTTGTGTCCCCATGCTAAGCTGTCTCAGAGTCTGGAGAATGGGGAAATTTTCTTATCTCTGTACTCTGGAGCAGTCCAGGCTGGTGGAATGTTGCGAGGAGACAACCTGGAGTGGAAGGGCCCTAAAAAAAGGGGAGCACATGAATCTCGAGGAACCTCAGAGGGTATATAATCCAACTCCCTCATTTTATAGAAAACTGAGGCCTAGGGTTGTTAAGTGACTTAACCATAGTGACACTGTGTCAGAGGGAAAATCTGAATGCTCTGATTCTCAAGGCACTGTTCTTTCCTCTGTACCATAGTGAGATCTAAAGGTATACATGTAGAATTCTGCAGCCTGCAGACTTGTCCCTCTCTCACTTCTCCCACCACCACCGTCACTGATGCCACTGACGATGATAGGGCTGCCAATGTGCCCCTAAGATAACCTCTGGGGACTTTCCTCTCCCTTCATTTCACATAGATAAGCACGGGGAGGTGGGAGGGGAGCAGGGAGATTGGGGGCAGGAATAGGGCATGATTTGCCTCCTCTCTGTGTGCATGTGTACCCCACCCCCAACACACACACACACACACACACACACACACACACACTCTGGGATGCCCTGAGGGACAGCCCTTCTTGTCTATGGTGGGGCACAGGCCTACATCCATATGTATGATATATAAAATGGAGAAGCACAATGTGGGGGGAAAAGGTGGGGAGTCAAAAGATCTGGGTTCAGGTCCTGCCTGGGCTGTTTGCACTATGCGTGATCTTTGCCAAATCACTTTCCCGTCTCCAAGCCTCAGTTTCCTCATCTGTAAAAGAAGGGAGTTGGGAAAAGAAGGGACCTTCTAGGTCCTTTGAGATCTGAGCTGGGTTCTCTCTTTAGGGTCGAAAGCCCTAAAGACACTTATTTTTCTGTCTATAAGGAGAAGAGGCCCCCTTGCCCCTACCGCACTCTTCCTCTGCATCCTCCTTCCCCTAGGCTGTTGTGCACCAGTCACTGGGCAGCCTTTTAAAATTCTGATTTGAAATCAGGACCCTTTGGGATGCAAGGCACACACAGGCCTTGCTGTGCTGGCTCTGACCGCCGCTGCTCAGGCAGGCAGGTTCAGGCTGCTGCCTCCCCAGACGTTTTTCAGCCCCTTCTGTCAGGAATCTTTTCACAGCCCCGAGGCCTAAGGGGGGGGGGGGGGGGGGGGGGGGGGGGGGGGGGAAGGGAGCAGCGGCCATTCACCAGCTTTTGCTTCTCCCCATTGAGGGACGGGTGTTCAGGCAACGGGTCCCACAGCAATCAGCCTGATTACCAGGGCTTTACTGTTTTAATTGGGGGGTGAAGATAGACGAAGGAGAGGCGGCCATCTGGGCCAGTTCCTGCTGCTGGTGGAGACAGAATAGATTTATATAGCAATTAATTTGCTGACTCAGAGAGAAATATCTATGGGGAGGGGCGGGGAGGGATCCCCAACCACCCACCCGCCAAGCCCACCCATTCTTACAGTGGCTCTCTTGCCTGACAGCTTAAACATCTCTCTCTCCCTCCCTCTTCCTCCTCCCTTTCCCCTCTCTCCCCTCTTTCTCCCTCCTTTCTCTCCTCTCTCTCTTGCTCCTTTCTCTCTTCTTTTTCTATCTCTTCTCCTCCCTCTTCTTCTTCCCACTTCTCCCCTCTCTCATTCTCTCTCTCCTTTCTCTTTTCTCTCTCTCCCCCATTCCATTCAATAACAGCCATCACCCCCAACACCGATCTAGTTTTCACTCCCCCATTCCTCCCTGCTTGTTCTCTCTCTAAAAAACTGATACGGGGTGCACAGAGGGGCTGGGGCCATCTCCCAGTCCCCAGGGCTGGAGTATAATACTCCGTCTTCAGTATCCGTGTAGACAGTTTGGACCAGGTTCAGTTCTGAGGAGTGTGGCCTCTATTGAGAGGGTAACTGGGTTCCTTTTCCTCTTGGAGTCCTACGCAAAAACCCCTGAAGGCCCTGAGGGTGATCTTATTTACATCTTAGATTGTGGCTTATGTCTAGGGTTTCCTCAAAAAGGAAGGAGTGAAAAGGCACTCAGATATACAATATGAGTCAAGTATGAGACAGATAACTTCCCACAGACAGATTCCTACACACAAAAGAAATGCAAAATATAAAATATTCACAAGTGCACATTTGACAAAACGCAAACTTAAGATAGGATTCAGTAACTTAATTTATACTGGGGCAGCTAGGTGGTGCAATGGATAGAGCACTGGCCCTGAAGTCAGGAGGTGCTGAGTTCAAATCCGGTCTCAGACCAAACACTTGACACTTACTAGCTGTGTGACCCTGGGCAAGTTGCTTAACCCCAATTGCCTTAAAAAAAAAAAGATAGGATTCAGTAACTTAATTTATACTGTATCTTCTGTTACAGTCTACTGGGCAATTTGTAGGACCACTAATTAGGCATTTTGCATTTTACCTTGACCTCTGCACTGTCCAAACAACTCCCAGTACATGCTTGCTGTCCAGGCTTGGGTCAATCATTTTGTGGGTCCTTTCTGGGCCACCAACCCACTCCACTCATTGGAACTCTGGATCTCTCAAATTCACAAAGTTGCTTCCCAAGCCTGAGTCCATCCATCTTAAGGTTGCCACTCAGTCTCCCACTCAGGAAAGGAAACACAAGGAGAAAAGGAAGCTAGAAAAAGGCTCCCTCTGAGCCAGTTGCCATGGAGGTGAGGAGATGATGAATTTGGGGAAAGGCCAGTCCTTCCCAACTCCTCATTGGAATTACGTGTTGCCATGTGGAGTGTTGAAGGAAGAGAGGCCAAGCTACGCCCTGCTGTTGTCACAGGGCTCAGGACATGGGACCAACTCAAGATCTGTCACGTCATACTAAAATGCCAAATCCTTTGAGTGCCAGACTTTTTGTTCAGTTATTTTTTAGTCCTGTCTCTTCATGATTTTCTTGGCAGATACTGGAGAGGTTTGCCATTTCTTTCTCCAGATCATTTGACAGATGAGGAAACTGAGGCAAACAGGGTGAAGTGATTAGCTCAGGGTCACACAGCTAGTAAGTGTCTGAGGCCAGATTTGAACTCAGGATGATGAGTCTGCCTGACTCCAGGCCCAACGCTTTATCTACTGCATCATCTAGCAGCAACACATGGGCAGAAGCAGGTCCCAAAGTTCCCCCGTGGTCAACCAGCCAGGAAGGGCAACTCTGAGCATGTTGCACATGCATGATCTCAATAGCCCGGTTCTAGGATTCACTCAAATCTCTTTCAACATCAATCAAAAAACTTTACTTGAGAAGTTTTAGAATTAGAGAAATCAGAAGTGAGAAAGAACCCCTGAAAGGAGGAAAAGGTCAAAAATTTCTGGCCATCTGTATAGTTGTAAGAAATCACAGCACAAAGAACACACAAATTGTATCAAATGAGTAACAGAAAGCTTTCCTATCATTAGTTCTGGATCTCTGATCTTGTGGTCTGTTAGCCCTTTTATTTATTTATTTTTTTGTTCATTCATTCATTCATTCATTCATTCATTTTTGTGAAGCAATCGGAGTTAAGTGACTTGCCCAGGGTCACCCTTTATTTTTTAATACAATGAACAACAGAACATCTATGTCAACATTTACGAAACTTGAGCTTCTCTGCAAAACTGGAAAGCACAGAGCAGGAGAAGATCCATAGTTCTCAACCCAATGCTTCACAATGGCTCATGAATTACTAGCAAAGCACTTTACCAACTTATCCCACTCAGGCCAGACCCTACCTCTCCTAACAGAAAGTATCATGTGCCTATTATCAAAAGATTTATTATTATTATTATTATTACTACTACCAAATGCAGCCTAATTGTATGTTTATATTCTTTATGACAAAGCATTCACTGCCTGAATCCCTTAAAAAAAAAACATCAAACTATAAACACAACAAAAGAATATATTGGCTGAGCAACTAAAAAGATGTGCCCAAAAGATCCATGGGTATAAATAACAGCTCATTAACAATTCAGTATTTTTTGAATAAGCTGCCCCAAAACACTAAAGGATTTATAATATATAGTAAGCTATCCAAAAGCACCATAACATTTATATTGCCTTTAACTCCATTCTTCACTCATGGCTTATTCACATACTGCAAATATACAAAGTAGACCCAAAAACTGTGAGAATGTTAGAGTAGCCGCTGTCCACATGGAAAAGGGTCTGTATAAAAACTTTTGGAATGAGCTGACATCCCTCCACCAAACAACAGTACAAGCCAATAATAGATATATATGCTTGTATAAGTTGAATGTGCTTGAAAGTGGTTTCCCAGAATGGAAACCCTCCATAGGTGATATCCACATGAATTCGATCAACGATTAGTCAATGCAGGAACGTTGCACAAATGGCGAAGTTGTGCTGATTTACCACCAGAAATGACAGCAGAGTTATTCTTAAGGAGAAGAGATTTAGTGATCAATATAAATTATGCAAGGAGATGGTAGAAACCATGCAACACACCACTGAAGGCTCTAAAAATTGTAGCATCTACCATATAACCAGCAAGGCTTAGTGGCCCGAATTATGCTTCAGAAGCTTTTTGTCTTTCATGGACTGACAAAGAATAAATCACCATCCTCCAAATACAGACCTCAAAATATCCTTGAGAATTCAGCCAATAAACTGTCCAGGAACCAGACCATTATCACATCATCTCATCACAAATTGTTATCCTCAATCACCCAGATATAAGTAGGTATACAAAGACATAAATAGGTGTTTCCATTCCAAATAGTCAAAATCTCTCAGTGACGTGTAATGAAAATCTTTTAGAATACAGAGATCAAACAGAAAAGTTGAAAATTACCTAGGAGTAGGATGAGATGTATATCATCCCTGTTATCTTGTCTGCTGCTGGAATTGTACCAAGGAAACTGAGACAGACAGGTGAAGTGATTTACCCTATAGTCACAGGGTTAGTAAGGATTAGAGGTATGATTTGTTGTGGTTGTTGTTGGGGGCGAGGGGCAATGGGTTAAGTGACTTGCCCAAGGTCATACGGCTAGCGTGCAGTCTGACCTCAGGGCCAGTGTTCTATCTGCTGTGCCACCTACCTGCCCCTAGAGGCATGATTTGAACGCAGGACTTTCTGACTCAAAGTCCAACACTCTTACTAAGGCAGGCATTTGTAACCTCGGGTATATTAATTTTTTAAAAATTTCAATAACTATTTCAATATAGTTGGCTGTCTTTATAACCCTGTGTATTTTGTTTTATGTATTTAAAAACATTATTCTGGGAAGGGCTCTGAAACTATGGTCCTGTGATCACTGGTCCATGCTTTGTTGTTTCAGTGACTGAGTCACAGCAGTCTTTGGTGGGGAGGGGACTGCTGAGTAGCTACACTTTCTTTCCAGGAGGAAACAGAAGTCTGGGCTGTAATAAAACATCCATGTTTTACTCATGAGCCGAGAGGCTCAAGGCTACACCTGAGTATTTCTCTTAAGTAAACTCTACGTGAGAGAGAATTGGGAGATAAGGAGGAGGTCTGTGAGGCTGCCAGCTAAGCAAAGCCGCGACTCTAGAAAGGGTCACAGCTCCCCAGCTCTCCCAAGGCTCCCATCTGCCAGGGAAGCCCCGAGCCCAACAGGGAAACTGGTACGTGGACTATTCTGGCCTGAGGCACAAGGGGAAAAGTGGGCAAGGTGGTTGTACATCATAACCCATAGTAACGCACTATTTGTTGTACCGAGAACTCCAAATGGAACACACTGTCTTGGCCTGAATATAGCTTGCACTCCACCCACCTGTTGCCTGCCAAATCTGGCCTCCTTAAAACCTGAGTGGACCCTATCTATAATGGGTCTTGTATTTCGGTGTTTATGTTTATGCAGTAGATTGAGAGGAATCAGGAAGACCTGGGTTCAAGTCTCATCTCTGTACAAACTGCCTATGTGACGCTGAGCAAGCCCCTTCATCTCTTAGTGCCTTGGGAACTCCGAGCAATGCAGTCCTTCAGATTGCTCAGACGCCCAGGGGGCCGCACTGCTCACATTTAGAGAATCCTCCCCAGTTGTCCAGATGGACTATTTGTGGAAGAGCCCTCCGAGCTCGGATTGGTCTGATCAGCCACAGTCGGGCACACTATACCTTCACCCCAACGTGGTGACGCCATTTTGGCCCTCTTAGAGAACACAGGACAACATCCAACTCCAGGGAACAATCTAAGATTCTAGAAATTGTGGAAAGGTGGCTGTTAGGCATCAGAGCAGGGATTTCCTCACTTAGAACTCTGGACATCAATGACATCACAAATCCAACCAATAAAATTCCCACATACTTTTTTCCTTTCAAATATCCTAGGTTAGATATGTAACCTATAGTCAGGGCAGCTTTGCTTTGGATGAAAATGGGAAATCTATTTCTGAGTCTGGAGAACCCATTCCAGTTTTCTTCTGGGACGGTCATTTTTAGAAGGAATCTCAGGATCCTCAACGGAGATCTGGAAAGGACTTCAAGCTTCATCTAGCCTAGGGGTTCTTCACTTTGCGTGTCCTGGCTCCCTTGGGCAGCAGGCTGGTGAAGCCTAGGGACCCCTTCTCAGCATGTTTGTACATGCATAAAATACATAGGAATACAAAGGAAACCAACTCTAGCCAAACACAGTGATCAAAGTACTAAAAATACAAGTTCACAGATCTCAGGTTAAGGACCCCTGATACAGGACAAAAGCCAAACATCACCACCACCACCACCATTTTGTTGTTCTTGTTTAGTCATTTTTCAGTCTTGACCTACTCTTTGTGGTTTGGAGTTTTCTTGGGGTTTTTACATTTGGGGTTTTCTTGGCAAAGATACTGGATGGGTTTGCTGTTTCCTTCTCCACCTCGTTTTAGGGATGAGGAAACTGAGGCAAACAGGAATAAATGACTTGCCCAGGGTCACACAGCTAATAAGTATCTGAGGCTAGATTTAATCTCAGGTCTTCCTGACTCCAAGCCTATTCACTGTGTCACCTAGCTGCCCCATTTTATAGATAAAGAAACTAAGGCCCAGAAAAGGGATGCTGAGGAATGGTGGATAAGAGCACTGAGTCTGGAGTCAGGAAGACCCAAATTTGAATCCCGCCTCAGACTTAACAGACTAGCTGTATGACCCTGAGCAAATTCCTGAGCCTCAGTTTCCTGATATGTAAAATATTAGGAAGCCTCTAAGGTCCCTAATAGCTCTAAATCTACGAGTCTATGATTTACCAAGGCCATACAGGCAATGATAAGTAGCAGAACTGGGATTCAAGTCATCTGAGGACAATTCCCGGGCTTTTATGAACAGGTTCTCCAATTAGAATTGGTTTCCTATGATGAATTTGTATTTGTTTTGGAAGGACAAATAGGAATGTTTGTTTCAGTAACAATAATCTTTGGGTCCAATTCAAGTTTCAGGAAGTTAATGCTGTTTCTTTTGGTTTGGCTGGAGGTTCTTGGTTTGGCCCTGTTCAGGTACCAGCCCCGACACACATCTAGCCACAGACTGGCCTTTTCTTGTAGCTCGGAGAGCTTTCCTGTCGGTTCTTTTTATTATCCTCCAGCAACCCTGTGAGATCAGAGCCTATTGTATGGGCTTTTGCCCTTGTGCCCTCTGACACCCCAGTTAGACCACACACCTATCAAAGACAGGGGCCTCATTTTCTCCTTCTCTCTATCCCCCCACAGTGCCCAGCACTGGGCTGTTCACATGCAGGCAGCCAGACAGTAGGGATGGACTCACCCAGTGCTGAGAATGTAATTCAAGGGCTGTCTCCTTCCCAGAAATTCCCTCCCGACTACCCACCTCCCACTCCCCACCCCCAATGCCACCAACAGCTGAATCCTAGAGGTCAGGACAATGTAGACAACCAGTGGGAAAACGGATCAAAACCCTAGGAAGAAAAGCGCCATAGAAATCCTGGGGATTCCTATTATGCGTCTGGAGCTGGTTAGCTAAGTTGGTCAGGGCACCGGGCTAATGAAGCCAGGTTCCTAGAATTGATTTCTCTCTAACCCTACGAGGGCTGGCTTTGCAAATGCCTGGAGAATGAGAATGGATCCGGGCAAATGTACCCCCACAGCCCAAAAAGTATCTCAGAACTCTCTACCCCCTAATGAGTGTCATTGTAATGGAACAGAAGGTGCATTGAGCTTGGAATTAGGAGGATTGTGAGGCAAGGCCGGTGACCGCCAGCCACCCTCACACGCAGCTGCTAAAATAACCTTTCTAAATTACCCATCTGACCATTCCACTTTCCCGCTCAAGAGTCTTCAACAGCTGCCCATTACTTCTACCGAAGCCTGACATTTGAAGCCCTTCAGAGTCTGGCTTCTTATCTTTCCAGCCATTTTCTGTCATGCCCTTTCACACTCTGCATTCCAGCTAGACTTTCATCTCCAGCCTCTGTAACGTGGCACAGTCTGTTCCTGGTACCTCACCTCCCCCTCTTAGAATGCTCACCTCCCTTCAAGACTCCACTCGTGTTACTTCCTTAGAGAACAAGGCTACCCTGGGCAATTAGCACTCTCCTCCCCTTCCAACAATCTTGCTTGTACTCTCAGGTTCATTGATTAGGAGCTGAAAGGAACCTCAGAGGTCACGCAATCCAACCCCTTCATTTTGTGGTTAAGGAGCCTGAGGCACAGAAGGGTGACTTGCCCAGGGACACAAGGAGGGTAAAAATGGACTGAGCTAGCATTCAAACCCAGCTCCTCTGACTTCACATCCAAGGCTCATTCCAGGACACCATACCTGTTCACATTCTGCATTCCCTAATAGAGTGCAAACTCCTCGGAGGCAGGGAACTGTTTTGTCTCTGTGTTCCTACCATCTAGCCCAATGCTTTGTATACAGCAGGCATTTAATAAGTATTTGTTGCATTGGATTGTATTAAAAATTCCTTCCCTCTCTTTCCGCCTACATAGAATGATAAGATCAGTCAGTGAGTCAGCCAACAAGCTTTTATTAAGTGCCTACTATGTGTCAGGCACTGCACTAACTGGGGATTGGAAGAAAGGCAAAAACAGGATCTCCTGGAGGAGACCCCATTCTATTGGGAGGGGAAGAGGGGAAAGCATTTATTAAGTCCCTGTGTTTACTATGTGCCGGGCACTGCCCTAAGCACTTTACAAATGTTATCTCTTTTGATCCTCAAAACAACCCTGGGAGGTAGGTGCAATTGTTAATCCCCATTTTACAGATGAGAAAACTGAAGCAGAGAAAGGGAAAATGACTCACCCAGGGTCACATAGCTAGTAAGTGTCTAAGGCTATATTTGAACTCAGGTTTTCCTGACTCCAAGTGCAACGATTGATTCACTGGGTTCCCCAGCGGCTTCACAGCAACTAGTAAATAACTAGGTTCATACAAGATACATACAGACCACCCAGAAGGAGCGGGCCTCAGAGGGCCCTTCTAGCTCTTCTCAAAAGACACATGGTACAAGGAACCCATCCCTCAATTTAGCTCATTTATCTGGAGCTGCTTCTAGATAATAAGTAACTTTTACTTTGCCTTCTCGAGATTTCGGATGTTTGTCTTATCTCCTCCACCAGAGCCAGGATCTTCATTGCCTTCCGCTCAAAGGGCTTAGGAGGCTTCTGCTGAAGCAGTAAGATGCTCAGGTACTCTCCAATGCTTGTTTTTTCAAGTTAATAAGACAGCCCCACTGGCCAGATTGACTCTTCTCACAACCTAGCCTTTTTCAGAGCTGCTGCCATTAGAGTTTTCTTTTTACTTTTGTGTCCAAGAGCCCAGAAGGAAAGAAAGGCATCTTTCATTTGAAAAAAAATCACCTTCATTGAGAGAATAGAGAAATCTAGTGATTGAGATTTGGGGGCTGAAGATTCAGGATCAGCCCTGTGCAAAATTGGGAACTAGGCTCATAAAATGACATGATTTAGAGCTGGAAGGAACGTTAAAAGCCATCTTGTCCAACCCCCCTCAATTTACAAGTGAGGAAACTGAGGCCCAAAGAGAGAAAGTGATTTGCCCAAGACTCCTATATACATATATGTAGGTATACACACATACACAAAGGTAGATAGATAGATAGATAGATAGATAGATAGATAGATAGATAGATAG
>NW_020954546.1:28332133-28341652 GCF_900497805.2 Vombatus ursinus
TAGATAGATAGATAGATAGATAGATAGATAGATAGATAGATAGATAGATAGATAGATGGAAGGTAGGTAGGTAGGTAGATGATAGGTGGGTAGATAGATAGATTGATAGATAGATGGAAGGTAGGTAGGTAGATAGATGATAGGTGGGTAGATAGATTGATAGAGAGATAGAGAGATAGATGGAAGGTAGGTAGATAGATGATAGGTAGGTAGGTAGATAGATAGATAGATAGATAGATAGATAGATAGATAGATTGATAGATAGGTAGACAGACAGACAGATATAGTCACAGCTTTATTGGGGAAAGACAGAAACTATCAGGGAATTAGAAGTTAGCATTGGTGCTCTTCTTCTTGCCAAAAGTAGAAAAACACTGATTTTATTGGTTCTGCCTCTTCGTACACATGCCCAGCCTTCTTCTTTTCCTGCCAGGCCACTGGCAGTCTAGCCCCCCCACTTTTCCAGCTCAAGCCAGAGAGCCATGGACTTTGTCCCCTAGCATGAAGCCAATCACTTCCAGAGTAGAGAGGGGCTCCCCCCATTGTTTCAAGATAGCTTCATCCTCATGAGGGGAGCCATATTGAAGGAGGACCTGACCTTCATGAGCAATATCCTCATGGGAAACTACATGTGCCTTGTTCTGGATGATGATCTTCTGCCCTGTCACCTTGACAGTGGGCAAGGTCTAAGTGTAGACACTCAGACATTGAGTGTAGACAGAATGTGGACTCTAATTCTGCTTCCTCCATGGCAAAGTTGGAGACCAGAAAGCACAGGTTCAAATATCATAGGATAATAGAATTTAGAGCTGAAAGGTACCTTTGAAGCCAGCTAGTCTGGCCTCGTCATTTTATAGGTGAGGACCTATCATGTGTCTTGCTCACAGTCACATAGGTAGGGAATGTTGTAGGAAGCAGGGTGGAATTCCATGATTCCCACCCCTACTTCCTGTCACTGCCTTTGGGCATTTCCCATCACCCTTCCTTCAGGTATTGGGTCTTAGCCACCTTGGTCTCTAGCAGCATCCCCATACTTGGTGTCTTTCCCTTCCCCCAGATTGCTTCATCTCTTATCCATCCAGATATTCTGTTCAGCTTCTTCAAATGATCTTCATGTGGGGGAGAAGGGCATGGAGGAGCCTCAATACAATTAAGATCTCACTTTGGCGCATGTCATATCTGTACCAGAAGTCCATAATGTAAGGAGGTGACCCAGGACCAGAATTCCTAGGCTAAATTTTGCACTTCAACTTAGATTAATAAGGAAAGGTAGAGGCAGGTAACAGCTCTGTTTTCCTGTTGCTAGTCAAGCCTATGCTTGCTGTGCCATGGTAGGATACTAGGGAACTGGCGAAGGAGGAGAGGAGAATTGATGATCAGTTGAACTGTTGAACTGATGAAAAAGGGAGCCAGGCAGAATGGTTCTCAACTGCCCTTTCCTTCTCCCCCAGTAAACTGTGTTTTTCCTCAAAAAAGTCCTACCTGCTGTTTCACATAATGTTCCTAGGCAGAAGATAGTAAGTCACTGCCTGGGTTTCACTCTCTTCACCCTCCTACTGCTGCTGCCGAGGATAGAAATGCCCTAGCCTGCTAATAGACACATGGTTCTGTCTCAGCGAAGCCCACCTCCTACATGCAGCTCTTCTTGATCCCCCCCAGGTCCTAATGCCTGTCTCCAAGCAGAGTACTGGTAAATGTTCAACAACTGACCCTTAAAGAAAAAAAATGTACCCACCGCACATTTTTACATTTAATCTGCACAACATTTTCTCTATCACTTTTTTTTAGCCTAAAAAATTTAATTCAAACCCTGATTTGTAGGATTTGCTAATTTCCAAGTTATCAAAGTTCACACTGAAAATAATTCTGTAATACTCAGCTGGAATACTCAGTAATACTGTAATACTTAACTCTCTTGAGTTCAAGCTAGTTCCAGCATGTCATATCTGACTCCTTGTGACCCCATTTGGGGTTTTCTTGGCAAAGATACTAGAGTGGTTTGCCATTACCTTCTCCAGCTCATTTTCCAGATAAGGAAACTGAGGCAAACAAGGTTAAGTGACTTGCCCAGTATCATACAGCTAATAATGTCTGAAGCCAGATTTGAACTAAGAAACATGAGTCTTCTGACTCCAGGCTCAGAACTCTATCCACTGTGCCACCTAACTGCCCTACATATGTATGTATATATGCTTACATACATACTTATATTTATTTATATGTACACATTATCTTCCTCGTAGAATGGAATCTCCTTGAGGGCTGGAAATGTTTTATTTTTTTTTCTGCCTTTTTATACTGAGCACTTAGCCCAGTGCCTAGCACACAGAAAGCATTTAATAAATGCTTATAGATTGGTAAATTGATTAGTCATGGCTGAGCAAGGAGGTTTTTCTCCCCTTAAGGATTACCTAGGAGCCAAGGTGTTATAATAAAGAGAGAGAGCCCATCTCTCTCTAAAGAGAGAGAGACACAAAGACTTGGGTTCTAAGACTAGAAACTTCAGCAAAATGTAGATCTTCATTGGTAGAGGGAATCTCCTCGCTGGGAGTTTTCTATATCAATGAAATCATTGGGTCCAGTTAAAAAACAAAGAGAGGACCCCTAAGACAGCCCCCAGGATGGGGAGAAGGAGGGGAATTGAAGATGTTGGAGAATTTCTCAGCCTGGGTTCCTTGAGCTCCCCAAGAGAATCTTACCCACCAGCAGGTCTGCGTGACTGGAGGTCAAATAAAGTGAATGGCCAAGCTGGGCATTAGGGAAGATTGTTTGCTGGAAGCATCTTCAGCTTCTAGGGCACAGATTTGGCTTCCACAGCTTCTTCAGACCTGCTTAAGGAACACAGTTAATAAATGCATGAGCATTTATATAGCATCTACTCTGTGCTAGGTATTGTGCTAAGCACTTTACAGATATTAACTCATTTGATCACAACAACTCTAGGAAGAAGGTGCTGTTATTATGCCCATTTTACAGTTGAGGAAACTGAGGCAAACAGAGGTTAATCGACTTGCCCAGGGTCACACATCTAGTAAGGGTCTGAGGCTGGATTTGAATTCAGGTCTTCCTGACTCCAGGTCCAGTCCTCTATCCACCAGTTGTCTCAATTGACTCTAGACCTCCACAGTCCCTGGATCTGAGATCAGAGTCCAAGACCTGGTACCTTCCTCCATAGCTTTCCCCTCAAGGATCTCCAGCAACTTGTACAATGTCTGTAGGCCATTAGGGGCCCATTGAACCTTCAACCAGTAATCTCCAGGTGGCTCCCGAATCCCCTCAGCAGGATGTGGCATGAATCCAATTGGCACCCGTTGTATTAGATTCTTTCCCAGTGACATCCTAGAAAATGTCTGACTTCCAGTTGGATGAGACCTCATTTTAATCTCCATTTCGATACAAGATGAGAATTATATGCCATTCCATTTTCCCTAAGCTCTTGTACTGAATTACTATTAGGACTTGCTCCCCCACCCCTTCACTCATCCCCCCACCTTGTTTCACACACACATCTAGCTTAAGCTTATGGTGCTATAAGCTTGCTCACTTCCCTGTGCTAAAAGGTCAGGCTGACTTCTTTACCATGAGGACCAATCCATCTCGCTCACCTCCCATGTTCCTGCCTACCCACTCCCACTCAGAGCTCCTGGGAACTGCCCTTTCACACGTGCATTGGGACCGATTGTCTCATCTGTTTCCGGCAGAGCCATAGTTGACCTCATTTTCCCAAGACAGACCCCAGCATGGCAGATTGGAAAGAGTGACAGATTTGGAGTCAGAGACTTGAATCTTTAGTCTGCTCCATACTTATCTGTGTAACCCTGGGAAAATCCCTTTGCCTCTCTGAGCCTCAGTTTCTTCCTCTGTAAAATGAGAGGCTTAAAATAGACGGTCTTGAGGGTTCATTCCAGCCCTAGGTTCATGCTTTTATGATTCTACAGGCTTCACCATCCCCTAAATCAGTGATTTCCAACTTTTTTAAGCTCATAACCCTATCTATAAAAAATGTTTGTGTGTGCTGCCCCGGTACATGCTCATTTACAAGTTATATACACACTAATACATATATTATTAAATGTATACAGAAATAGAAATTTTAAAAAGATGAGATAAAACTGGAATAATATTTGATCTGGGAACCAGTATGGAGTTACGAGAGTTTTATTGAGTAAGGAAGGGCTATGGTCCAATCTGTGCTTTAGGACAATGACTTTGAAAGAAGATAGATTGGCTTTGGGGGAAACTTGAGGCAGGGAGACCAATATCAGGTAGGGAAAGGTAATGAAGGATGGGATGATGGAGATAGATTCAAGGGACGTGGAGGGAGAAATGATGAGATCTGGCATGAAATGACAAGATTGTTTATCTGGAGTGAGAGAGAATGAGGAAGTAATATGGAATCTGGTTATTTGGGAGGATGGAAGAGTGGGTTACCATCGGCAGGAAGAGGCAGGGTTTTCAGGGAAAGATAATGTAAAGAGGATAGGGATGCAGATTATAGCCCCGTTGTTACCGTTCTTCAGTCATTCAGTCGTGTCTGACTCTTCATGACCCTGTATGGGGTTTTTCTTGCCAGAGATACTGGAGTAGTTTGCCATTTCCTTCTCCAGTGGTTTCAGGCAAACAGAGATTAAGTGACTTGCCCAAGGTCATACATCTAGTAAAGGTCTGAAGCTGGATTTGAACTCAGATCTTCCTGACTCCAGGCCCAATGCTCTATCCACGGAGCCACTTAGCTGTCTCTATTACAACCCATGCATGCCTCCTTATCCTTTGGATTCATGGGTTCCGACCCAAAATGAAAAGGGAAGAAGAGAAGGGGTCTTAATCATTCATCAGAGCCTATCCTTTTTAGGGCCGGCCTCAGTCACAAGGTAATTGCAGGGGCAGGGAATGAGTCTGGTGTGTGTGGTGGGGCAGGGGTGGGGTGGGGTGGGATTTTCCCAACAGTACCTGCACAATGGATGTTGGTGGGTGCCCAAGTGCCTGGAGTGGTCAATGCTTGACTCCAGACTCATTGTGATTAGGGCTGTGCATTGCAGAGGGAGGAGGCAGAGGTGGAAAGGGGGCGTGTGGAGAGGGAAGGGTAAGTAAGTGTGGCTGTGTTAGCGACAAGCCCCATGACTGGCACTAACATGGGTGGGATGGAACCCATCTTTCCACTGCTCTGAATCATTCAGAGTACAGGGATGGGTCGCTTGTGTGCATTATTCTAAAGACAGGGCCATGTGCTGGATTTCTCAGAGGCAGCTGGGCAGTACAGTGGATAGAGCACAGGTCATGGAGTCAGGAAGACCTGGGTTCCAATCCTGCTTCAAACACTGACTACTCTGGATGAGTCACTAAATTCTCTGAGCCTCAGTTTTCAACTCTGCAAAATGGGGACAACAATAGCACCAATCTCAAGGGTTCTTGTGAGGATCAAAATGTGATAACATATAAAAACCTTAAAGCACTATATGCGAATACTATTGTCATATGAACATGGGTTACTTTCTTTTCCTCGATGGTAGATACTATCACCTTTCTTTTTGCCTTAATTTTCCTTTTCTAGCTTTTTGCTTCCCAGGTTTGATTAATTTGAATTCTTTACAAGGCATTGTAGTGTTATCATTGATAATAAGCAAACATAAGCAAATTTCTCCCATGGGTCAGTCGAAGCCCAGAGGAGTTTATGTTAATTGCTTAAATTTAAGGGGAGAGAAGGAGACATACAAATGCCTCTGGGTGCTTCCTAACTACCAGAGCACATCAAGGATGTGGTTTCTGACTGTATTTTCTTCATTTGTTGAAAAGTAAAAAGTCAAGATTGGGTTGGTGAGGTCACTAGAGATCACATCATATGGGGATGCAGTGAATGAACTGGGTGTGTTTAATCTGGAGAAGGGAAGACTTTTAGGTGATGTTTAACTGTCTTCAGATATTTGAAAGGCTAAATGGGTAAGGGATTAGATTTGTTCTTCTTGGTCCCAGAGGACAGAACCAGGAGGGAAATCAGAAAGGAGATTTAAGTTTGAAGTCAGGAAAAACTTCCTAACAGTGAGTGATGTCCACAAGTGATGTGGGGCTACTTTGAGAGGTAGTAAGAGGAGTTTCTCATCCTGAAGGGTGGCAAGCAGAGGCCAGAATCAGGAGTGAGGAACCTGCAGCCTCGAGGCCACAGGTTCCAGCCACCTCCTCCCATCCCCAATGCTAGATGTTGTGGGAGGGATTCTTGGTCATGTTCTGGTTGGACTGGATGAGCTCTGATGCCCCATCTGACTCTAATTCTGCGATGAATTATGTGGAGAAATTACCGGGAAGTTTGACCCTAAATCTATAAAATGGCTATCATACTCTGTGTACTCTGTGACTCACTGGAGTCATTGTAAGGGTCAAAGGAGATAAAAAGCCTCGAAGCCCTATAAAGGTAAACATCTGTTGTAATCCCACAAGGGGTCCAATGAAACTGAGATACTGCCGTCAACTGGCAACCAGGATGTGTTGAATCCCGGGGGTGAGACTGGAGTCACAGACATCGGCTGGGAGGCCATGGCCATAACCAGGGCAGCCTGGCACAGAGAGAAGAGCTTGAAGCTAAAGAGGCGTCAGAAGCCCAGATCTGAATCCCAGCTTTGCCACTAATTGTCTGTGGGTCCATGGCCATCTTGCTTCCCCTCTCTGGGCCTCAGTTTCCTCATTCTTAAAATGAATGTTGGACTTCATGATTTATGAGTTTCCTTCCAGTTTTAATGATGTTTGTGAGTCTCTTAATGAACTGAGTTAATTGGAAATAGTGTCTGCTGTTGAAATTCATTTGCTTGATACATTAGTTGTGAGGACCCGTATTATTGCTCATAAATTAGGTCATTATTATTGGGTTTTGTGTCGCTGTAATTTCCAGAGGAGCAGTGAAATGGTATCAATGGGACACAAATCAAATGAAATTATCTATGTAAAGTGTATTGCAGACCTTAAAGCACTATATATGTTAGCTATCATTATCATTGTTGTTATTGTTATTATATTACCAATATTATTATTGTTGTTATGGAAGTTAGGTGGTGCCATAGTACATAGAATGCCAGGCCTGGAATCGGGAAGACTCATCTTCCTGAGTTCAAATCTGGCCTTAGATACCAGCTGTGTGACCTTGGGTAAGTCACTTAACCCTGTTTACCTCAGTTTCTTCATCTGTAAAATGAGCTAGAAAAGAAAATGGCAAACTGCTCCATAATCTTTGTCGAGAAAACCCTAAATGGTGGGGCAGCCAGATGGTGCAATGAATAGAGCACCAAATCCTGTCTCAGACCAGACGCTTGACACTTACTAGCTGTGTGACCCTAGGCAAGTCACTTAACCCCAATTGCCTCACCGAAACAAAAAAAAACAAACAAAAAAGAAAACCCTAAATGGATCACAAAGAGTTGGACACAACTAAACTAACTCAACAACAACAACAAACATTATTGTTGTTGTTGTTATTATTAATATCATAGTGCTAGGCTTAGAGTTAGGAATATCTGCGCTCAAGCACTGCCTTTGATATTTCTAATTATGTGATCCTAAGGCAAATCTAGTAAGTCACGGACTAGTTATGATCTGTTTGGCAGAGGGAATTCCCATACAGGGAGTTTCCAGCACTGACCAGAAATCTCAGGCCAGCATAATTTTCAACCTTGAATTTGTGTTGCCATTATTAGTAAGAAAAAATGACAGCTCACCTTTTCACAGAAAACTAACTTAGTAGTCAGGAGACGTGGGTTCAAATCCCAGGTTTGGCACTTTCTAGTTGGGTGATTGATGGGGTCTTGGGCAAGTTGCTTTATCTCTTTGAGCCTCATAGATGTAAATCCTAAGCACATAAATGTAGAGCTAGAAAGGCTCTCAGAGGCTGTCTAATTCAGCTCCCTTTATTTTACACAAAAGGAAACTGAGACCCAGGATGATCCAATGGCTAGCCCAAGGTCACAAAGGTCATCAGAGGGGGGGATTGGAACCTGGGTCCTCTAGACTTCAGTTAATGTTCTTTCCACTTTGTATCATGCTACTTTTCGCTCAGTTTCCTCATCTGCACAATGGAGATTGTTGTACAATTTATCCTAACTCTCTCCCTGAGTTGTTGGGAGGAAAGTGCTTTGTAAACCTCAAAGGCACCATGAGAATGTGGAATGATTTACTTATTGGAATCCTTATTGTTGCTCAGTTTGCCTTTAACCAAGTCATGTGTCTTCCCTCCCCCACCTCCACCCTTTGCCTTTTTTGGTGGCAGCTCAAATTGTCTCGAGGAATGTCCTCTCTGATGTGGGATTCCAGGTGATCTGACAAATTCCCACATGCTCACCAGTCTGGCCACCTAGTGGTTACAGCTGCTCTCAAAGCATTCCCTTCTCTCCTCTACTCTTTAGAAACCCCTAACTTCTGTCATGGCTCAGCTCCATTTATGTCTCCTTTCTTGGATCCTCCTCAAATGGTCATGTGTAGACTTGTTGGTTCTCCTCTTATATGGAGTGGAATGCCCTTCCCATCAGAGGGCAAAGACTGTTCTCCATTTTGTATTTGTATCCGCAGTGACCAGCGATTAATGCCTTGCGTGTGGAAGGCTGCGTTTAATAAGTGCTTTGTGGATTGGGTCGGATTGGATTGGGTTGGATTGGATTGGATTGCTTCATAGTCCATCCAGCCATCCACCCCGGCCATCTTGCCATCCACGCTGCTTCCACTTCTCCCTGGATCAGCACCCTGCACACCGGACCTTCAGAATCCCTGTCCCCCAGTCCCTGGGGAAATCAATCTACTCAGCTTTGGAATTCCCAACCTGGGTCAGTGCCATTTTGGTTTGTGATTGAATGAATGTAAATTGTCCTAACACACTAGACCTAGGCAGCCCACATTTTTTCACATTTTATCCCAACCACCTCGCCATTTGTCAGGCCCTCCATGTGCCATCTTCCACATCCTTTCTTTCTACCTCTTGCTTTGGACTCAGTAATAAAATCAATATGACCATTTTCCCTAAAAGGATTGTATTTATTAAATGCCCTTTGAATCAACTCAACATTCCTCACCCTCTTTCCTGGTCACCACTTTGTTTATGTGTGTTCTCTGCCTCAGTTAGAATGTAAGCTCCTTGAGGGCAGATACCATCTCACTTTTTATATTTTATGTAAATCTTTTTATAAGAAATATGTTTTATATTTGTATTTTGTATATCTAACTTTTATATAAGGAAGACAGTGCTCAACACAGTGCCTAGTACATGGTAAATGCTTAATAAATGCATTTTTTTCCATTTTTTCATTGGATTGGACTGCATTGGATTGCATTAATTTGGTTTGGATATGCTTGGGTTGGATTGGATTGGATTGGACTGGACTAGATTTGATTGAGTTGGGTTTGACTGAATTGGATGAGATTACTGAACCACAGAAGAGTTTTGACCTGCATCAGTGGAAGGACGACTCATATCAGTGAAATCAGAGTTTGCTGAAGTGTACACTCTCTCTCTCTCTCTCTCTCTCTCTCTCTCTCTCTCTCTCTCTC
>NW_020954546.1:28341662-28355072 GCF_900497805.2 Vombatus ursinus
CTCTCTCTCTCTCTCTCTCTCTCTCTCTCTCTCTCTCTCTCTCTCTCTCCACAATAGTCTTCCTCCAATACTAATTCTTGGCATGGGGAAGGACCCTGGATTCTCTAAGGACACCCCAATAGAACACACATCCTGCTACATCCTAGCAAGCTCAAAAAGGCTTTGAGTATTAGTCACTCAATAGACTATTGTCTCAGTTTTTGGAGAAAGAAAAGGGAAAAAGTTGGATTCTTCCAAATATGAGTTTGACTCAGATTCCTGTCAAAATGCTAGAAAGCATAATGAAAAGGATGATTAGTGAAAACTTAGAAAGGGAAGGAATAATCACTTTGAACCAATATAGGTTCGTATAGAATAAGTCACGTCTTGTCGGTTGGAAGTGACTGAAGAAATTGGGGCATATGAATATAATGGAATATTATTATACTGCACCACAGGAAATCATACTTATGAGAAATTTCAGAGAAACATAGGAAGAATTAGTATTAGAGGATCATAGTGTATGAACTGATTCAGGGTGAAATAAGAACCAGGAGAACAATGATAACCATGAATACCATGATAATACTGTAGATGAAAAGAACGCCAAAAATAAGCTGAATTCTGAATAATTGTAAGGAACAATCTTGGTCCCAGAGAACAACTGATGATGAGATGACCCTCCTCCCATTTTCTTTAGGTAAGTAGGACTTCATGGCTGTGGAATTCTATATACGTTGTCAGATAGAACTCCAGTTTTGGTTTTTCTTTATTCATCTTTCTTTGTTACAAGTATGGGCTCTATGGTGTGGGGTGACAAGCATTAGCCCAGAATGCCTGATGGGAAAACAAAAGGCATCTGCAAAAGTCAGTGGGAATTGGGGAGTTGTGACTTCAGTAAGGTGATATGTTTCAATTAGAGCCCCCCAAAAGCAAACATTTCAGAAAACCCTCTCCCCTACATGCCTGAAAAGGGCAGGTTCAGTTGCTGCTTGGGTACCATTTATACCCATATTTTAGGGAAGAAACATCATTTGATACTGGCTCCCCTTTTAAGAGCCCCCAGGATTTGTGTGTGTATGTGTTCAAATGGACAGTGATGCTATTGTGTGTGAGTATGTGTCTGTGTGTGAAAGAAGATGACGAAGAGGGGGAGGAAGCATGGGGAAAGGGAAGACATAAAGAAAGTGGGGGCAGGGAGGGGATGTGTGAGGGGAAGAGAGAGGAGAGGAAAGGGGGGAAGGGAGGAAGCATACAAGAGGACATAGGATCCCACGAGCACACAGACATGTTGGCTGCTAAACTGCTAACTGAAGGAAGACAGCAAACTTTCCTTCCAAGGCCTACCCTAAAGAAAGCCCTGAATTAGGTGAGGATGATATCTATCCCCCATCTCAGGTCCTCTTAGACACTCAGCTCTTCACTACCTCTGGTCCTTCCTGTGGGAGGAAAGCAGGTCTTAGAAGACAACTATTAAAAAGGTCAATACTGCCTAGAGAAATCACATTTAATTAATTCAATTTCCCTCCCAAGAATGTCAACATTTTTGAAAGGAAAAGAACCTAAAGGATCTTTTATTTTGAATTTTTATTGATCTCTTGTTTTTATGTCACCTTTATTTCCAAATATATCTCCTCCTCCTGCCCTGCCCAGGGAGCCATTCCTTGTAACAAATTAAAATAAAATAGAAAGGTGGGGGGGGAGTAGTTCAGTCAAATTAAGCAACACGTCAACGAAGTCTATATATATAGTGATCCACAACCATTATTTCCCATCCCTGCAAAGGGGGAACTGGGAAAAGCATTTATATAGTGCCTACTATGTGCCAGGCACTGTGTTAGGCACATGACAAATATCCCGTTTGATCCTTGCAACAACCCTGTGAGGTAGGTAGTGTTTTGATCCCTATTTTATAGATGAGGAAACTAAGGCAGACATAGGTTAAGTGACTCACCCAAGGTCATACAGCTAGTAAGTATCTGAGGCTGAATTTGAACTCAGGTCTTCCTGACTCCAGGCCCCAAGTTCTGTGCGCTGTAGCACCACCTAGGGGCCCCTCTAAAAAGACAGGAGGGAGGTGCATCTTTGGGTCTCTTTTTTTCTAGCTTGATCGTATTTGCACAATGTTTGGTTTCTTTTTTGTTGCTGTCATTCTTGCTATTTACATTGTTGCAGTGATGGACAATGTTACTTTCCTGGTTCTGCTTACTTTGTTCTGCATCAGTCGATACAAGTGTTTCTCTAAATTCTTCACCTTCCCAAGGGAATGAATTTCTAATGCTCAAATTCCAGATAACAATATATGACCCTATTTGTCTTATTGCCTTGTCAGGGCATCCTCCAAATTTAAATTTGTCTCCATTTTTTAAAAAGGAGAAGTTATTTCAATTGTGTCTAATTTTTAATATATACATTAAAAACATTTCCTGATGACATGCAAAGGTCTCTCTGAAAAATTCTATGGATTATTTTTTTAATTCAGCATTTACAGATGAAAATGCTTGTTTCTGAACTTAAGTTTTTGCAACATTATTATTCTTGCTGCTTGGTTGTTTAGTTTTACAAGTCAAATCCTAAAAAGAACCTTTTTTATTTCCCCCCCATGTTTTACTTACATTTGAGACAGGCTTTCATCCGGTGATGAAAGTGCTTCAGTCACATGACTCATAGTCTGAACACCACCACATAAGCTCATAAAATCATGAATTTATCAGACCTTTCTCTTTTTTTTAAATAAAAATGCAATTCTTCATTGAACCAAAGACAGACAGCAACATGAAAGATCTTATTCTTAGTCATAGATTTGAAGCTGGAAGGGGATTTGGAGGCTTTCTAGCCCAACTACCTCATTTTACAGAAGACAACATGGCACCTCAGAAAAGTTAAGTGACTTGCCGAGGGTTATACAGGGAGTTAGTAGCTGAGTCTGAATTCTAGCTCAGGTCATCTGACCCCCCCCCCCCCCCAATCCAGTTCTTTATACTGTATTATACTGATAAAACACATGTTCTGAGGATGGGAGTTGGTGGGGGTGTCAGGGTGTCTTTCTAAATGAAATAATAAAATAATCGTACAATGTAGTACCTTTCTCACTGATCCTTGCTGTAAATTTAAAAATTCCTTCTCTCCTTTTGATATATGTCTCCAAAGAGAGAAAATGCTGTCCCCTTGTCTCCTGTGATTCTGTGATAGAGTTGGGCTATCCCCTAGTTGTTTTCCTTCACAGTTCCTAGGTGACCCAGTGGTTAGAGTGGTGGGCCTGGAGTTCAAATCCAGCCTAAGATAATTACTACCTGTGTGATCCCAGTTTGCCTCAGTTTCCTTATCTGTAAAATAGGGATAATAATAGCATATATCTTCCAAGGTTGTCATGAGGATCAAATGAGATATTATATATTCATATTAGGTGTATATAAATATATACATGCATGTATATATACACACATATATATGCACATACATGCATATATATCCATATATGTATATGTGTATATATATATATATATATATATATATATATAACTTAACACGATGCCTGTCACATAGTAAGCACTACATAAATGTTGTTACTATTACTATGCCTATCTTAAGCTCTGCTTTTCCTGGCAGTTGGTTGAAGGAAGAACTGCCAAAGGAGGTGAAAGATTGTGCTTTTTTTTTTTAAATGCTTTTAGATTCAGCCTTCGATTACAAGGTTATTCAGTTACAGATCCAAACTTGTGCTGAAATACAATTTTTTTTCCAAAAACAACATGTGTAAAGAAAAGTTAACAGGGTTTTAAGGACAGAGATTTAAAGTAATTTCATGATAGTCTTTGAGAGAAAAGAGAAATGAATTGGAGGCCTGGAGACCAAGGCTCCAGTTCTTGAACCCATCCCTTGCTCTCTGGATGGATGACACTGGGAAATTTGATTCTCCTCTGTGGACATAGGTGATATCCATGGTCCCTTCCAGCTTTGACATTCTATGTTTCAATGACTCTATTTAAAAAAAAAAAGGATTGCTAACCCCAAATAATTGAAAGGTGGTTTGAATGCAGGCTCACTGGTCACAGTCTCCCCTCCCTAGCAGCAGCTTCTACTTTAATTGGCATTTATTTTTTCTCTCCCACCCACCTCCACCCGAAAAATAACTAAAAATTTAAAAAAAATCCTTATGAGAAATATGCACCATCCAGCAATGAAAATTCCCTCATTGGCCATTTCCAAAAATGTATGTCTCTTTCCTCTTCCTGAATCCACCACCTCTCTGTCAACCTTCTGGAATCATGGTTTGTCATTGCCTTAATCAGTTCTAAAATCTTTCAAATGCCTTTGTAATGTCGCCATTGTATAACTTGTTCTCTTGTTCTGCCTGCTTTACTCTGCATTAATTCCTAATGGTCTTCCCATTTTCCTCTGAAATTATCCATTTCACCATTTCTTACATTCATGTATCATAATGTGCTTAGCAATTCTCCCACAGGAAAATTCTCCCTTGTTTTCTGCTACTCTGAAAAGAGCTCTCTCTCTCTCTCTCTCTCTCTCTCTCTCTCTCTCATACACACACACACACACACACACATGTGCAAGGGTGTGTGTGTGTGTGTGTGTGTGTGTGTGTGTGTAGGGATCTTTTCATTCTTTGACTTCTTTGGGGTATATACCTAGTAGTGGTAAGTGGTAAGGCTGAGCTAAAGGGCATGCATATTGTATTATGTATATAGTATATTTTTGGTGTAGTTACAAATTGCTTTCCAGAATGACTGGGTTAATTTACAGCTCCACCAGCAATGTATTAGTGTGCCTGTTTTTCCATAGCCCCTCCAACATTTGTCATTTTACTCTTTTGTCATGTTCACCAGTCTGATGGGTATGAGGTACAAATTCAGAGTTGCTTTAAATTTCATTTCTTTAATTATTAGTAAATTGGAATCTTTTTTTCACATGGTTGTTGATAGCTTGGATTTCTTCCACAAAAAAGTTAACAGTTTAAATCCTTTGACCATTTATCAACTGGGGAATGGCTCTTATTCTTATAAATTTGAGTCTGTTCCTAATATCTCTTCGAAATGAGACCTTAATCAGAAAAAACTTACTATAAAGATTTTTTGCCTAGTTATTTGCTTCTCTCCTAATTTTAGCTGCATTGGTTTTGTCTGTGCACGTTATAATTTTATATAATTATATAATAACTTCATTTAGTATGTTCAATTTTATATAATTAACTATAATTTTACATAATCAAAATTGTTCCTTTTATCTTCTCTGATCTTCTCTATCCCTTGTTTAGTTATAAACTTTCCCCCTATCCATAGCCCTAAAAATATTTTCTTCTTTATGCCACTAATTTGTTTATGAAGTGACCTTATGTGGCAAGTCATTTGCTGCCTTAATAAAAATGAACAGAACAGGTCACCAGAAACAATGTTCTCTGAAGGATGGAGAGCCCAATATGTCCTCTACCTGATACCCAGGAACCTTGCGTCTATGCCTGAAAAGATAGAGGATTCCTCCCTTCATTCTAGAAGGAGGTGAGACCTGAAATTTCAAGGCAGGTGAGAAAGGAACAGCAACCTATGAGGCAGGAACACAATTCCTTTGCATTGGCTGAGAAAAGAAATGAGAATAGTGCCGAGAAGATTAGGGCCACTGCTGCTCTTGCACTGATGCTGCTGAAATCAGGGGCTGAACTATGAGGCTCCCTGTAGGGAGGCAATGCTGAAAAGACTAGTGCTGTCTTGATTTTCTGATACTTCCCCTCTCCTCACTCTCCCTTTCCCTCCACCAGCGACAGTGGCTAGCCCTTTCCAAAACTTATCCCTGTTTCTTGAAAGTGTCTCTTAGATGGCTGTTCACGTGGTCTCTCTATGAACTGGTACTGATAAAATCCGAAGGCGTGATTGGTCTGTATGTATTTCATTTACTCAAAAGCTGTGAGAGAGAAATGATCACAGAAGGTGTGAGGGAAGCTCTTTTTCTAGATTGTAGAGCAGAGTCTCCAGTTAGGGGCACGTAGCAAATGAAAGAAATTTTACCGATAAGTAGTATCATAAGCAGGGGAAAGATTAAAGCACATGAATAGTATTGTTATGGATTCCCCTGGGCAAAGAATGAGCTAGGCAGTGGTATTAAAGAAAAGAGACTTGGTGAGGAGAAACTTTATCTCTTTTGGCATATCTTCCGGACTGTACATATTTGTCACGAGGATTTTGTTTTTTATTTTTAGTTATTTTTCAGGTGAAGGTGGGTGGGAGAGGGAAAATAAATACCAATTAAAGTAGAAGCTGCTGCTAGGGAGGGGAGACCATGACCAGTGAGCCTGCATTCAAACCAACTCTCAATTTTTCAGGAGTTAGCAATCCTTTTTTTTTTCTTTTTAAATAAAGTCATTGGAACGTAGAATGTCAAAGCGGGAAGGGACTGTGAGTGCTGACCAAGTGAAAAATTGTACCTCTAGCAATACTTTCAGGAAGGAGCTGGGAAAGAGTGGCCACAAAATGGGAGGTATCCAAGAAAGAAGTTAGTTTTTGTGCCATACCAAACAAAACCAACGCCCAGCTGTTAATCTATTAGTAAAATGAGGCTGTTTGACCAAATAATGTTCTGAGGTCTCCTCCACTTCTGACATACTGGGGTCTATGCAAGGGTGTGCTAGGGTCAGCTCAGACTATTTTTTGAGAACTTGTACCTTGGAAAATGGCAAACAATAAAAGGCTTAATTTATTGTTTTGTTGGCTGTCTAGGTTAAAAAAAGTAGTGGAAAAATGTTAATGTTAATAATGCAAATTAAACTTAGAAGTGTGTCTGTCATGCCTTTCAAAGAGCTGATTGTCAAACATTTACCACTGGGTCTCTGTCTTGGATTCCCCATTCAATCACTTTTCCCCACCTAAACTGAGCAAACTCAGCTTTTCCTTCTTAGACTGATTTCCCCAACCTTTCTTCAACTTTCTTCACTTTACCCATATCATACTTAAATGGTGAACTCTTTAACGGCACTTAGCTCAGTAATGAATCAACCAACCAACAAGCATTGATCAATAATGTAGTCCTGGCCGCAGGTGACCAACTCCCACTGGCCCACCCCAGCTTCTATCCTTCAACTGCCCTTTGGATTGGGGACAGATAAAGTATCCAGGACAATCCTTGCCTCTTTCCTTCCAGACTTCGTTCATATGTTTGTTGTTTGTCCTTTGTTCTTGGAGAGGACCTTGATATCTGGAAGGAGATGTCATGACTTGCATATGAATTGGATTTAAGGGAGGCAGGGCTGTGTAAAGTCACTAGCCTCACTCTCTCCTCCGGAGCCATCTGGGTCCAGTGGCAAGATACAGATCAGGACGACTGAAGATGGCCCCCCTTTCAGACTCAGAGGAAGTTTCTGCTTTTTGTTGAGACTTGGAGGTCATGGTAGGGAAGCTGAGCTTCTAGCTTGGGTATCCTAAACTTCGTGAAAGAGGGCTTTTCAAGTCAGAGTTTAAATGGGGCGATTTCAGGGCTGGAATTTGGGGTGGATGTTAGAAGTAGATTTGTTCCCCAGATTCCTAAGAGCCCTAAGTGGTCCAGTCGGACAGGAGCGGTGATAAATTAGGAGGGGGAGGCATAGAGGTGGAAAGAAAAGGATTCTAGTCCTGGTTCAACTACTTCTTAACTGTTTTTTCTTGGCTAAGTCCCTGAGCCTCAGTTTCTTCATTTGTAAAATGGGAATAAAGATGCTTACAAAAGGTACAAAGAAGTTCCTGGGAAATGTAGGTGACCTAAAAACAAAAGCCTGATCTTTCTGTAGCTGGACCCTGTTGACGTTCCTTTCTTCTGGGATTGGAGCCTTGGAGGTAGAAAGGATCATAGTGACATCAGGTCCAAATCTCTTATTTTATACATTTTATACATATTTTATACAGGAAACTGAGGCCCAGAGAGATCACAGTTTTTTTTTTAAAGAAAGAATTGCATCAAGGAGATACAAAACAAAGCTATTTGCCTCTTTTTGTATCCCCAAGACTTAGTGCCTGGCACAATATAAGAGCTTAATTAATGTTTATTGATTGATTGCTATGTGAGGTCTGAGGGGCAAAGGCATTACCAGTTTTGGAGGATGACCAAGGAAGACTTCTTGGAAGAGGTGGCATTTGAACTGAGTCCTAAGGGGTAGGCAGGAGTTCAGCAGGCATGGAGAACATTCCAGACATAGGAAATGCCTAAGCAGGCATGGAGACCAGAGTATGTTTGGGGAGCACTGAGTATTACTAGCTAACATTTATGTTTTCTTCAGGCTTGCATTATCTACATTTGATCTCACGACAACCCTGTAATGTGGGCACTAATATTGTACCCGTTTTGCAGAGGAGGAAACTGAGGCTGAAAGGGGTTTGCTGGTAAGTATCTCAAACACAGGTCTACCTGACTCCACGTCCAGCCTTCTAGCCACTATACCACCTAGCTATCTCTCGAGGACATAGAATGAATGTTTCCTGCTCTGGGATCCAGAATCCATAATAGGAGATGTCCACAGTGGCAGATGAGTAAAAAGAGGAGAAAACAGAAAGAAGAAAGCTTCAAGAAAACTCCCCCATGGACAAAAGCTGCCAGGGGCCCTTCCTTTAACCACTTCCCACTAGCCCTAGTCCAGGCCACCCCTGACCTCGAATCTCAGTTCACAATTAGCACGGAATACTACCAGCTCCCATCCGAGGATCCCTGCCCAGTTTTCATCCTTTGGAGATTAGCTTTCTCAGTGAACTGAGCCCCAAGCTGGCCTGTGGGAAGGCAGCTCTGTGATCACTATGGTCTTCCTTGGTGAGGGAACCAGGCTCTGCAGGCATTGCTGTGGCTCAGACCAGCCTCCTGGCAGCCAGAAGTGAAGGAGAACCAGACGCCTTTGCTGTTCAATGCAGCCCTTTGCAAAGCAGTTGCTGGCTGGCTGGCTTCCAGGAGGCCAGGTCGGGCTCGACCATTTGGGCTTATGTCCTCCCTCTGCAAGGACCTCAGTGAGGAGAGAGAGAAGGGTAGAAGAACCACGATCCCATAACAGTGAGTGGAATCCAAGCAAAGCCAAAGGCAAGGAAGACGAAGTTAATTTGGGGTGAGGTTAGCAGGTCTTCCTGGAGAGAAATAGCCCCCAGATTCATAAAAATTCAGCCACAGAGTGACCCCAGCCTAGAGGATGCTTATAAAGAAATGATTTAGGCTCTGTGGTCTGACCTGTTAAACTTGCTTGGTTTGGTTTCTGGCCCTGTATTCCAGATGGAAGGATGCTAGAGGTGCTTTGGGGCTATTCTGACCTAGAAGGAAGAGCCCTCCTGAGTCCCAGACCTGTTACTTAATACTTGCAGGGAGGCAGTATGCTGTAGCGGTTAGAGTCGTTAGCCTGGAGTCAGGAAGACCTGGGTTCGGATGCTGCCTCTGGTCCTTACTAGCTGTGGACTATCAGTAAGTCTCTTTACTCTCCGGACCAAACTTGCAGAGAGAGTAGTTTACACTCACTGCCTCTGCTGCCCCCACACCCAACGCCTTCTCTCCTTAACTCCGTGTGATCTGGCTGCAGGCCTCACCATTCTGCTGACGCTTCTTTCACCTTGGTCACCTGCCAAACCTGGCGGTGTTTTCTCAGTCTTGCTAGCTTGACCCTTCTGTAGTGTTGGATGCTTCCTGTTGCCCCCTGCCCTTCTTTTTGGTATTCATAAGATTGTAGACTTTGAACTTGAAAAAGAATCAAGTCCAGACCTCTTATTTTACACATGAGGAAACTGAGGCCCAGAGAGGTTATGTGACTTATAGGATCCTCATAGATCTAGAGTTGGAAATGACCTTAAAGGTCACCTTGTCCAACTTTTTTTGCAAGTGGGGAAACTGAGGCCATGGAGGTTAAGTGACTTGCCAGAGGTCACATAGGGAATAAGGGCAAAGGTGGGATTTGAACTCAATTCTTCTGACTCCTTGCTTGGTCATTTCAGTCATGTCTGACTCTATGCGACCCCGCTTAGGGTTTTCTTGACAAAGAGACTGGAGTGGTTTGTCATTTCCTTCTCCAGCTCATTTTACAGATGAGGAAACTGAGGCAAATAGAGTAAAGTGACATGCCCAGGGTCACATAGCTAGTAAGTGTCTGAGGCTAGTTTAGAACTCAGGAAGAGGAGTCTTCTTGATTCCAAGCCCAGTGCTCTATCCACTATGGTGCCACCTAGCCAGTGACTGACTTCACCAGGTAGAAATAATTGAGCTTAGAAATACAGTTAAGAAGATTAATTTATTTTTATTTTTATTTTTTTTTAATTTTTAGGCAGTTGGGGTTAAGTGACTTGCCCAGGGTCACACAGCTAGTGTCAACTGTTTGGTCTGAGGCTGGATTTGAACTCAGGTCCTCCTGACTTCAGGGCCGGTGCTCTATCCACTGCACCAATTGCGCCCCCAGAAGACTAATTTATTAAAATAAGAAATGACCAAGTGACTCCCTTCTTCCCAGAGCTGTAACTAGGATGGGACCTGTAGCCTCAGGTTACCTCTTCCTTGTCCTATTCTTTACCTGTTCCCTCCTTTAGTAGCTACAGGATTTCTGCTCATTATTACAGTGTCCCAGAATCTCTCCCCAAATGGAGCATTATATGCCAGGTACCAGAGTTGCTGGAATCACGAAGACCCTGAGTTCAAATCCAGCCTCAGATACTTACTAGCTGTGTGATCTTGGGCAAGTCACTTAACTTCTAACTGCCTTAGTTTCCTCAATTATAAAATGGGAATAATAATAATAGCACCTACCTTCCCAGGTTGCTGTGAGGATCAAATGTGATAATAATTATAAAATACTTAGCATATAGTAAGCACCATGAAGCCAGTTATTTGTACCTGGTGAAGGAAAACTAAGGCTGTCATCAACCTGTAACTTTCAGCACTCATGGAATAAAGCCCCAACCACTGGATTATAACTTGAGAGCCAATGGAATTAAGCATTTATTACGTACCTACTGTGTGCCTATAATTGTGCCTGGCAATGGGGGGTACAAAGAGCAAGCAAAATTAGTCTATAAATCATAGACATAAGCAGACATATACAAGATACATACAGAGTACGTGGAAGGCAAATACTCTAGCATGTGGGGGCGAGGTGGGGTGAGGGCAAGGACTGAGAAAAGTCTCTTACCCAAGGTTGCTTGTGAGCTGAGTCCTGAAGGAAGCCAGAAATTTGAAGAGGCTGGAGTGAAGAGGAAAGGCATTCCAGGCATGAGAAACAACCAAGGCAAAGACATGGAGATGGAAAGTAAAGCCATGTTATAAGAAACAGCAAGTTGTCCAGTATGACTGGACCATAGACGTTGTGGAAGAGAACAGCGAAGAAGACTGGAAAGGTAGGAAGTGTCCAGGTTATGAAGAGCTTTAAATGCCATATAGAAGACTTTATATTTCTGTTTTGGACATGTGTTAAATGTCCAAGGAAAGCTGGGTGGTGCAGTGGATAGAGCACCAGGTGCAGAGTCAGGAAGATCTGAGTTCAAATCCAGCCTCTGACACTCACAAGCTGTATGAGCCTGGGCAAGTCATTTGACCCTGTTTGCCTCAGTTTCCTCATCTGTAAAATGAGTTGGAGAAGGAAGTGGCAAACCACTCCAGTATCTTTGCCAAGAAAACCCCAAATGCGGTCATGGAGGGTTGGACACAACTGAACAACAAAAAATAAAAAATAAATGTCCAATAAGCATTTCATGTGGCAGGACTGGAGTTCGGGAGAGAGACTAGGGCTGGATATACAGGTCTGGGAACCATCTCCATTGAGATGATATTTAAACCCATAGAAGCTGATGAAATAAACAAATGAGAAAATACAGACAGAAAAGAGAAGAGGGACCAGGGCCTTGGGGGGCCACATCCATGTTTAGTGACCAGCAAAAAAGACTGAGAAGGAGCAATCAGTTAGGTCTGAGGAGGACCCAAAAAGAGCAGTGTAAGGAAAACACAGAGAGGAGACACCATGCAGGAGAAGGGGTTTGAGCCTCCAGAGGATGAAGGCTGAGAGAAGGTCATTAGGCTCGGACACTGTAGATGGCTGGTCATTTTGGGGGGGGGGGCATTTCAGTGGAATGATGAGTCGGGTTGGAAGCCACACTGCAGAGGGCTTAGGAGAAAATGAAAGGATGAGGGGTAGAGGGAGTGAGTGTAACCAGTTTGTTACCTCAGTTGTTTTTGGGAGGGAATGAGGTGGTGGCCAATGGATAATCCCAGACTCAGAATTCCTCTGGGTTTTCCAGCCTCCCTGTTTTCTCAGTAGACAGGGAGGTGATCAGCTTTCCCCACAAGTTCAAACATTTCCCTCATTTGAACCCTGGAACCAGTCAGATGCAAGGTCAGGCTCTGCTCTTCCTCTCCTCAGACGCCCTTTGAGAATCCCAAGGCCTCAGCTCTCGAAGGCTTCCTATCTCTGCTACAGTTTCCTGATGGTCTTTGCTAAGGAAACTCATACCTTGTGAGAGGAGAAATCAAAAGGCCGTTTCAGGGCATGCCTATTCAGTGGCCTGGAACAGGGACTAAAGCGGGGAGGGTGGAGAGGAAGGGGCAGAGAACGAAGCCTCTTCCATCTCAAATTCTGAGTTAAGATCTCGTGAAGCAGCCTTGAAAATATCCACTCAACCACCTGGTCCGTGACAAGTGACAAGAGATGATGGTAAATGCCACCACGGGTCAGCATCAGTCCTCCATGAAAGCCAACTGAATAAGACACAGCTGAGATTGGGGAAAGGGGGCCACAATGTTACTGAGAATAATGTTTCAGGGAACAGAATGATGGATGCATGGAAATTAGATCTCTCTTTCCCCCAGCTTGGATCTGTTGTTCTTGAAAAAATATTATTTTCCCCATTGGTTGCTTTGCAATTGAATAACCAGCATCTTCCAGAGTCATCAGTATGCTCTGTCAACAAAAAAAAACAGAATGCTTTTTCTTCCTTGTATAAAAGATGTATCAGTTTTCAAATGAAAAGTCTGTGCCTCTTTTTATAATAGAAAAGGTCTGGTTGCTCATCAGCTGTGGAACGGCTAAACAGAACGTGGAACCTGGATAAATGCAGTACTGCTGGAACATGAGAAACAATATACAGGGAGAATTCAGAGAAGTATGGGACAATTGATATGAATGGATGCAAAGGGAAGGGCAATATCGATTCCATATACACAATGACTACAACAATGTGTATGGAAAGAGCAAAAAGGAATCAAAACTCAATTCAGTGTATGAATTTTAATGACCAAGGTTGGCCCCCAAGAAGAGATATCAGAATGCATTTCTCTCCCTTTGCAGAGATCAGGGACTGTGGTTCCCACATGCCTGGAATGGACTCCCTACTTACCTCTGTTTCATAGTGTTCTCTCTGTCTCTCCCTTTATTCCTCCCTCCCTTCCTCTCCTCTCCTTTCCTTTCTTCTTCTTCTTCTTCTTCTTCTTCTTCTTCTTCTTCTTCTTCTT
>NW_020954546.1:28355082-28371015 GCF_900497805.2 Vombatus ursinus
TCTTCTTCTTCTTCTTCTTCTTCTTCTTCTTCTTCTTCTTCTTCTTCCCCCTCTCCCTCTCTCTTTCCCTCTTTCTCCCTCTCTCTCCCCCCTCTCCTCTCCTGTCTCTTTCTCTCCATCTCTCTCTGTCTCTGTCTGTCTGTCTGTCTCTCTCTCTCTCATCCTTTAAAATGAAGTTCAGACACCATCTTTTCCATGAAGCCTTTTATGTCCCACCAGCTGGTGTTGTCCCTCCCAAATTACCTTGTACTTACCTACTTTGTATAAGTATAGAACTAACCTTATGCTGTCAGACTTGTTAGTTTTGCTGGTGGGATTCTTTTTTATTTGTTGTTACAAAGGATGGCTCTCTGAATTGGGGAGGGAGGGATCTATGGGGAAATGAAGGTGATGTAAAATATATCAATTTTTAAATATTGTTTAAGTCCACACGCAGAGGGGTAAAAATCCTCATTTGGACCTTAAAGTCCATTAATAACAATCGGCATCGTTGTCCAGGATAGGGCATTGTGCTACTGTCTATTTGGCTCTAATGCCATGGCCCATCTGCTGGCTATTTTTGAGCCCATCTCTTCTGACCTCTCCTAATCGTGTAATTGGAACATTCGTCCCTTTTTTTTCAGAGCTCAAATGAGCCTTTCTCCCTTGAGTCACTGCTGCAGGTGACAGATGCATTTGGGAGGGGATAGAGGCATTGAAAATGGCTTTGAAATGCCCAGAGAGCCAGGATACACTCCCAGGTCAAGATTTTTCTTCATCAGCTAAAAAGGTTTGGGGCATAGATCATAAAACTGGATGTGAGAGGAAGGTTGCTCCTTGGCATACATGGCAACATGGTGGGACCGTAACAGTGGGAAGGGACTCAGAAGCCATCAGTCCAAATATCTCATTTTACAGATTAGAAAACTGAGGCCCAGGAAAGCAAAGCGACTTGCCTAAGGTGACAGTCACAGCTCTGAAGCTGGACAGGACCCCAGAGGCCATCTAGCATCATTTCACACATGAAGGAACTGAGGCCCATGGAGGTGAAATGACTTTCCAAAAGTCCAACAGCTGATAAGAGTTTGAGATGAGATTCAAACCTAGGTCCTCTGCCTCCAAAGCCAGTGAGCTCTTTCCCCTACTTATCACTATCATTCCTGTGTGAGCCTGTAGCTTAATTTGCAATCTTTCTCTGATCAACAATTGCTTTGCTTTGACTGATAAGTATTTCTAGAACCAGAGGGATTAAAGATGGGGCAGAACAAAATAAATATCTCTTTAGTAGAAATAGAAAAAGCGCAGTAAGAGTTCCAATATTATTGGCATTAGACCCAGAATGTTAACAGTAACATATGGAATGGAATGGAGGGCCACAGGAACCATCAGGAAGACCTGGGTTTGAATCCTGTCTCAGATACTTCCTAACCATGTGACCCTTGGAAAATCACCTAACCTTCTAAGTCTGTTTTGTTTTGTTTTGTTTTAGTTTGGGGCAATCGGGTTTAAGTGACTTGCCCAGGGTCACACAGCTAGTAAGTATCTGAGATTAGATCTGAACTCAGGTCGTCCTGACTCTATTCACCATGTCACCTAGCTGCCCCTGAGTCTGTTTTTTCATCTTTGGAATGGGGATATTAATATCACCTCCTCCATTCCATGTCTGTAATGTGCTTTGTAAACACTAGAGCACTACGGAAAAGTCAGCTACTGTCATTTGAAGGGAACTCATCAATTTCCTTGCTATATATGAGAGGATATATCTCATATATCTTCAAAGAGAGAAAAGTCAGCCAATGTGGGAGGTGGGCAGATCGTGGCTGTCCCACTTCTGCCCCCTGCTTCCTCTCCATCCCTTTCTTTCCCCTCACGTGGCCACGACCCTGTGTAAGCCCTTATCACCTCTGGCTGGACTAGTTCGATAACCTGCTCATTGTCTCTTTAGCCTGACTTTCTCCCCACGAGTCAGTCTATCATTCATTCAGTAGCCAAAATAATTTTCTTAAAGTAGAGGGCTGCCCATGTCGCTCCCTTGCTCGATAAATGCCAGTGATTTCCTATTGCCTTGAAGTTAAAATATTCAATCCTTACCTTGGCGTTTAGTAATCTGGCTGCAGTCTACTTTTCCAAGATTTTTATACCTTATGCCCCCCTCTCACATTCTACAATCCAGCTAAACTGGCTTCTTTTGCTATTATTTTTTCACATGTGATATTCTGTCTCCCACCTCAGGGTCTTTGCATTGGCTGTTCCCCATGCCTGGCATGTACTCTTGCCTCACCTCTGCCTCTTAGAATCCTTGGCTTCCTTTAAAACTGTGCTTAAGCACCCTCCTCTACAATCTATATGAAGCTTTTCTTGATCCCTTCAGCTGCTCATGCCCTACACACACACACACACACACACACACACACACACACACACACACACACTATCTTGGGTTGTTTTGTTTTGTTTTGTTTTTAACATATTTCTGTATATAAGGTCATCTAAGTGGGGCAGTGGATAGGGTGCTGAGCCTGGAGGCAGGAAGACCTGAGTTCAAATTTGGCCTTAGGCACTTGCTGCATGACCCTGAGCAAAGTCATTTAACCTCTGCCTGCCTCAGTCTGCTCATCTGTAAAATGGGGATAATAATAGCACCTACCCCACAGCACAGGGTTGCTGCAAAAAGCAAATATTTATAAAGTGTTTAGTACAGTTCCTCACATATAGTAAATACTGTATAAATGTCAGCTATTATTACATACTGTCTCCTCTGATAGAACATAACATCCCTGAGGGCAGGGACTGTTTCATTTTTGTGTTTGTATTTCTAGCACCTAGCACAGCGCCTGACTCGTGGTAGGTGCTTACCAAATAGTTATTGGTTGATCGAACAATTCAAGAAAAAACCATGTGATCTTGGTTGCTTTTGTAAATGTTCAGAATATGGGAAGGAACAGGCCTGTTTTGTAGGGTGGGGTCAGTCAGAGAAGGCTGTGGGGAAGAGGTGAAGGTTGAGGACCAGAAACTTAGAGCTGGAAGAAATCTTGGAGATCATTTAGTGCAATCTCCCTCTTTTTTTTTTTTAAATAGATTACAATACTAAAGTCCAGAAAAGTGAGGTGACTTATCCAAGGTCACACAATGTCAGATTAAGGATTTCAACCCATATACCCTGTCTGTGAATCTATTGCTCGCTTATGTGACCTTGGGCAAATTACTGAACCTCTCTGGGCCTCAAAGTGGGGGACAGAGTTTGAACTAAATGACCTCTAAGGTCACTTTCTACCATCTTTCCTCCTGGTGACATAGAAAAAGGCAGCAGTGACTTGGAGGCAGAATTATAGATCACAGCCCTCCCAGACTCCCCCAGGCTATTACAATAAAAACCAATGAGGCTGGTCCTTCAGATGCATTAGAAACATCCACACCTCACCGCGTTCCCCTTCCATCTCATAGTTTCTGGGATTGTTTCTTACCTTATGACCAATCCCAAAAACAGCCAAAACCTGTATTGCAGAGGACAAAAGAAGAGATGGAAAGCCTGAGAATCTAGTCTAACACCATGTAGACTGGTGTCTTATTAAAAAAATGTGTCTGAGGTTTGGGAATGAAAAAAAGGATTGGTTTGAGGATATGGCTGGAGTTTTCTTCCTAAAAGGGGAACGGTTTTCTGGAAATATAAGCCCTAAATTGTCATCTCATCACATTCTACCAAAATATTGTTCAGTCTTAAAAACATTCTTTAAGATCATATTGGCACATTTTGGTTTGGTCTTTTTTTTTAGGTTACACATGTACAATTATATTAATCATATTTCCACATTAGTCATGTTGTAAAAGAAGAATCAGAACGAAAGGGGAAAACCACGAGAAAGAAAAAACAAAACAACAAAAAGAAGTTAAAATAGCATGCTTCCATCTGCATGCAGACTCCATAGTTCTTTCTCTGGATGTGGATACCATTTTCCAACATGAGTCTTTTGGAGTTGTCTTAGATCGTTGCATTGCTGAGAAGAACTAAGTCTATCAAAATCAGTCATTGTACAGTGTGGCTGTTACTGTGTCAGCATCAGTCCATACAAGTCTTTCCAGGTTTTTCTGAAGTCCGCCTGCTCATCGTTTCTTACAGCACAATAGTATTCCATTACATTCATGTACCACAACTTGCTCAGCCATTCCCCTATTGATGGGCATCCTCTCAATTTCCAATTCTTTGTCACTACAAAAAGAGCATGCATTTTCTTTTTGCTAATGTCTAAAAAAATCTAAGGTCTTTTCCAAATATGCCACCTTCTTCAGTCCACCTGGTGAGCCTTCCCTTTGTAACAAGAAAAATAGTTAAGCAAAATTACTGAGCACTGAGCTACGTATAAGGCTCTGGACCCACCTCTCCAAGGAAAGGAGGGAGGAAGATTTCCTCATCTCTGGGCCATGATTGTTTACTATTCCTATTTTTAATACTCCTTTGTAGTTGAGACTTAATTTTGTTTTGTTTTGTTTTGTTTTGTTTGTTTTTAGGCAATAGGGGTTAAGTGACTTGCCCAGGGTCACACAGCTAGTAAGCGTCAAGTGTGGTCTGAGGCCAGATTTGAACTCAGGTCCTCCTGACTTCAGGGCCCGTGTTCTGTCCACTGTGCCACTTAGCTGCCCCATGTAGATGAGACTTATTAAGGTCTAGGATGGAGGAGGGTCTCCTCCTGAACACAGAATTTCTAAGACTGGCCTAGAGCCTTTCCCCAGATGCTAGAGAGTTGGCATGTAGATGGGAGACCAGGGTATATCATGTATGTGCCCACACCTCCATGGACTTACGCATTCCCTCACAACAGTCCATTTCCAAGTTTTGTCCTATTCAGGTACCTTCCCCTGGGTTGAGGAGAGGGTCTGCTTACCAGCCTCCCACTTTGTGCTCTAATCCATGAGGGGCATTAGAACCAAAATGACATGAGTATTTGGATGCAGTCTTAAAGCCCCTAGAAGATGAGGAGGTTGGCATTTGGTACATGAATGGAATGGCATATTACTGCGCTATAAGGAACAGTGAATGCTAAGACTTCTGAGAAGCATGAGAAGTGAAGGAAGGATATACTTAGAAATAAAGGTGATGTAATTTGACAGTGGAGGAAACTGAGGCAAACAGGATGAAGTGACTTGCCCAGGGTCACACAGCCAATAAGTGTCTAAGCCCAGATTTAAAGTCAGGAAGACTTATCTTCCTGACTTCGGGCCCAGTGCTCTATCCACTGCACCACCTAGTTGCCTAATAAAGGTGATAGAAAAATAAAAAATTTCAATAAATGCTTGAAAAATGAAAATGAAAATAGAAAATAAAATCAAAGTCCCCATCTCCTGGAACCCGTCCTTTCTCCTGTGACCCACACCTGACTTTAGCTTAATCCCACAGCAGTTGTGCCTTCAGCTCAGCCCTGCTTCCAGTTGGCATGCAAAGCATTAAGCTGACCACAGGTTATCCAAGTGGATATGGGAATGCCCCTGCTGCAAAGGAAGACGCCCTGCCTAAGCCCCCGTGGAGTCAGGCCAGGGGAGAAAAGAGACCCTCAGCTCCCAGCTTCACTCCCAGGGAGGCATGCAAAGCAGCAGCCTGGCTTTGGGGCCATACACGCCTCCTGACCAACAGAGAATGTGTACTGGCCTCCATTTCTGCCGCCCAGGCCTCATCAAGGCCTCCAGATGCTGTTGTAATAGCCTGTCAGTAATGTGAAATGAGAGCTCAGCTCTGTAGGAGATGAGCTTTCCGTAAAGCAAGCTCATGGGTTTGAGCCAGAATGCGGCCAACCAAACTCCAGCTATAGCCTCGCCAGGGCCAGCTTGTGCCTTTGGGTCTTGGAAGGGGAAAGTCATGAGTGCATGAGTTGGAAGACCTACCTGAGCAGATAGTTTTGATTTGCTGTGACTTTGGTCTAGCTCATTATTCCAGATACTGCCTAGGAAACCATAGGGGAAAGACCCCACCCTCTTTTAAAATCAGAGCAACACAGAGAAATCATCAGAGAGAGAGATGTAAGGAATATTTGATCTTGGTAAAGAACCAGAGGTGGTGTGGCCAGATTGCCTGAGAGATTGTGCTGGGCATGGAGTCAGGGCAGCCTGCCTTCAAATGCCACCTCCCAAACCACCCGGGGGACGGGCAGTCGGCTAATTACTTCATCTCTCTAAGCCTCAGATACCTCCCCAGGACTCAGCTGACATCTGTGCAGAGGCAGGATAGATAAAGACGTCAGATGTGTGTGTGCTGTCTAGATAGATAAAGATGGCTAATCGATGGGTGTGTGATCAGGCATCTGACCAGGGAGGCTGCAATTTCTGCCTTCACCGGGAGCAGGATGAGGGCTGTGACTGGATAATTGTTCTTCCCCTTAATGATTTTCAGGAGACTTCTTAGGCCACCCCACCTCAGCTATCTGTAAGCCTAGGGCTACAACACTTTGGGAGAGGAGACCTAGGACACCCACCCCTTTTCCTGATCCTGTGCAGGAGAAAAGTTAGAGTTAGCATATCATTATCTTAGCTCCTTCCCACCAAACCCTGGTTACAGGAAAGACCGAAGAGGGAAGAGGGAATAAATCCATTTATCCAAGCAAAACAAGAAAGAGAAGTTGGGGAGGTTATACAGATTAGAAGTGGTGGGAGAATAAGCATAAGATAAAACTTCTCAGCTCAACCAAGGACAAAGGGAGCTATCTTACTAAGGGAAATCCTCTCTCAGAAATCTCAAGGGTTGCCCTCTCTGGAAGTCAAGGGAGGGATGTGATAGGAGCCAGCTTCCTCAAGGGTCTGAGGCTCCAGCAGGCTCCTGTTAGCTATTCAAAAGTTTAAACCGGGGCAGGTAGGTGACGCAGTAGACAGAGAGCCTAGCCCTGGAGTCAGGAGGACCTGAGTTCAAATCTGTCCTCAGACACTGAACACTTAATAGCTGTGTGACCTTGGGCAAGTCACTTAGCCCCATTGCCTCGCCAAAAAAAAAAGTTTAAGCCTCGCCTCTCTCCATCTTGTCTCTCTCTGTCCAAAGTGTATCTTCCAGAATAAGTGTATAGCATCATGCTCAGCATGCTCTCATACCATCAGGAATCACGCCTCACTCTGCATATGTAGCAAGAAGCTCGCGGGTCTCTCTGAAAAACAAAAACAAAAAACATGCAACTCACCTGAAAGACAAACAGATAGACAGACAGACAGAGAGAGACAAAAAAGAAAAGGGGTGGGAGAGAGAGAGAGAATAGATGGATGATAGAAGGAAGACAGATGATAGATAAATAGATGATATAGATGAAAGATAGATAAAATATCTGCTAAGCCCTGGGCATTTAAAAACAAGCGAACACCAGTCTCTGCCCTAAAGGAGCTCGCATTACAGTGAGAGAAGACAGCCCAAAACAACACAGGTTTGCTACAAGCACAGAGCCATGGAGTGGAGTTGGTGTCTGGGGAGTAAGACAGAAGCCTGGTTCTAGTCAAGAAAGACAAAAGGCTCGCCTCTCAGAGGCAGGGGTGGCCCAAAGAATCCTAGAACTGGAGCCAGAAAGAACTTGGAAGGTCATTCAATCCAACCCCTTTGTTTCATAGATGAGAACTATGAGACTGATGAGGACCTGGGTTCCAATCCCAGCTCTGCGATGCCCTCTCTGTGGGACAATAAGAGAGGCAAACTCGAGTTCTTTGTGGGGGAACATGCCTAAAATGACCTCGACAATCCCTTCCAGCTCCAAATCTGTGATTTTATAATCCCTTGATGATAGACAGATGGACTGAGATCACAGAATCAAAGAGTAGGGAACTAGCTCCAGGAAATGAGGGTCAGAGAGGTCACATGATGTGTCCAAGGTCACACAGGTAATAAGCATCAGAGGTGAGATAGAATAATAATAATAAACATTTATAGGGCTTACACTGTGCTAAGTGCGTTACAATTATTATCTCATTTCATCCTCACACTGACCTTGGGAGGTAGGTGCTGTTATTATCCTGATTTTATAGTTGGAAAAACTGAGATAAATAATAATTATAGCTAACAGTTGTATAACATTTACTATGGGTCGGGCAGTATGTTAAGTGCTTTACAAATAATATTTCATTCGATCCTCATAACAGCTCTGAGAGATAAGGGCTATTATTATCCCTATTTTACTGATGAGGAAACAGAGGCAGAAAGAGTAAATTAGCTGACTTGCCCAGGGTCACAGAGGTAGTAAGCATCAGAGGTAGAATTTGAACCCAGGTCTTTTGATTCCAAAGTTAGTGCTCTTTCTTTACCATGCTAAACATGCCCAGTTGTTTCAATAGTTCTTCGGACAGTCTGGTTTCTCACCATCCCATTCTCTCTCCTTTGGACTTTTCCAATATTCGGAAAAGTATAGTGGGAGCTGTGCTTTCGTCTGCATTGGGGCTGTCTGGACAGCTGTGGATCACATGATCTCGAACGCTTGGTGGGCTTCCTTTCTTTCCTCCCTCCCTCTTTCTTTCCCTCCCTCTCTCTCTCCCTCCTTTCTTTCCTTCCTCCTTCCCTCTCTCCCTTCCTATTTCAGTAGAACGGAAGCTTCATGAGGGCAGGAACTGTTTTTCATTCTCTCTTTGAGTCCCTCAGAACCCAGTGAGAGTCAAGATAACGGACTGAATCAGAAAGACCCAGGTTTTGTCTCAGCGCTTGGCTTTGGGCCAGTCACTTAATCTCTCAGCGCCCTAGTCAATACTCTAAGACTTTTAGCTTCCGAGACTACAAATAATAGAACAGTTGTGGGTCTACATGCGTACAGTGGAGCTTCCTATGCAAATAAAATCACAAGCTTAGACCCCCCCCAACACACACACACCCATAAGAATAAGATTCAAATAATAAGTACTTGATAAATACTTGTTGGAGTAATTGGATTGGAGAAAGACTTTAGTGGAGGTCTGCCACATCCCTGGGGGGAGGGGAGGGGGGCGGGCAGATCTGAACGTGTACCAACACTGGCTGAGCGCTGACCAGAGCACCCAGGCAGAGCCCCTGGGGGCCATCACCTCCCTCGATATGAACATTGTGCTCCTATTAACAGGGAGTAAGAGACACTGGTTGTTTTGACAGCCTTCTCACCCCAGTGGCTCAGAGAGAGGCTCCCTGTCTGCTAGAAGGGCTGGCTCTGGGGCACACCGAGGGTGATTTGTGTTTTCCTGTGGTCAGAAACAGCCTAAACCATAGAGGAGCCTCTTTTTGCAGGAGTCAGAGTGGAGCCGGTGCAGAGAGCAGAACTGAGCATTTATCTACAAGTCCACGAATCGAGAGAACCTTGTGTTCAGACTTTTCCAGGGCAGGGAGGGAGCAGCAGCCCTGAGTCCCTAGAACCTGCGCCCAGTGGCCTGACATCATAGGATGTGGCCTGGCCTGTTGTCAGGCCTGCTGGGCTGTCTGTGGCAGTGGGATAGGGCAGGCCAGAAGGAGCCAGAGGCAGGAGCCAGGTCGGAACAGGGAGTCAGATCCCGTGCAGCTGCCTTCTCCCTCCATGCCGATAGCCCCCTTCCTCCATTGCGGAGTTTTTCCTTAAATTCCCATTCTGTGTCCCAGACCAGCCATCCTTCAGTCTTCTCTTTACCACCTTCCCTCCCCCTGCCCCAAACCTTTCAGGCCCTCCCCCCTCCTCCCAGTGTAATCCCCTTGCAGGCAGGGCCTAGTTTTGCCTTTCTTTGCATCATCCCCAGCGCTTAGCACCGTACCTGACACATCTTAAGACCTTAATATATGCTTGTAGACTTGCCTTGATTTGACACACTAGAGGGAACAGTGAGGGAGTCATTTAATAAAAGGAAGGCATTAATTAGCTAAGTAGAAAAGTAAATGGAACACAGGACCTGGAGTCCATAAGACCTGTGTTTGAATCCTATCTCTGTGACCCTGGGCAAGTCACTTAAACGCTGTCTGCCTCAGTTTTCTCATCCGTAAAATGGGAGTAATAATAGTACCTATCTCCCAGGGTTGTTGTAAGGACCAGATGAGATAATACTGTAAAGCACTTTGCAGACCTCAAAGCGTGAGAATTGTAGCTATTAGGAAGGATAACAAAATAATAACAAAGATGATGGACAATGAAAGGTGGTATCCATATAGGAATAATCCAAAGGATAACACTATAGAATATAAGAGATTGTAGAGTCATAGATCCAGACCTAGAAGGAGCCTTCGAGGTGGATTCTATTTTTTCATTGGAATAACGTCCCATTGGTTTTTCATCTAAGATCAAGGATTTGACCTAAGATTTGGATTTGGGACCAAAAATTGGTCTGCAAACTACAGTCTCACATGTCGGAAGATGAACTTAAGCACGGGTCTTCCTGTATGTGAGGCTGACTCTTTACTCTTTCTCTCTTGACATAAGCTGCATTTATAGATATTATCATTATTATTAAGAATAATAATAGCTTACATGCCTATAAAAACAGCTGACTTGTATACAACGTTTCATGGTTTGATAAGCCCTTTATAGACATGACCTCATCTGTTCCTCACAAGAGCCCCCACTGAAGCAAGCAACAAGAGCATTATTACGATGAGATGTCATAAGCTATGAGAACCATAAACCTCGATTGTCCCATCAGAAATGTGCTGGAGATACAAATGCATGAGGGAGCCAGGTGCGGTATCCAGAGAACCTTACCTCACATTCTATGAGGTTCAACTATATCACAAAGTTGATGTAAATTGATGTAAAATTGATGTAAAAGGGAAGTTTCACTCCCTGATGTAAAGTTGATGTAATTTCCCTCACTATTAACACCGATTATACATTTGCCAACTTTGCTTACTGTCCTAGAATCTTAAAGGTCCTTCTGTGTCGATTTAAAAATTTTATTTCCCAGCAGCTAAATCCGGAGGAGCCATCCAGTCCAAGGGGTTCAACTAGATGGGCTCTGAGGTCCTTTACCCAGCCCTGAATGTCTGTCTAAGGTTTGGTGGAGATGAGTAAGACCTAAGAACCCAGTATGTTTTAATAAGCTTGAGCAAAGGGATGGAATCTTGGTCACATAAGATGGGAGATTTAGAGCTGAAAGGGTCCTTCATCCAACCCAACCCCCTCCTTTTACAGAGAATCAGAAGGATAAAATATTTTGCCCAAGATCATAAGTGACTAATCTGAACCCAAAACATACTTGCTAGTGTTCTGCCTCCAAATCCAGTGCTCTAACCACTACACACCATAGTCCTTTCCATCAAGGAACTTCCATTTTTTGTTTTGTTTTTTAAATTAATTTACTTATTTTTAGTTTTCAACATTCACTTCTGTAAGATTTTGAGCTCTAAATTTTCCCCCTCCCTCTCCTCTCTCCTCCCCAAGATGGCATGCAATCTGATATAGGCTATACATATACATTCATATTAAATGTATTTCCACATTAGTCATGTTGTAAAGAAGAAATAGAACCAAAGGGGAAAACCATGAGAAAAAAGAAACAAACAAAAAAAAAGAGGGAGAGAGAGAGAGAGAGAGAACAGAATGCTTCTATCTGCATTCAGACTCCATAGTTCTCTGGATGTGGATAGCATTTAAGGAACTTCCGTTTTAATCAGCTGAGAGAGGACTTCAGTTCTGTCCCCTGGGTTGATTTTGCAGCTTGGGACATTGAGGCCCAGAGAGTTGAAATGGCCTGTCCAACATCACAAAGGTAGCAAGTGGCAGAACTCCAGCTCTTCTGACTCCCAATCCAGCACTCTTTACCGTGGGACAGATGGCATTCTTACAACAGCCACCCTGGATCTCCTGGCCCATCTGGGACGTTGGCAGCTGCATGGGTTTCCTCTTCGGAGCCTGCTGCTGTCACACTGCGGCTCTGTGATTCACTCCTGCTCCCTCCCTCCCCAGCTATCCTGTTACTACCTGAGCACAACAGGCTTCCTTCATCCTATCCCCGCCTCACTGGGCTGAAGTCCCCTCTTCACTTTCTTGTTTTTCTTCCAAACAGGCCAAAACACTGGCCTGTCCCGAAGGCCAGGTTCAGCTTTTCCATCAACACCCCACCCTTCCCTCTCCCTGGGGGAAGTTTCACTCCCTGAGCACCACCCTGAAAGAGAGACCACAAAGGAGACACTGTCCAGGGGAGACGCCAGCCTCCAGCCTCTCCCCATCTGTCTCTGCTCTCCTAAGTACCCTTCATACAAGTCTTTGCTGTCGGCAGCAAATCCTATGGGCAGTAATGACAGAAAGGAGGCAGTGTGTACCCCAGCCAGAAAAGGGGGGCAACCCCTCTCTCAAGCCAGGGATCTTAGGACTCCTAGAGCAGTTGCTTTCACCAGCTTGAGGGGATTCCTGTGGTTGGTTTTTTGAGAATCATCCAGTATGCTGGGGAGAGGGTAATCCCACAGGAGGGCTTGCCTTCAAACCTGAATCCCCAAGACCTAATGGGCGCTTCCCTCTGGTTTGAGTAGGATATAAATAACTCCTTGTCTTTTTGCCTCCTGCCTCCAATTACAAATATTTGTGAAGAGGGTAGGGAAGGGAAGGGTATAAGTATTTATATAGCTCCAAGTACTATGCTAAAACACTTTTTACAAATGTTATCTGATATAGCCCTTACAGCAACCCTCTGAAGTAGGTAGTATTATCATCCCTATTTTACAGTTAAGGAAACTGAGGCAAACAGAGGTTAAGTGACTTGCCCAGGGTCACACAACTTGAAAGTATGTGAAGCAGAATTTTAACTCAGGTCCTCCTGTCATTAATTACACTGGGAACCATCTTCAGTGGTCCTGATCTATTATGTCTGGCCACTGGACCCAGATGGCTCTGGAGGAGAAAGTGAGGCTGGTGACTTTGCACAGCCCTGCCTCACTTAAATCCAATTAATTTGCAAGTCATGGCATCATCTTCCTGATGTCATGATCCTTGTCAAGAACAAAGGACAAACAACAACCTATCCATGGCGCTATCAACTGCCTCACACTTAGCACATAGTAGGTACTCAATGCTTTTTTCTTCCTATGCTGCTCACGACTCTGGGCTTACATGAACTAGCTGACTCAAGGGGGTAGTCATTATCTCTTTGGGGCTTGTTATACCCGGAGCTAAGTATTTGCTCTAGGAAATCTCTACCTCTGGAGGGGTTCCTTGCTAGCTGGTTTGACCTCCGTGGGCCTCAGTTCGCTCCTTTGTAAAATGAAGGGGCTGGATTCCATGGCTTCAAAGATCCCATCCAGCTCTTAAGTGTATGACCCCAGTGCTCTCTGTCTCTGTCTTTTGCCCAATCTGCTGCGAACCAATTCCTGGATTGAGCCAATCTACTCTCTCTCCGGCGGAGTAGGTGAGAAAGCTAAGGGTCAGCCCTTGTAATTCTCATAGGACTCTGTCCCAGGGCATCCATTACCCATAAGGGGTTATGACTGGGGGGAGGGAGAGGAGAGAGAAGGCTCTGCAAATGCACAGAGGCTTCTTCCCCAAACAAAAGTTCATTCTTCTAGTGTCCACCCTCAGAAGAGGGAAAAATCAAAGGCAAAGGAAAATATACCCCACCTCTCCCCCCAGTCACTTCTCCTTTTTTGGCCCTTGTGTGCGGAAAAATATTAAAAATCTCTTTTTTCGTTCCTTTAGAAAGCTCAAGAAACAATAGTCCTGTGCTCTGAAAAATCCTTTCCAAAATCCTTGGGAAAAAATCCTTGGAAAAGGTGGAGGGCAAAAGCCTTTCTTAGGGAAATGGATTAAGGATGGTAACCAAATTTAACTCTTCTCTTTTTCACATCAGCAGCTAGGGGGTGCCATAGTGCACAGAGCGCTGGGCCTAAATCAGGAAGACTCATCTTCCTGAGTTCAAATCTGGTCTCAGACACTTACTAGCTGTGTGACCCTGGACAAGTCAATTAATCCTCTTTGCCTCAGTTTCCTCTTCCGTAAAATGAGCTGGAAAAGGAAATGGCAAACCAATTCAGTATCTTTGCCAAGAAAACCCCAAATGGGGTCATAAAAAGTCCAACAGGATTGAACCACAATAGTGGTCATATCATCACCTCCCCCTGACGTGAAGTGATAGGCCCTAGGACTTCCTCTTTGAGAAAGGATTAAGATATTGTTGGAAGAGACTAAGTCCCTTTGTTTAACTTGATGGCCTCTAAATTCCCAACCTACTCCAAATCTGTGCTCCTAGGGCCTCTATCACTAGGGAATAAGATAAAACTTGGGTTTTTTTTGTTTCTTTGTTTGTTTTTTGACAATTCTGAATATTAACACAGAAGTGCATTGTTACATATCTTGATTTTTCTTTCTCAGGATTCCGATAAATGTTACCTAAAATTGTCATGGGGAAGAGACGTGTTGGACGGCATAGGACATGCACCATTTTGGACATCTCTTGCTTGGTTATAGCTTAATATCATTAACAATTTAACAATTACATTGTTAACAAGTTGTTACATTATAACAAATTCACAATTAAGTTAAATTGTTTCTGGCAGATTGGTTCGTAAATACAGTATAAAATTTTTTTCTTAAACCAGTGGCTTCTATGATAAGTCTCCAACCCCCTGAATCCCAGCCAGACAACCATCTTAGGGGTATCCCCAATACTGGAAGCTAGAGAGGCAGTTTAGCACAAGTTGCTCAGTGGGAGGACTGGGATTTGCATCCCATCTGTGCTTCTTACTACCTGCGTGACTTTGGATAAATCACTTCACCTCTCTGGGCCTTAATTTCTTCATCTGTAAAATGGGCTCATTGGCCTTTAAAGTATTTTTTTGACTCTGGATCTAGAATCCCATAAACTATAGAATGTTAGAGATAGAAGGGAGGGACTTTAGAAGTCCTTAAATCCAACCCCTTCATTTTAGAGATGAGGAATCTGATGCTCAGAGATGTCAGATGACTTTCCCAAGGTCACTCAGTAAGTAACTCTGGGCCTCAGTTTTTTCATCTGTAAAATGAGGGGATTGAACTCAATGGTCTCCAAGTCCCTTTTGAGCTTTTAGCCTATGGGCCTTTCATCCTAACCAGGTGTTTTCAGTTGTCTTTTCAGTGAGGTGTACATGTCCATTACTCTATGCTCTGGTCTGTTCAGATGGATCGGAAAATATAGCCCTCATCATCCCTGGTCACTGCAACTTTCAAAAATCTTAGGGTCAAAAGTCCATTGATTTAGAGCTGGAAGAGACTTTAGGGCTGGTATTTGAACTCAGGGCCTCTGACTTGAAATCCAGTGATGGGCAAGGCTCAGCACAAATGTTAGATTTTTTTCAGCAAATATGTGCTGATATTGATATATAGAATGGCTACTGTCATAGAATGTCAGAATTGGAAGGGAAACTTGGAGATCTTCTAGTCCTGAGATTCTCCCCTTTTCTGTGCCATGAACCCCTTTGGCAGTAGCCTGGTAAAACCCGGGAATTCTTTCTCAGAACTGTCTTTTAAATGCAGAAAATAAAACACACAGGATTAGAAAGGAAACCAATTATGTTGAAATACAGTCATCAAAAATATGTATTTTTTAAAGTTGACAGACACCTAGGATAAGAACTCCTACGTCTAATCCAACACTCTCTTTTTAGAGATGGGGAAACTGAAGCCCAGAGTGCTGTCAATTATATTGAAATATTTATTAAAAAAAAAAAAACAAGTTCATGGACCCCAGGTTAAGAACCTCTTTGTCTAGTCCAACACTTAGATAAGAAAACTGAGGCACAAAGAGGTGATCCATTTACCCCAGTTTACCCCACATAGGGTCCTGAGACTCAAATATTTTTAAAAAATATTTTCTTTTCCCCCCAATTACTTGTAAAAACAATTTTTAACATTTATTTTAAAGTTTGAGTTCCAAATTCTATCCCTCCCTCTCTCCTCTTTTCCTCTCTGAGATGATAAGCAATCAGATATAGGTTATACATGTGCAATCATGTAAAACATATTTCCATATTAGTTATTTTGTGGAAGAAAACACAAACCAAAAAAAAGAGGAAAGAAAGAAAGAAAGAAAGAAAGAAAGAAAGAAAGAAAGAAAGAA
>NW_020954546.1:28371025-28453761 GCF_900497805.2 Vombatus ursinus
AAAGAAAGAAAGAAAGAAAGAAAGAAAGAAAGAAAGAAAGAAAGAAAAGAGATATAGTATGCTTTGGTCTGTATTCAGACTCCATCAATTCTTTCTCTGGAGACAGATAGCATTTTTCATCATGAGTCCTTTGGGATTGTCTTAGATCATTGTATTGCTGGGAATAGCTAAGTCGTTCACAGTTGTTCATTATACAATATTGCTGTTACTGTGTACAGTGTTCTCCTGGTTCTGCTCACTTCACTCTGCACCAGTTCATGTAAGCTTTTCCAGGTTTTTCTGAAGACCGCTTGCTCATCATTTCTTACAGCACAATAATATTCTATTATAATTATATACCACAACTTGTTCATCCATTCCCCAATTGATGGGTATCCCCTCAATTTCCAATTCTTAGGCACCACAAAAAGAGGTGATATAAATATTTTTGTACAAAGAGGTCCTGTCGCCCCCCCCCCCCTTTTAAAATCTCTTTGGGATACATATTTAGTAATAGTATTACTGGATCAAAGGGTATAGGCCTTTGGGCACAGTTCCAAATTACTCTCCACAATGGTTGGATCAATTTGGAACTCCACCAACAATGTGTTAGGGTCCCAGTTTTCTCACGTCCCCTCCAACATTTATCATTTTCCTTTTCCATCATATTAGCCAATCTGATAGGTGTGAGGTGGTACCTCAAAGTTGTTTCAATTTGCATTTCTTTAGTCAATAGTGATTTAGAGCATCTTTTCATATGACTATAGACAGCTTTGATTTCTTTGTTTGGCAACTCTCTGTTCATATACTTTGATCATTTATCAATTGAAGAATGACTTGTATTCTTATAAATTTGATTCGGTTCTCTACATATTTGAGAAATGTGGCCTTTATCAGAGATACTTGGTGTAAAATTTTCCTGCCATTTTTCTGCTTTCCTTCTAATATGAGTTGTATTGGTTATGTTTGTACAAAAACTTTTAAACTTAATTTAATCAAAATTATCCATTTTACATTTCACAATGTTCTCTATCTCTTGTTTGGTCCTAAATTCTTCCCTTTTCCATAGATCTGACAGGTAAACTATTTCCTGCTTCCCAAATTTGCTTATGGTGTCACTCTTTATGTCTAAGTCATGTACACATTTTGACCTTATCATAGTATACAATATGAGATGTTAGAGACCCAGGGCTCCCCCTCTCCCTTACAGCCTCTTCACTTGATATCTGCCAAAGGCTTTTGGATGATAGTGAAAATCAGGGACAACCATGATGGGGAGGAGAGGAAAGGAAAATCAAGAGCTTTAGAGAGGGAACCCAAACCCCTCTGAGGGAGGCTTAGGTGCTTAGGTAGGAGCAGGGATAAATATACTCCTGAGTCAGAGATTGTCTTGGGCCATGGCTTATTCATGGCTTAGCTATGGGATGAGATGGTGGGAGGTTTTATAGGTACAGCTGAGAGCAGATTAAGAAAGAGGGTTTCATTCAGTATCTTCAGGGACCACCACCTACAGAATCCAGTACTAAAGAACTGTGGCCAAACAAAGAATACTGTCTCTGGGGTGAGGGGAACCAGTAATAAAGAATCAATAAGAGTTGATATTTATAAAAGTAAGATTTGTAAAGCACTTTACATTTATTATCTCATTTGAGCCATGCAAGGAAAAATGGTTTCAAAGAGTGCCTTTAACAGTTATTCTCTGTAATGTTAGGCAAATTACTTTAACCTTCCTGGCCCTCAGTTTCCCCACTTGTAAAATAAAAGGGTTGGACCACAAGACCTCTGAGGGCCCTTCCCCTTCTATATCTATGTATGAGCCTAGGATTCTAAGTCACTTAACCTCTTCCTGCCTCAGTTTGCTCATCTGTAAAATAAAGGGGCTAGACTAAATATCCTCTGAGGTCCCTTCCAGCTAGATCTATGATCCTTTGATCTTTGAATAGTTTTGGGGGAAAGGTACTGCAGATTTTACTATCATTATTTTGCCGATAAGGAAACAGAGGGTGAGAGAGATTAAGCTGCTTGCAGGGGTCACACAGCCAGTCAACTCTCAAAGGCAGTATTCCTAGACCATCCTAGATTTGAAGTCCAGAACTCATAGGATTATCGATTTAGGGCCTGAAGGGATCTTAGAATTCATCTAGTTTGACCCCTTTATTTTACAAATGAGGAAACTGAGGACCATAAAGGTTAAGAGATTTGCCCAAGGTAGTAGGTAGTAAAGTCAGGATTTGAATCCACATCCAAGACTGTCCATTGTGTCACACCACCAAGCCATTGCCTTGCTGAATGTACCCATCTCCAACAGAACTGGCAGAACAGTCAGAAACCAATCATTCTCCATGTATTCATTCAAGAAACATTTATTTAGTGCCCACTAGGTGCAAGTCTATCTCAACAAACGTGTGCCTTCCAGTTCAATAGCTCTTTTTAATTTCTGATGTCATTCTACTTGTCTCCATCAGTCTCCTTAATTATTGAGGAAGATGACACTTTTCTAGTGAGTCATCAAACATTTATTAAGTGCTTACTGTGTCGCTGGCCAAAGACAAACAGTAGCTGCTTTCATGGGGCTCAAGGTTCTGAGGCTGAATTGGACCAGAGGTGACATTAGCACCTAATCCCCTCCCCTTATCACCAAGGTAGGACAAGCCATCTCAGTGCCTCGGAGCACCACAGTTAGGGGCCTGGCCAACCACCCAGTAATTGAGTCATCTGGAGGAAAACAAACAATGTGTAACAATAGAAATATCCATATTGAATAATCAGAGGCCCTACTGGGAGCTATGATTGATTAAAGGCCCTGGAAGCATGAAAGGCCTGAGGCACTCAGGTTGTCATCAGATAGATAATTAAGACAGGTTTCTGACGCTCTCATTATCTTCCTTGTTAATTAGTTTCTCTTCCCCACAGCCACAGCTTCAGTTTCCTGTCATTAGCAAAGCAATGCAATAAAACCAGGGAAACTTCTGAGAAGTGACCTCACATCAGTATCAGTGCCTAGCTTTTAATCAAGGGGGATTCTGGGACCTCAGGCCTGATGTGCGTTTGGGGACCCGGGAGGAGCAAAGCAAATCCCAGAGCCAGGGACTGCAGGGATTGGTGGTGAAAAGAGTCCTGGAGTTGGGATTAGAAGAACTGTGTTGGAATCACACAGGTAACTAGCGTTCTAGATAAGATCTATGAGAATCTGGGTGGGTATCACTCACACAGAGTGAAGAAGCTGGGGCCTGAGGCAGCTAGGTGGTGCAGTGGATAGAATTTTGATCCTGGAGTCAGCAAGTCCTGGGTTTGAATTCTGTCTAATCCTGTGTGACCTTGGGCAAATGATTTAACTTTCTCAACCTCAGTTTCTTCTGTAAAACAGAGATAATGGCACTTACCTCCCAGGGGTGTTGTGAGGATCAGATGAGCTTACACATGTAAATTGCTTTGCAAGCCTTAAAGCACTATATAAACGCTAGTTATTATCATTGTCATTATTATTGACAAAATGAAAAAAAAAAGTCCCTAACCTCGAGGATCTCAGTCTCGTAGGGCCAGGAGATGCTACCTGGGGGAGTAGGGTAAGGGATAGAGCCAGTTATTTCGACCTGAGGTGGTGTGGTATGGTGGGGAAAGGGTGCTGTATTTGGAGACAGAGGACCTGGCTTATCACGCTAGTTTTGCTCCTTTCTCCCCGTGTGGCCCGTGTGGAAGTGAAGGCAAGTCACTTCCTCTTTTTAGACCTCAGTTCCTCATCTACAAACCTCATCTGCAAAAAAGATGGCCTCTCAGGTCCTTAACTTTAAATCTATCAGTAAGGAGTAAAGATGTAAAGTCTGTTCCAAGGAAATTGCCTAAGGGAAATCATGAATGTCTTTTTTGCAGAGGTTAAGGGGGATAGCACTAGAATTTCCAAACATTGCAAAGACTCCTTAGCCAAGCAAACAAAATGCTTTTTTAAAATAAATTTTTATTGAACTTTTTTTTACACCAACAAAATTTCTCCCAGTATCCTCCTCTCCCCCATTCTCTCTCTCTTTCTCTGTTTTGTTTTTTTTTTGTTGGTGAGGCAATTGGGGTTAAGCGACTTGCCCAGAGTCACACAGCTAGTGAGTGTTATGCTCTGAGGTCAGATTTGAACTCAGGTCCTCCTGACTCCAGTGCCAGTGCTCTTTCCACTTCACCACCTAGCTGCCCCTCCCCCATTCTCTTTAAAGATTAAAAAAAAAGAGAGAGAGAGGAAAATTTGCAAAACTGATCAACATATCACAAAAGTCTGAAAATACGTTCATTGTACCACACTGGTGGACCTATCAAATCAATCAATCAACATTTATTAAGCACTTATTATTTGCCAAGCACTGTACTAATTGCTCAGGGATACAAAAAGGCAAAAGACACCTCTCGGCCTTGAGAAACTTACAATCTAATGACCTTTTACTTCTAGAAAGAGATGGGGGTAGGGAATAGCTTCTCCTATTTCTTCTTTTGAACCATGTTTGTCCTTTATAATTTTGCAACATTCAATTTAGATTTTTATGTATATGTGTGGTTATTTCCATTTGCATTGTAATCATTGTGTATGTTATTTTCTTGTCTCTGATTCTTTTATGGAGATTTTTTCATCCTTCTCTGTATTCTTCATATTTGTCATTTCTTACAGCACAGTAAGATAATATGTAAGTAAATATCCTTTGCATATAGGCACAATTTGTTTAGCCACCCCCCAATTAATGGGCATTGACTTTATTGCCAATTCTTTGATATCACAAAAAGTGCTGCTATCAATATTTTGGTGTATATGAAGATTTTTTCTTATTAATGGCCTTGGGGCATAAGCCTATTAGTGGAATCTCTGGGTCAAAGGGTATGGCCATTATAGTCACTTTCTTAGCATAATTCTATATTGCTTTCCAGAATGGCTGTACTGATTCACAGCTCCACCAATAATGTACCAGCATACCTGTCTTTCCACAACCTGCCAACATTAACAATTCATATATAAATATAGATACAGATATATATGTAGCATGTGTATGTATGTATGTTCTGTTAATATATCTTGGATACCAAATCTTCTTTTTTTCTTTTTTTTTTTAGGCAGTTGGGGTTAAGTGACTTGCCAAGGGTCACACAGCTAGTAAGTGTCAAGTGTTTGGTCTGATTTGAACTCAGGTCCTCCTGACTTCAGGGCTGGTGCTCTATCCACTTCACCACCTAACTGCCCCAATACCAAATCTTTATCTGAGGAATATGATATTAAGATTTTTCCTCCATTCAACAGTTTCTCTTCACATACTAGGTGCACTAATTTTGTTGAGAAGCATTTCAAGTCATCTGCTTTATCTTTTGTAATTGCCTCTATCCTTTGTGTGGTTAAGAATACATCGCCTATCATCAAGTACTTCTCTTCTAATTTTTTTAATAGTATGGTGTTTAATGTGAAGGTCATGTATCCATTTAGATTGTAGAATGTAGAACGTGTTGGTCTAACAGAGTGCTTGTTGAATAGGGCGGGCTAACAGAGGAAGGTTAATCAGGTATCTAGCAATTCAGTATCATACAATAATACAGCAATCATTAAAACCTACTGTATGCACTGCACTGAAAATTGAATAAGACCTGAAATGGAGATCAGGGCCAAAGATCTCTGTCCCCAGAGGTATTTTTCAACACAGAAGCAGGCATTTTGTCCTAAAACCAGTTGGTCTCAAGTATAATAAATAACACCTTGTGCTCAGACTATGGACCATTTTCTCATGAATTCTGGTTTTGGTGCTGGCAACATCTTGTTGTTTGGTCTTAGGCTACTTATTTGCCCTCTCTGGGCCTCACTGTCCCCACCTCTGTAAGGTTCTTTACAGGTCTGACAATCTACAATCTGAACTTTGCAGCTGACAGCACAGACTTGGCTCCACATAATCCATTCTTGCATGATAGAAAAGCCCCAAATCGATTTCATAGAGAGGTTGAGGCACATGGACTCAGGATGGGAGGAGATGGGAGCCACCTATAATACTAGGCAACTATGGAGGAGAGTAGACTGTCACATGCATTTTCAAGCGTCTGATCTTCCTGGCAAAAGAAAAGAAAGATTTTACTCATCCCCTTCCCCTAACTAAGATGAAAGCAACACTTCTCTTCTTCTGCCTCTGCTTTATAGATTTAGTGAGTCATAGAAAATGTTTGGTAAGGAAAAAACCTCTGGTTTCTCACTATTTCTTGACACCTTCTGGGTTCGGGCGAATGAGTAAAACCATTGTTTGCCAAAATGGCTCCCACTATCACCAACGGCACTCTAGCCTGTAGCCAATAAGCCTGGCCAAGACCTTACAAACCAAAGCTTCACAGCCACACTCTTGAGAGCACTTCTCTTCAAAGTCTGATGTATAAAGGTGCCTGGCAGCTGGACCTGGCGTGGAGCCAGGAAGACCGGGGTTCAAATCCTGTCTCCTACCTACCTGCAGGTCCAGTGCTTTATCCATTGTGCCACCCAGCTGTTTTTCAAGTCTTTGTTACTTGCCAGTAACCATGCCACTTCCCTACCATGGAACCCTCCTTTAAACTAAGGAGAAATACTTAAACAAAAGTGGACATCAACCAAGTCTGCCAGTGAACGCAACATCCTGTACCAGTAGTCACACAGCCATCATGGAGACAAGGGTAGTCATGTGTGATTAGGATAGGCCACATCATTGAGCTGAACTCTGCTATACTGCAGTGTAATTTTCCTCTGCATTACGATGGTCACTGGATATATTGTCATTGGTTCTTCATTCTGCATCCTTCCATCCAGTTCTTCCCAAACTTCTCTGAATTCCTTGTATCCACCATTTCTATGGCACAGTAACATCCCATTGCATTCATATGTTTGTTCAGCCACTCCCCACTTTGTTTCTTGGTTTTTTTTTCTGCCATGAAATGTGCTGCTATCAATATTTGAGCATCTATGGGAACTCCCTCTTTGACTGACCTCTTTGGGGTCTATGTATGTGTACACCTCTCTCCTTCCTCAAATATTGGATCCAGAATGTAAACTTTATGAGGACAGGGGCTATTTGATTCTTATCTTTGTATCTTGGGATACACAGGACTTGGCACACTGTAGGAGTTTAATAAATGCTTGTTGAATCAACTTAATGCTCTGAGTTGCCAAAGGGCACCTTTATACATCAGACTTTGAAGAGAAGTGCTCTCAAGAGTGTGACTGTGAAGCTTTGGTTTGTAAGGTCTTGGCCAGGCTTATTGGCGACAGGCTAGGGTGCCGTTGGAGATAGGGGGAGCCATTTTGGCAAATAATGGTTTTACTCATTCGCCCGAACCCAGAAGGTGTCAAGAAATAGTGAGAAATCAGAGGTTTTTTCCTTAACAAACATTTTCTATGACTCACTAAATCTATAAAGCAGAGGAAGAAGAAGAAGGATGCTTCCTTGTCCCTTGGGAAATGCAAATCGGGTGGTAGCCTCCCTCAGCTTTCTGCCCTCTGGGACAGTCATGCTCCAGGAAGGGAAGGCACTAGGAGATAACTAGTCTCCTTCATTTTTCTGGTTGGAAAAACAGGGTCCCCAAAACTTGAAAGGACTTTCCCACCTTTGTCACCCAGTGACAAAGGCCAGATTGTCTGTAGAATCCCTGCCTCCTGTCTTGTTTGGTGTTTGTGTTACAAGGTGCCTCTTTCAATCAGCAGGGATTTTAATTTGTGCTTTGCATCTCCTGACGCTAGCAGAATTAACTCTCTCTCAGGATTTCTTCTGAGTCATTTCTGAACTAGAAGCTCCTTGGTGGCCGCTAGGCGGTGCTATAGTGCATAGAATGCTAACCCTGGAGTCTGAAAGACCTGAGTTCAAATCTAACCTCAGATACTTACTAGCTGTTTGACCCTGAGCAAGTCACTTAACTTGTCTGCCTCAGTTTCCTCAGCTGTAACAAGGGGATAATAACAGCACTTACCTCCTGGGGTTGTTGTGAGGATTAAATGAGATAGTATTTGTAAAGCCCTTGCCACCTTACTGGAACATAGTTGGTGTTTAATACATGCATGTTCTCCCCTTATTGCTGTTATTCAGTAGTTTTCGGTTATGTCCCATTCTTGGTGAGCCCATTTGGGGTTTTCTTGGCAAGGATACTAGAGTGGTTTGCCATTTCCTTAAACCCTTCCCGAAGCTTACTGTCATACTCACGTCATAAGAATTTGGATCTTTTTATGTGTAAGTTATGATTGCATTCTGAACTACTGCAAATGGCAAATGTGGCTGGCTAACGTTGACATCTATCACATTAATTGCCTGGAAAGGCCAGCAGTGGTATGCTTACACAGCTAAAACTGGTCTCAGTTGACTGGCTAATGTTAATTTCCCCTTAATCCTCCTCTTTAATGCTGTCCTTCCTCAAACTACTGTCTGTTGTTGTTGAATTGTTTTTCAATCATTTCCAACTCTTCATGATCCCATTTGGAGTTTTCTTGACAGAGATACTGGAGTGGTTTGCCATTTCCTTCTCCAGCTTATTTTAACAGCTGAAGAAATTGAAGCAAACAAGGTTAAGTGACTTGCCCAGGGTCACCCAGCTAGTAAGCGTCTGAGGCTAGATTTGAACTCAGGAAGAAGTCTTTCTGACTCCAGCTACAGCACTCTACCCACTGCTCCACCTAGCGGCCAAACTGCTATAATTTGTTGTCTGAGTCCATATTAGATCCCTCTAGTTTGTAGTGGATTGTAAACTGGTTGAGAGCAAGGATTGGTTCATTTTTGACTTTGTATCCAGAGATACGCAACACTTTGCACGGAGTGGGTGCTACATAAATGCTTATTGCATTCACTTGTGCCATTTAATGCTCAGAATAGATATTTTCTCATTTAGTTTCGCTGCTTAACCAAGTATTTTGGTTAATGTTGAGGTTAGCCAGTTACCCAACATAGCAGCGACTCGTACATCGCCCAGTCTCTTAGCGAGTGGTAGACTTTGCCAAGCTGTACGTTCAGTGTGCCTGTTACATAGTGCCATTGTGAAAACAGGTTAAAGCAGCTACCTCTTACAATACGGCACTAGGATCTTCATCATCTGTAACTCTCAGGGGCTTTCTGCCTTTTCTGCAACTTCTGCTGGGCAAAATGCCTGCTCTTCAACATTCCATTAGTGTTTATCTTTGGCATCTATAAAGTCGGTGGGAGGTAGGCTCGCGTCACAACAGCCAAATCACATCAATGAAGTGAAAAGAATTCATCCCAGTGACTTGCCTCCTGAAGATAGATCTCTCTGCAGAGAACTGCTAAAACAAGTGTTTTGGCATTTTATTCATTATTGTTCCCCCTGGAAGGGAGAGCCTGGAAATCTACATAAGAAAAAAAAAAAGCTAACTAAACTATAAAGGAATGAGCCTTGGCCCGGGGATCGGAAAGCCTGGGTCTTCCTACCAATTCTACCATTAATGAGTAGTATGACCTTGGGTAGGTAAATCAGTTTGTTTCTTTGGGACTCAATTTTTTATTCTGTAAAATGAAGGCGTTCGATTAAATCGGAGGTTATTTACCTGGGGTCTGTGAATATGTTTTTTTTTTAATTTTTAATAATAAATTTATTTATTTTTAGGTTTTAACATTCACTTCTATAAGATTTTGAGTTTTAAATTTTCTCCCTCTTCTTCTCCTCCCCCCTCCCCAAGTTGGCATGCAATCTGATATAGGCTCTACTTAGAGATTCATATTAAACATATTTTCACATTAGCCATGATGTAAAGAAGAATTAGAACTAATGGGAGGAACCAGGAGAAAGAAGAAACAAAGCAACAAAAGAAAAGGAGAGCAAATAGTATGCTTCCATCTGCATTCAGACTCCATAGCTCTTTCTCTGGATGTGGATAGCATTTTCCTTCGTGAGTCTTTTGGAGTTGTCTTAGATCCTTACATTGATGAAAAGAGCTAAGTCTACCGAAGTCAGTCATCAAACAATGTGACGGTTACTGCATACAATGTTCTCCTGGTTCTGCTCATTTCACTCAGCATCAGTTCCTAAAAGTCTTTCCAGGTTTTTCTGGTCTGCCTGCTCATCATTTATTATAAAACAATAGTATTCCATTACATTCACATGCCACAACTTGTTCAGTCATTCCCCAAATGATGGACATCCCCTCAATTCCCAATTTTTTGCCACCACAAAAAGCTGCTATCAATGTTTTTGTACATGTGGGTCCTTTTCCTGTTTTTATGATATCTTTGGGATACAGACCTAGAAGTGGTATTGCTGGGTCAAAGGGTATGTACAATTTTATAGCCCTTTGGGCATAGTTACAAATTACTCTCCAGAATGGTTGGATCAGTTCACAACTCCACCAACAATGCATCAGTGTTCCATTTTCCCCACATCTTCTCCAGCATTTATCATTTTCCTATTTTGTCATGTTGGCCAATCTGATAGGTGTGATGTGGTACCTCAGAGTCGTTTTGATTTGCATATCTCTAATCAATAGTGATTTAGAGCATTTTTCATATGACTATAAATAGCTTTAATTTCTTCCTCTGAAAACTTCCTGTTCATATCCTTTTGCCATTTATCAATTGGGGAATGACTTGCATTCTTATAAATTTGATTCAGTTCTCTATATATTTGAAAAATGAAGCATTTATCAGAGACCCTGGTTTAGAAATTGTTTCTCAGCTTTCCACTTCCCTTCTAATCTTGGTTGCATTGACTGTGTGCAAAAATTTTTCAATTTAATGTAATCAAAATCATCCATTCTGCATTTCATAATGTTCTCTATCTCTTGTTTGGTCATAAATTCTTCCCTTTTCCATAGATCTGACACTGATCTTTGCTCTTCTAGTTTGCTTATAGCATCAGTCTTTATATCTAAATCATGTATCCATTTTGACTTTATCTTGGTATAGGGTGTAATATATTGGTCTATACCTAGTTTCTGCCATACTCTTTTCCAGTTTTCCCAGCAGTTTTTGTCAAATAGTGAGTTTTGATCCCAGAAGCTGGAGTCTTTGGATTTATCAAATAGTAGATTACTATAGTCATTGACTGTTCTGTCTTGTGTACCTAAACTATTCCACTAATCCACGACTCTGTTTCTTAGCCAGTACCAATTAGTTTTGATGATTACTGCTTTATAATACAATTTAAGATCTGGTACAGCTAGGCCACCTTCCTTTGCATTTCTTTTCATTAATTCCCTTGATATTCTGGACCTTTTGTTATTCCAAGTGAATTTTGTTATTGTTTTTTTCTAGCTCTATAAAATAATTTTTGGTAGTTTGATTGGTATGGCATTGAATAAGTAATTTAATTTAGGTAGAATTGTCATTTTTAGTATATTAGCTCAGCCTACCCATAAGCAACTGATATTTTTCCAGTTATTTAGATCTGACTTCACTTGTGTGAAATATGTTTTGTAATTGTGTTCACATAGTTCCTGAGTGAATGTTTTTTTAATATTTAATAGAAGTCAGTTTTCCCTAATTTTATTATTTAGTAATATAACCAACAATTAATATTTAATTACAAACAAGTTTTAATACTACAATAAATTACAAATAATAAAATTTCAATATAATTAAGTTTTCTTTGCAATCCTATGTGTTTTATTTTATGCATTTAAAAGAGAAGAGGTCTCTGATACAAAGGAAATTCTTGGTTAGATGGTCTCTAAGGTACCTTTCATTAACAATCTAGCATTGTAGGTTGTGGCCTAGTAAGTAGAGGCAGTCAGGGAGAGGTGGGTTCAAGTCCTGTACAGAGCTTGTATTATCTGTGTGACCCTGAGCAAGTCAAGGCCTTGGCCTCTGATACATGTGGCTATATGAATCCGGGCACATTACTGATCTCTGTAAAACCATAAAATGCAGAGCAGTGGCCAGTCAGAATTGGTAGCGGGAGTTTCTTTTCCGTGAGCCCATGGATTCCCAGGTCTACACCAAAAAAAAAAAAAAGTTGTGAAAGTTATGGTTAAATTCTGAACTACTGGTAATATCAACCAAAGCTAATTTCTATTGGAATCTGGCCCATTCATTGACTGGAAAGGTCAGCACTTCTATGCTGAGATGGATGATGGTGGTCTCTGTAGGTAACTGGCCAATGTTAACTTTTCTCTGAGTTCCCCAAACTACTTTGCATCTATGAATCTGTGTTTATATTGAATTTCCCTTGTAGAATGTCATCTCCTTGAAAGCAGGGACTTTTATTTCTGTCTTTGTATGCCACCTTACCCAGCACACAGTAGGCCCTGAGTCAGAGCTTGTTGGATTGAGGCTAAGGTTATGAAAAGAAGACCCAGAGCGCTGGAAGGCTTCCAGCTCCCCTTCAGCCCCGATGCCCGAAGGCTGGGCTGAGCCCAGGGACTCTAGAACCAGCGACTATGAAGCCCCAGGAGGAGCCAGCCTCTGGTAACGGCAGCACTCACCACATCCGCTGCACCGCTGCAGCCCCACCCCTCCCAAGCCACATTCAACATTCCCCTACCCGGTCTAGCCTCCCAGCTTTCTTCACAACACCTCCAACTCCCGGCATAAAGGCACTGAACCCTCCCCCACCAACACCTTTCTTCTCTCCTCTTTTCTCTTCCTCCTTCTCCTCCTCCTTTCTCTATCTCTCTCTCTCTCTTTCTCCCCCATCCCCCTTCCTTTATCTCTCCTCTTCTTTCCTCTCTCCCCTCCTGTCCCCCACCATCATAATTTCAAGTCAAGGCTGATTCCATTAGTACCACTCCCCAGTAACCACCATTACTCAGTTAAGGACAGTCAAGCTCTCAGCGGAGATCATACCCTATGGCCACAAGGAAGGAGGAAGGAATAAAGACATTTCCACGAGCTATAATTGTTTCAAGGGGCCCACAGGGAGCTCTGCCACTGTGTTCTCTGGCGCTTCTGTGGCCACAACTGGTGTTTTGCTTGGGGCAGCTGCTGGCCTTAAGCATCTAAGACGTCCAGATGATCATTAGCTTTCAATGATTCCTGAACACATTCTGCTCAGGAGTCAAACTAACCCCGATTCCTCTTTTTCTCTTACCCAGACTGTCATTGTTTTGCCAAATGGTGGCCCACAGTATGTCCTAAGCCTAAGTAAGTCAGCAGCTGGAAGGGACCTCCGGGCTATCCAATTCAAGGCCTCATTTTACAGAGGAGAAAACTGAGGCTGATGACAGTATGCCTTGTTCATGGCCACAAAAGTAAGAAGGATCAGAGGTAAGATTTGAACCCAGAACCTCTGACTCCCCAGCCAGGGCTCTTTCCACCATACCACACTGCCTCTTGCCATCTTAGCCCTCACTTGACTAGTTGCCTGGTTTCTGCCTAGTCCCCAGGGGGCTCTGGAAGAGCCCTCACAGCTAGGCTCTTTCTGCTTCAAGGCAATCCTTTTACTTTTTCCTGATTGACTCTCCTTGCCCCTCCCCACAGGGTGTGTTCCAAACCTTCTCTTCATTCCTCAAGCCACCTATACCAACCCAATTCTCTTTCTTCTAAGCAGAAACCCTTGCCCCATACATCTCTGAAAAAAGTGAGGCCATCCATCTCCTCCTCAGCTCCACACCTGAAACCATTCCAACATCACACCTCTCTCCAGAATCCAGGGAAGAGGAGTACCTTCTTGCCACCAGCAACCCCTCTACTTGTGCCCTTGACCTGAGCCCCTCTATCATCCTCCAAGAGCCTGTCCTTCAATGATGCCCTTTCTCCCCCCAATTTTCAATCTCTCCTTATCCACTGGCTCCTTCCTAAGCCCCTCTATCATCCTCCAGGAGCCTGCCCCTTCAATGATCCCCTTTTCCCCTCTAATTTTCAATCTCTCCTTATTTCCTGGGTTATGAAGCATTACTGCTTACAAATCTGCCCAAGTCTTTGCCATGAAAAAAACCTTTCCCTTGATCCTACCATCCTCTCAAGCTATATCATCTTACACCTTTCCCGTCACAGCCAAACTCCTAGAAAAACCTGGCTGCAGTAATTTCCTCCACCCTTTCAGCTCCCACTCATTCTTTAGTCCTCTGCAATCTAGCCTCAGTGGTCTCTCCAAGATGACCAGTGATCTTTCATTTGCTAGACCGAACGTCCTTTTTTGTCTTTCAAGTTTTCTCAAGTGTTCGGCAACATGGGATGCTGGTGAGCACCTCTCCTCCCAAACACTCTCTCTTCCCTGGCTTTTCCTAACACTGATCTGGCTTGGTTCTCTTTCCACCTACCAGATGGGCACTTCTCAATCTCCTTTCCTGTACCATTATCTATAGCTGTGAGTGTCTGACATGACTCTGTCCTGGGCCCTCTTCCCTACACTCTCTTTCTTACTGATGGGCCCGCATGGATGGGTTCAGGTAGAACACCTCTATGAGGACTGCTTCTAGATCTACATATATAGGCAAAGCCTTTCTCCTGAACTCCAGTCCCATGCCGCCATACTGAATCTCTCCAACTAGATGACCCATAAGGATCTCTAACTCAACATACCTCAAATAGAACTCATCTTTCCCTCAAACTTTCCCCTTTTCCTAATTTCCTTGTCTTTTCCAAGTCACCCAGGTTTAAAAGCCCAGTCATCCTTGACTCCTCTCTCTCTCCCTCTGCCCCTCCACATTCACTCAGTAGCCAGGCCTATAGTCCCTCTCCAGTATCTCCCCAGTAGGAATCTATCTCCTTCTCCCCACTCCCGAGGCCACTTTAGTTCATCATCTCCTGCTGGAGACTATGGCATCTGCCTCCTAATTGGTCTCCTTGCCTCCTCTTCCTTTCCCCTCCATTCATCCTGCCTTTAAGTCATACCAACCAGGTGACCCTGAGTAAGTCACTGAACCTCTATGGGCCTCAGTTTCCTAATCTGTAAAAATAAGGGGATTGGTCTAGACAGCCTCTGAGGTCCTTTCCAAATCCAAGTCCATGATCCTTTTTAACTGTGTAGGTTCTGCAACTTGGACAGGCTGGGTGATTTGCCAGGGATCACCCAGTCAGTATGAGTCAAATGCAGCACTTGAACCCAGATCCTCTTGGGCCCAATACTTCACTACTCTACCTGCTTGACTATTTGTGTAAACGCTGTTTTATAGCATTTACAGCTTTAGCTGACTTCCTTCTGCCACCCTCCTGTTTGTTCAGCTTTTTTCAGTTGAGTGTGATTCTTCCTGACTCCATTTGGGAGTCTATGCTAAGTCCTGTGGATATAGATACAAAAGTGAAACAAATCAAAGAGCTTACATTTTGGGAGGGGCAGGTAATATGTACACAAAGGGCATAGCACGTCCCATCCCCTCAAAGCAGGAGGCCACCCCCCCCCCCCCCCCCCGCCCCAGTAATTCACGGTGATCTGGTGAGGGGATGGCCTAATGACTGAGTGGAGTTATTAGGAAAGGCCTCTTTAAGGAGGTGTCATGTGAGCTGAGCCTTGACCCCGGCAAGGGGTTCCAAGATTCAGAGGTGAGAAGGGAAAACACGGGGCCAGGGGACTGAGTTTGGCAGAGGCATGAATGGAGGCAGAAGATGACGCGAGGAATCTATTTTTTTTTTAACAGAAAGGCAACGGGAAGTTTCTTGAGTTATTAATCTATGACACAAGATTAGGGAGGTCAGTTGCTTACTGTTTTTTGCTTGTTTTTAAGATGCTCAGCAAAGGAACGAAAGGATCGGATTCTTTTCTGGATTATGCGAATCCCTAGGTCTTTTAAATGGTATGGATAATTGAGAGTCGAGTGTATTTCGTGGTGGGTTTTTTTTTCCCCCTTTGTAACTTCTAAGTCAGGAAGACTTTGGATCAAAGTCCTGCCTGACACTGATGGGCAGTCATACTGACACCGTGGCTAAATCATTTAAAGCCTCGGTGCCCCCAAACAATTCTCTAAAGACTTCCTAGTAGAGCAGGTTCTGGTCTACACTAGTGGAGGGGATTTCCTCACTGGGAATTCCTTACACAGGTGAAATCAGAACTGGTCTCCTCTTCCCCCCCTCCCCCGACTTAAAAACAAACTAATATTCGAAGATCACAGACTGGTCGAACTAGGAGGGACTTCAGCGATCCTTCTCATTTTATTACAGAAAAGGAAACTGAGGCTCGGAGAGAGGGAGGTGATTTGCCTTAGCCAGCCGGGGGCAGAGCAGGGCGGGGGAATAAAGTCCCAGTCTCTTGCCTCCCAGGCCCGCGGTGTTTTCATTTCCCGGCGCCTGCAGCCTCTCTTCGGGCCCCAGCCGTAGGAATTCTGCAGATGCAGGTAACGCGAAAATAACAAGGCGTGGTTTTCTCCGCAGAGCCGAGGCACTTTTACTGGGAACTGCATGCGGACAAAAAGGGGTTTTGCAGAGGACTCGCCTGACAAATAGGTACTGATGGGGGTGGGATGGAGGAGGGGCCGGGAATTAACTTTCCAGTGCAGTTCTCCGGCTCGGGCCACTCTGCTTGAGTCCAAGCCCCGAGCTCCACCCCCGGGGCGCGCTCCTGGCCACTTAAGCCCCGCCCCCGCCCGGCAGTCAGCCTGGGGCTACGCAGTCACCTGCCCCCCCCCCCCCCCGGGTCCCCAGGGTTGCCAGCAGTCCTTACCTGGGGCTGGCCCGCTCACCTGAGCCCCGCCCCGCCCGCCTCTAGACTCCAGGCGCTCCGCTCTTCGCTACTCGCTCAGGGGCCTCCCACCCAGGGGGCGTTCGGAGGCCACGCCCCTTTCGAATCCCAACACCCCAGCGCCCTGTGATGTCACAGAAGCTTTGATACAAAGAAACCTTCGGCCCACGCGGGTCGCCCCAGCAACGGGAGAGGGTGGGGGCGGGGCCGGGGCCGTCGCCGCCGCCGCCGCTGCCTTCAACTGTTGCGGAAAGGACTGGGAAGAGTAGAAGGAGGAGGAGCCGGAGAAGGGAGAAGCGGGGGGGAGATTGTTCCAGGCTGGACGCGCGGCATCCTTCTCCTCCTGGCACTGCCGGGGCTGCCTCCTGCCTCCGGGGCCGCGGAATGCGCTCGCCCCGAGCTCCTCCGAGCCAGGTAAGGCGGCCTGGGGCAGCGCCGGGCTTGGGGGCTGACTGAGCGCCGTGGGACCTCCGGGGAGCGGCGGCGGCGGGGTACACCCTGCCCGGCCCGGGGGTCCCCGAGCGCCCGCGGGGGGCGAGAAGTTCCTGGTTCGCTTACAACTTCTGCAGTCTGGCATCGCGGGGACGCTCGCTGCCCTCCCTGGCCGGGAGCCCGCCCCTTGCCGGGGTGAAGTTGCTTCCTTCCCTCTCCGGCCGGCCTGTACTAGCTGCCCTGGGGTGGCCGTTGGGCACGGTCCGGTCGGAGCCGGCTTAGGGTCAGATTGCTTGACTCCGAGTTTGCCCAGGTGCTGGGCGCGGGATTTGCCCCGAGCCTGCCTCGGCCAAGCTGGTCTACCCCCTGCCGAAGCTTTTTCGGGGGGTGGGGGGAGGAGAAAACACCCCCCCTCGCCTCCCCCATTCCACTCTCGTGCGCGGGGCAGCACTAAGGAAGAGGTAGCCCTGTAGACAGCAGGGGCCCGGCCGTGTCTCTTTGTGGATTAGAGCATGGGGGCTCGGGATGTGTGTCTGTGTGTGGGGAATGTATATTGTGGAGAAGAAACAGCTAGAGAGAGTACTCTTAGATACCCCTAACCCCCCCCCCCTCCCCTCTCCACACACACTGAACACCCTTCTAAAGTGTCCGCGTCCTTGAAAAAAAGTCACATTTTTCCTGTGAGTATGTAGAGGGTTGGTTTGAAATGACCCGCCTCTCATCACCCCTTACACAGACCCCAGTGTCTGGTAGTAGAAAATCCTCACTTAATCCTGGGGAAGAGGGCCCCTAGCCCTCCTAACAGCTAAGCCCCCTTCTACCGCCCCCCCCCCCCCCCATTCACCTGCCTGGTATCTTGCCCCGGGCCGTGGTAAAGAGCAGCCGCTGAATGAAATGCTGGTTGGTTGATAGGTGTGTTGAATGAATCATTGTGGATTGACCAGGGTTGCTCTTTGCAGCTTCGTTTACCAGTAACTCGTTTTAATTTCTGCCTCTTTTTATCGTTGCATCCTATTAAATACCTTCTGTGTGCAAGACATTGTGAAATATGCTGGAGACGTTTTTGTTGTTGTTGTTATTATTTTCTTTTATTTTTTGCCCAGAACCTGTGGTTTCATTGGTAGAGAGTGAAGGCGATCGGTTGCTATTGAGAAATGAAATCACTTGGTCAGGGTCATATAACCTGTATGTGTCGAGAGTTGAGACTTGAACCTAGGCTTCCTGACTCGGTCACGGTCTCTATCCATTCCCACTGTGCTGGACAGGATTACACCCCATGCCGCCCCTGTGCTCATTTACATCCCACAGTAGGGGTGGGGGGGGTGGGGCGATGTAAAGATATTTACATAGAAAAATAAACATTATGTAATCTGGGAAGGGAGAGACCCCTAACAACTAGAGAGATGAGCAAAGTCTTCTCGAAGATGTAAGAGAGGAGGAGAGACCCTAGCAAAGGCATCTTTTCTCCTGTGGATTAAATATGTCTCTGTGGCAAGCTTCTGCCCCACCTTGAGTGCTTTGAAACTGGCAGGTTTCCTGTGGCAACATGCAGCTCCCTCACTCTTTCCACGGAGGTGATCTCGGAGGGACCAGAAAGGAGAGGGGAAAATTGATTGTCTCACTAATAGACTTCCAAGTGTCCAGTGACAATTTTTGTTCCAGTCCTTTGGTGTTTCTGTTTCTGATTTCTTAGGTGCAGATTGGATATTAGCAGACCTGTGTTCCTGGCCGTCTTCTTGGAGTCTGACCTTGAGTAGTCTCTGCCCAGCGTCTCAGAGATGTTTTTGTTCTAAGGCTCGAAGTAGATACTGTAGACAATATGTAAAAACATGTTGTAATTCAGAGAGATAGGGAAACACAAGATGCTGTTGCTACTGGGAAAGGTAGGCAGACTGCCTCATTCTTCAGACACTAGCTATGTGTGATCTGGGCAAGTGACTTCGCCTCTCAGTCCTTCTCCCCCCTGCCTTTCCCCATCTGTAAAATGGGCCTAAAAATGCTTTCACTACCGACCTAGATGGGTTGTTGAGAGGAGAGCTCCCTAAAGTGTTACAGAAATGAGTTGTTGACTGGAAAGTGCGTTAAAGTGTTAGAGAAATGAGTTATTACTAACATTTGGTTAGGAGGTTAGGAGAGTGAGCAGCTCACCAGTAGGTAGCCCCTAACCCTGTGCTTCTGATCTGAGTGTGTCACTCACCCCCCCACCTTGCTGTTCAAAGTCATCTCCTCCAAATCATTTAACATCAGTATCTTAATTTTCCTATGGAAAGAGAGTAACTGCTTGGCCTCAGTTCAGTTATGAGATAACTTGGGTGACAGGGATTAGGACCAAATTTTCAGCCTGTTCCTTGTTAAAACCTGGTATTTACTAAGCACTTACTATGTGCTCAGTAAATAAGTACCTACTATGTGCCGTGGACTGGGAAGTTGGACACATGGCGGGATCATGGACATAGAACAGAAAAGGATCTTAGATGCCAGCTAATTAGTCCAAGCCCCTCACTTTACAGACAGGAAACTGAGGTGGGGGTGGGGGTTAAGTAGGCCTTTCCCTGTATGCCTGCTGGCTAATCTGAGTGGTATTAAACATTGGAATTTTCATGGAAGAAAATCTCTCCATCTCCTGTGCCTCCCCTCTTCTTTCTTCTGCATATCTTTGTCCCCACCATGTGTTTGCTTAGATCCTTAGAGACCTGTGGCCTCTGGCTCCCTTATTTTCCCAGAGCCATTAATCTTTACAGAGACCAAAGTTGACCTGAGGGCCAGGGCCTCAGGTCGGATCACAAGGCTCCAGCTTATTTCTGGTTGTCTGGAGATTTGATGTTCTCTTGATAGAAGCAGGTGACTGCCGGGGCCTTGGTTCTGTGCCTGTCAGGCTGTCTGGGCTGTGATTTCTGTCTCTTAGGACAAGCATTCTTAGAGACCAAGGGTCCTTCCACTTTAAAAAAAAAATTTTGACAACTGTATTTTATTATAACTGGTTTCCTTTGTAACCCTGTGCAGTGTACATTGAAAAACATGATTCTGAGAGGGAGCTGTAGGGTTTGGCAGATCGTCATTACCACACAGGAGGTTATGAGCCCCCGTTTTAGTGTGTCTGATTATCACGAGGGATACTGCAACATTTCCAAAAACTCCCTCCAAAATAGAATTGTAGGTTCCTTCATCTGGGAAAATACACAGTATTTCAAAGAATAGGTGAAGGTGGAGTGGGAGAGCTGAGTTTCATCAGGGGTATGAAATAGCAGACAAGTTGTCAAAAGTGGGAGCTCCTAGACAGTCTAGGAAAGCCAGTGGACAAAAGTTGTGTTCTTCCTGGCTGTGAGAGCCTGCCTCCGGGACCCTGATGGATGCATGGTGTTACCAGTCAGTGAAAGCTTAGATATGGGTTTGTTGGAAGACCTGGGTTTGAATCCTACTTGGATGCTTGCCACCTGTATGACCAAGTCCCGGAACAGCTCTTGGCCTTGGTTTCCTCATCTGTAAGATGAGGGGGCCACAGTAGGTGATTTTCAAGTTTCTTTTCACCTCTCGGAGATCCTGTAACATGTGCAGGTGAAGTAGTTCGAGGAGAGAACTTGGGGTTTTGCCCCTTTGGTGCCTTCCATGTCCATCATTATGTGTTTTGGGTTGAGTTCTTTTTGTGGAAGGGGTATATATGTATGTATATATATGTGTGTGTGTATATATATATATGCGTGTATATATGGTATATAAAATATAAATTAATATATACATATTTAATTTCTATTTACTATATAGATCTATCTATATCAATATCTATGTCTGCCTAGTGATATATTTCTCTATCTCTCCAAAGCCTTAATAAGTTAAAACTGCACTGCATTTGAAACAGCTTGTCTGTCTCCTGTATTTATCTATGAATGTATCATTTTTCCCTGTTAGAATATGATCTCTTGGAGGGAAGAGGCCATCTCATTTTTTTTCCACTTTGCATTCCCAGCTCCTGGCACATGATAGGTGATTAATAAGTACTTGTGAGTAGGGATTATTTCATTCTTTGTGCTTGTATCCCCAGCTTAGCACAGTGTTTGGAACATAGTAGGCACTTGTTGATAAAATATTTGTTGATTGATTGATGGTTGAGTTGATTTGGAGTTTAGCAAGGAGTATTAGGGTTTATGAGAAACTGGGCCATGTTGAAGCATGTGTGCCATTCTCCAGTATAGTAAAAGGGGGAAAAAAGCGAGCTCTGTTTGTGGTTTAGTCAAAATGAATGAATGAATGAATAAGTGAAAATTCCTGAAGATCTCTTAGGGAATGAAAGCTGTTAGGAATCATCCCCCGCCTGCAGATGCAGTGGGCAAAGTGGGTAGAGAGCCTGACTCGGAAAGACCTGAGTTCAAGTTCCTTTTCAGACTATAAGCTACAGGGAAGGTACCAACCTGCCTTGGTAGAGGGGGCTTTCCCACCTGGGAATCCCAACCAGGTGGAGTGAGTATGTATGTAGCAGAGGACCCACACACTCTATTGGAATGTTTTTCAGAGCTGGAGGTTGACTTCCTGTGAAGAGTCTCTTAGGGGTGAAAAGTTTCTCAGGGTTCCTGGCTGTTTTCTCTGTTTCTCCCTCTCTCTCTCTCTCTCATTCTCTCCCTCCCTCTTTCTCTCTCTCCCACCCTCCAGTACTCTCCCTCTTCACTTGGAATCCCTAGTTTCCTTAGAAGCCTGTCTCACCCACCACCACCTACTCGAAGCTGTTCCTGATCCGCACAGCTGGTCCTCCCCCCACAAACTGCCTCGTATTAATATACTCTTAGATGTGTACCAGTTATCTGTCCCGATGCATGTGAGCTCTGTATAATTTCACTGGGGCTGGCCAGTGTGCCTGGCATATAGATGACAAGCGATCAAGGTAAATGCTTATGGATTGGTTGATCTAGGTTCACCCTGTTGGCGGATTTTGATCAATGGTGGTCATCAGAGTTGAGTAAACGTTACTTCCTCCAATTGGTAGATGTTTTAAAGGCGTTCTTACCCATGTTTGTGTCCTGGACCCCTTCTGGAGGTCTGCTCAAGCCTTTGGGCCCCCTTCTCAGAGTAATGTGATTACATTCATAAAATAAATTACACAGGATTACATAGAAAACCAATTCTGTTGAAATATATAACACTATTAAAATTCAGGGACCCCAGGTTAATGACACTTTTAAAGATGATATTAATAACTTGCATTTAGATAGTTTTTCCTTTGATCCATCTCTTAGTACAGTGTCTGGCATATAGTAGGCACCTAATAAATGCTCATTGACTAAATCCTCACAACATCCCTGTTGTGAAGGTGGTGTGCCTGGAGAAGCCAAGCGACTTATGATAATAATTGACATTTCCATAGCAGGATAAGGTTTGCAAAGCACTTTGTATGCATGCTCAAGCCTACTCACAACGACCCTGCCAAGTGGGTGGTATTATTGACCCCATTTTACAGTTGAGGAAACCTGGGCTAAGAGAGGTCAGTCAGCAAGCATTGATTAAACACTTACTGTATGCCAGATACTGTTCTAAGTGCTGAGGATGCAAAGAAAGTCAAAAACACAGTCCCTGTCCTCAAGGAGCTGCCGTTCTAATAGGGTATGCCAGGTATGCACAAGATAGGGACAGTAGCTCTACAGTCACAGCTGGGAAATGTCAGAGATGGGTAGGATTTGAACTCATCTCCCTAGCGGCTCCCAAGGTACTGGCAGAGCTATGACCAGCTATTCCAAATCTTCTGTCCCAGGTGGATACTCCATCCTGTGTGCTCCTGCTTTTGTTAAGGCCTCATGACTAATTCAGCCTAATTGAGGAGGCATGTTTAATTAGAGCCTTTCTCTTGTCAATTGACGCCTGTAGCACAGGAAGGAGGCTTTTTTCTCTTTCCTTTCTCTCCCTCCCCCCTCTACTCCTCCCCTGAGAAACTGGAGGAGGAGAGAACCCAGCAATGGAGGAGAGGTGATAGAATATCCTAGAAGAGCTTCGTCATTTTTCCTGCCATCAGATAAGAGACCTTTGTCACCTGTCTCTGCCCAAATCACACAGGGTAGTAAGGAGTAAATTTAAATGAAGTAAACACAGATGAAGAGTTTATTGTGCTGTGAGGCCCTGTAGAGATTCAGGGCCAGTTGTGTGCAAGGCCCCGTTAAGATTAAATTAGATTTAATAATTGTGGGCAAGGCCTGTGGGCTGCAAAAGACAAAAAAGGAAACTGAGGCTCAGAAAGGCCCCTAAAGTGCTTACGTTCTTCTACTTGGGAGATTTAACAACTAGGAGAGTCTGGGCAGGCTTCACAGAGGTGGTGATGCTCGAGCTGAGCCTTGAAGAAAGAGGAGGATTCTGGGATGAAGATGAATGTTTCAGGCATAGGGAACTACTGCCCAGAGTGAGAGGTGGACTGGACCTCTGGAGTTCCTTCTAGTTCTGAACTTTTAAGATTAACCCAGCCTAGTGGGAAGGTGAGTGGGTGCTCAGGGCAGACTGCAGGGAATCCATTTAGGAGGCTGTCACCAATTCTACAAACATCTATTAAATGCCTGCTGTTTGCAAAACATCATGTTATACAAGGGAGACACAACTATAAAATCAGTTGACAATTAGGGTCTCAGCTAAGTGATAGTTTATGAGATCACGGAAGACAGAATTTTAAATTAACTGATGACAGGTTGGAGCAAAGGGATTAGGGGAGTTAGAGAGGCAGGGTACCATAGAGAGAAGAACCCTGGTTCTTCGGGGTTCAAATCCCACCCCCGCCTCTTACTGCCTGTGTGATCTTGGGTAGAATACTTCACCCTCACTGCCCCCCTTTCCCAGGGCTTGTTTTCTCACTTGTAAAAATAAAGGAGTGAGCAGGACTAGAACAGGGCTTCTTAACTTGGGGTCTGTGAATTTTTTAAAATTTGATTTTAATTAATTCATTTAAATCTAATTAATTTCAATAGAGTTGGCTGCTTTGTAATCCTCTGTATTTTATTCATGTAAAAACAAGGTGCTGAGAAGGGCTTTGTGACCCAAGAAAGATCAAGAGTCCCAGGGCTAGATGACCTCTGAGGTCTCTTTCATCTTTGGGCCTTTGACATAGCTCCATACTTTGAGTAATAATCTCTGACTGTTGCATAACTAGCTCTTTAAGGTCTGTAAAATGCTTTCAGGTGCCTGAGAGGTGAAATCTACCCACTTTATACATGAGGGGTAGTTCCCACTAATGGGGTGATGGAACTTTTTGATGATGAGCAAGAGGGTCTAACCTTGGGCCTAGGTGAGAGAGAAGAGTTTTATGAGGTACCTGATCTCATCAGTTCTTACCACTTTCTTCTTTTTCTCCCAGTAGATGCCATCCTTTGGAGCAGAACAAGAAAAACGATGTATTTTCTATCCTCTAGGCTTTTGCCCCGTTCGGGTTAGGGCATCAGCTGCCCCATGCAAGCTTGGGACCCATATCTTCCCTCCTGCATAGTCACTCTTTTGCCTGATATTTTTGAGTTATTACAAAATAAAGACCGGTGTTACTGAGAGCAGAGTTTTCTGGCATAAAAATACCTTTGCTTATTAAAAGCAGAATATTAAAAAGTGAACCGGGATTTCTCCTCCTCCCATCACATATATTCTAAGCAGCTGCCTGCCTAGTCCCAATTCTGGCTTAGAATACTCTTATTATTAATAACTCACATAGCTGATTATAGCGACAGAGTACTTTCCTGTCCTCTCATTGGGTCTTTCCTGTGTTTGTGCACTTAATTTTTTAAAAAAATTAATGCTCCCAAAAAACCCTAGCTATTATTATTTTACACTAATGGACCTCTTCCCTGTAACAACTAAATATGATCAAACAAAACAAATCAAGTTTACCCCCTGAGGGAGGTGCCTCTGGTCACAGCATGGCTTAGAATTCCAAAGTCCTTTGAATACTGTTTTCTTTTAAGTTGTTTCCATGTAAATTGTTCTCCTGGTTCTGTTTACTAGCTCTGTATCAGTTCATTCATATCTTCCCTTTTTTCCCCTCCTTCCTCATCTTCATAATTCCCTAGGGAGATAAATATTCCATTACTTTCTCACACCACCACTAGTCAATGTGACCCAGTTGATGGACACCCACTGCATCATCCATCCTATGAGAGATTCTGCTGTAAATATATATTTTTGGGACCTTTCCTTGGGCAGTTTACCTTGGAGTGTAATAGCTGGGTCAAAGGGTATGAACAATTTGGTGACTTTCGGGATCTAATCCCATTTTGTTTCCAGAATTTGGTAGACCAATTCATGGCTTTACTAGCAGGGAATTAATATGCCTGTCTTCCCCCCAGATTGCCTGTCCAAATTGTTGTCCTCTTTCATCACCTGTACCTTTCTGAGTGTGAGGTGAAATCTCAGTTATTGTATGTTTCTCTTATTAGTGATTTGGAGCATTTTAAAAATATGATTGTTGACAGATTGCACTTCTTCTCTGGAAAACTGCCTGGGAAACAGCTTTTGTTTGTATTGATATATGTATGTGTATGTGTATGTATATACACACATATATATGCACATTACATATAAATATTTTCATATATCCATTTATATATCTATATTTATAATTTATAAATATACTATATCTACCTATGTACATATAGATAAAGCTATGAATAGATATGCTCTGTGTAGGTAGATATATATAGTACATCTATAAGTATACATACCCTATATGTTATGTTTATATATATTTATATTTCATTATTAGATCTTCATCAAAAAATTTGCTACAAAGATTTTTTTTTTGCCTGTGAACTTCTCTTCTAATTCTAGCTGCATTGATTTTGTTTATGCAAGGGCTTTTCGATTTTATATGTTCAAAGCTGCCCTTTTTATCTTCTGTGATCACTTCCATTCCTTGTTTAATTAAGAATGCATTCCCTAAACTGGGATTTCTTCACCTTTTATATGTCCTGGACCCCTTTTAGCAGTCTGGTGAAGGCTGTAAACTCCTTCTCAGAATAATGTTTTTTAAATATAAAAATTTGAAAATATATAGGATTACAAAATAAACCAATTATATTAGAAATACATAAAAATATTAAAAGATTAAATACATTAGCACAGAATACTTGGATTACAAAGGAAATCAATTATATTGAAATATGGTTATCAAAATATTTTTTAAAATGCTCACAGACCTCCAGGTTAAGAATCCCTGCCCTGTCATTAGCTGTGAAAAGCTCCTTCTTTTATTCTCCTCTTTATTGTAGCATCATTGTGACCTTTTAGGTCAGGTACCCACTTGGAGCCAATTATAGTTCACGGTGTTTGTCTAAGATGAATTTCTACCAAACCGCTTTTCCAATTTTCCCAACAGTGATTGTCAGACAACGAGACCTAGTGCTTAGTCTCCAGGTTTATTGAACACTAGGCAGCTGCTGTGTTCAGTTGCTTACCAAGTTTTTCCCATTGGTCAGTTTTTTCTTTTTCTTTATCTTTTTTTTTTTTTTTGCTTTTTTGGTGAGGCAGTCTGGGTTAAGTGACTTGCCCAAGGTCACACAGCTAGTTAAGTGTCAAGTATCTGAGGCCGGATTTGAACTCAGGTCCTCCTGACTGCAAGGTCAGAGCTCTATCCACTGTGCCACCTAGCTGCACCAATTTTTTCGATTTTCTTAACTGGTACCAATTAATTTTGATGAATACTGTGGCGATATTCAGTCTCCTTAATTCTTACTTAAAAAAATAATTTCTCCTGAGAGGGACCTTCAGATTGTTCGTTTGGTTCCTTCAGATTGATTTCATTATTATTTTATCCAGTTCCATAAAGTAAGAGGCAGTATGGTTTAATAATAATAACAATATCAACAACAATCGTAATAATAAACAGTAATAATAGCTAATATTTATAGAGAGTTTTAAGGTTTGCAAAGCACTTTACAGTAGATAGAAAGCCAGCCTTGAAGCCAGGAAGACCTAGGTTCAGATTCTACCTCTGACAGATACTGGACATGCTGGGCAGGTTACTTGACCTGTCAGGGCTCTTGGCCCCTCACTTTAAGACTTTTTAAGTTAACAGAGGAGGTGCTGATCTGCACTGAAAGGGGAATTTTCCCACCTGGGAGTTCCCTCTACCAATCAAGTCCTAGGTCCAGCCAGTCCCTATTTATTTCTGTAAAGAGAATTTTGTATTTTGAGAGATTGATTCTCAGAGACTTTATGCATTTTTGTAGCCATTTTGAATGGAATTAAAAAAAAACAAACCTCCTCTTTGGGTTTTGTTAGTAATTTGCAGAAAGCCCTATTACTAGGGGTTGATTTCTTATTCGTCGTCTTCATGAAATGACTAATTGTTTCAATTAATGTTTTTATTGAATCTCCAGGATTCTCTAATCTATCATATTATCTCCAGATAGAAGTAATTTTGCCTTCTGTTTTCCTATGTTTATTCCCTCAATTAATTTCTTCTGGCCTTATTGCTAGAACTTGATGGAATTTATTTGTAAATCTACCTGGGCCCAGGGTAGTGGTTGTGGTTGCTTTTTTCCCTTTTAAGAGTTCATTTCTGACTTGTTCATTTTCTGTTTCTGAAATTAGGTGGTTTTACGTTCCTCATCCTATTAATCTGGGAACTAGATGTTTTCATAAATATTCATTTAAGTCTTGAGTTTTGTTGATGTGTAATAGCTAACAATTTCCTTTGATTTCCGCATTCATCTGTTGTGAATTTCATTTGATTCTCATAAAAACCCAGTGAGATTCTGAGCTATTGCTGTAGGCCCCTGATTGGTCTCTTTGACCAGATTTTCTCTTCTTCACAAACCATTCTCCCCTCAGCTGCTCAGGTCTGACCAGGCCACCCACCTGCTCAATAAATTCCAATGACTTCCTTTTATCCTTAAGATCAAATACAAACCTCTTTGGCTTTCAGAGTCCTTCACAGTCTGACTCCAATCTTCCTTTCCAGGCTTATTACACATCACTCCCAGTATGCTCTATAAAGACCCATCAGGCTGGCCCATTTGCTATTCCGCCACATGCAACTTTTCACCTCTGGTCTCTTCTCACAGTTTATCACCCATGTTGGGAATACAGTCCTTCCTTACCTCTGCCTCTGAGCATTCCTAGGTTGCTTCATGTACATTTCAACCTTGGAAATTGAGGGGATGCCCATCAGTTGAGGAACGGTGGAACAAGTTGTAGTATGTGATCATGGTGGAGTACTAGTGTGCTATAAGAAATGACGAGCAGAATGGTTTCAGAGAAACCTGGGAAGACTTACATGAACTGATGCAAAGTGAAATAAGCAGAACCAGGAGAACATTATGCACAGTAACAGCAATATTGTAACGATGATCAACTGTGAATGAGTTAGCTGTTGCCAACAATTTAGTTGATTTATGATGAAAAATATTATCCACCTCCAGAAAGAGAACTGACGAACTCTGAATGCAGATTGAATCATACTTTCTTTTTTCTTTTTTTTTTTTGCAACATGACTAACATGGAAACATTTTTCATGATTTCACATGTATAATTGATATATTGCTTGCCTTCTCAGTGGGTGGGAAAGGGGCAGGAGGGAGAGAATTTGGAACTCAAAATTTAAAAAAAAGTGTTCAAAACAAATAATAACTTTTTTTTTTAAAGTTCGATTCAGCCCTCCCCTGATTCCCTTTTCTCTGCAGTCCAGCTGCACTGGCCTCCTTGCTCTTCCTTCCCCAACACATTCTGTCACCCAACTTTGGACATTTTCAGTGACTGTCCCCCATGCCTGCAGTGCTCTCCTCCTGGCTTCCTTCAAGGCCCAGCTAAAATACCCCTTTTTGCAACCCTGGCCTCCTAAAATGCTAATGCCTTCCTGTTATCGATTCCTGGATATATCTTGTTTGTGCATCATCGTTTGCATGTTGTCTCACACTAGACTGGGAGCTACTTGAGAGGGGGCATGGTGTGCAAAGCAAGTGATCTCCTGCTTAGTCCCTAATGTTACTTTAAGTAGGCCACCTCCTCCTTTATCTGCCAAGCGAGGGCTTAGACTGGATGACCTTTAACCGATCCACAAGCATTTCTTAAAGGTTTACTGTTTGCCACACGCTGTGCTAAGCCTGGGGGTACAAAGAAAGGCCGAAACACAACAACAGTGCTTGCCTCTGAGGAGCTTACCTTCAGATAACGCGTAGAAAGATACCGAGTGTGGTAACCTCAGAGGGTAAGGCACCAGCATCTGGGGGTAGTGCAAGGAGAAGGGCCTTTGCCCGAGTGATGTTCGAATTGAGTCTCTTTCCCTGCCGAAGGTGATGTTTGTGTTGGGTTTTGCAGGAAGCCAAGAATTCTAAGGGGCTGGGAATGAAGAGGGAGAAAGAGCATTCCAGGTGTCCGGGGCCTTGCAGCCCCGTATTAAGATCTCCCAGGTCTGCATTGCTGGTGGGCATTCCCACCCTGGGAGTTCCTGCACAACCCAACCCTTCCGCCTCCCCTTTCCACAAATCTGATAAGTAATATAAATATTATCCTAACAGTTTTACAGGTGAAGAAACAAATTCAGGGGGGTCAGAGGATTTGCTGAGGGTCAGGTTCAAAGCCAAGGCTCCCAATTTCTATGCACTTTCAGTTAATAGACACTAAGTCTTCAAGGGTCAGCCTGTGCTTCATGAGAATTCTTTTTTCTCTCTTTCCAGTTTTCTGGAGGGCTCCCAGTATGTTGAAAGGCCTTCAGACCTGTCATAGATACTTACTAGTTGTGTGACCTTGGACAAGTCACTTAATTTTTTTTGCCTCAGTTTCCTTATCTGTCAAATGCGTTGGAGAAGGATATGCAAAACCATTCTGGTATCTTTGCCAAGAAAACTCCAAATGGGATCATGAAGAGTCAGATGTGACTGAAACAACTGAACAACAACTATTATGAATCATATAAGGATTATTTAAAGGAACTGGGGATATGTAGCCTAGGGAAGAGTAGATTGGGGGGGTTCTAAATTATATTATTTATTTATTAATTATTATTATTTATTTTTAACATTTTAAATAATTGAATATATTATAATATATAATATAAATAATACAATAATATTAAAATTAATATAATAATTTAACATTTTTAAAAATTTTGAGTTCCATATTCTCTCTCTCCCTTCCACCCCTCCTCTATCCACTGAGAAGGCAAGAGGTATGATATTAGTTTTACATGTGAAATCATGCAGGACATAAGGGGGGCTTCATAGCTGTATTCACCCACTTGAAGAACCATCATGTAGAGGACCCAGGATGGCAGTTAGGCTCGAGGCTAAGAGACATTTCCTAGTAGTTCAGGCTGTCCACAAGTTGTGTGGGCTGCCAAGCAGGCCCCTATTGGACATCTCTTGCAGTGGGGATTCCTCCAGGGTTTGGGTCGGACCCTGGAGGGCTGCTGAAGACCCTCCCAACTCTGTGATCTCTGGGGTTGAGTCCTACATGGAATCCAATAAGACATCACCTTGTACTTAGTAGGTGTTTAGTAAATGTTGGTTGGATTGAGCGATTTCCACCCAGACCCCGAGCATACATAGCCTCTGCGGCCGTGGGGCAATGTGTGAAGCATCTTTTTAAGCCAACTATCCTCTAGCTCATTTGGTTAGATGAGGAGGGGGCAGATTGGGTCTAGGCTGGAGATGTCTCTAACTGTAGACCTTGGGAATTGGGGCGTTTAGCTGAGGCTTAATCTCTGAGCTGACCTCTGAGCTCATAGCCCGGGCTGCAGACACACTGGGTCACTTATTAAACTCACCGATGCTAATGGAGAGGCCATCTCTCCAATGTGTAGTAGTGAGCTTTTGTCTGATTCTCCTGACCAGGTAAGAGGTGTAGAAAGGGGCTGTGTGTGCTGACAGCCATCGGGGGCTGAGCCAGGAGGGAGGGGGACCCCACCGGCCCTCCTTCTCTCCCCACCCCCAGTCTGGCCAGCCTGGCTGCCCAAGACTCTGACGTTGGGATGGTAACCCCTGGGCCTGACTTCCTTAAAAAAAACATGATGTTATGCAACCGACAAGCTCGTTCTTACTGACTCAACCTGCTTCTCTTTATAACCTAGTGGGTTCTTTCCCAACCAACAGGAAAGTGTTTTCTCATTTGAATAAAAGTCATGTAGAGGTTATCACAGACGAGTTCTCTCAGGGGGAGAAAAGAGGGAGGGGGAAGAGGGCGAAAAGAATAGAGGGGGCCCAGGCAGAATTGGATAATATAATAGGTTGGGGGTGGGTTTCCTTGGGGTAGGGTGTCCTTCCTTGCCTCATTTTAAAAAATATAAATTTTTATTTTAAAAACCAATTTCCCCCTTTTCTGTACAAGCCCTAGCAAAGTGCTGGTTTTTAGTGGGCAGACCTTGGTTCCTTTGACATTTAATACCTGTGTGACCAGGGATGAGTCTCTTAGCCTCCTTGGGGCCCCTTCCCCCCCCTTCCTCGATGGTTAAATGAGGAGGCTGGATTAGAGGGGCTTTGGGATCCTTCTCACTTTTGATCTTTGAGCCCTCCAAGGGAACATAAATCTTTAATGTTATAAGTGGGAATTCCTTAGGCTACATCTGCGGGCAGAGGCCAGCCACCTAGGCCCTGTTTGTTCTCTGCAAGCAGCAGGGGAGAGTCTCTTTGCTAACAAGCATTCATAGCTTCTCCTTCAACCACCCTCCTCCCCAACTTCAACCCGAAGGATCTTCAGGGGCCATCTCGTTCAGAGCTCTCGTTTTACAGATGAGGAAACTGAGACCCAGAGAGGATCAATGACTTGCCCAAGGACACACACATCATAGGATCCCGGGACCTATAGTCTAACCCCCCTCACTTTACAGATGAGGAAACTGAGGCCCAAGTAGGGCAAGCATCACCCCCATTTTACAGATGAGGACATTGAGGCTCTGAGGGTTAAATGACCTGGCCGAGGTCGCAGAGTTTGTCAGTGCCAGGGCTCAGCTCTTCACGCTCGAAAGACCAAGGGATTGTGATGCCCATCTTCTGGGTAGAAGAAAAGTGGCCAGTGGAGGGTGGTGGGTGAGGTGAGGTGGCAAGGAAGAGGAAAGGAGGGAGTGCAAGGGGAAGGGGGAGGGGGTGGAGGTAGGGAAAAATCCCCTTGTGCCAGACAGACTTTTTTTTTTTAAATGAGATTTCGTGTCTTCCTGTTTCTGTGTGTGTGTGTGTGTGTGTGTGTGTGTGTGTGTGTGTGTGTGTGTGTGTGTTACTGACTCACTCTCACTGGATACAAACATCAATGTCACAGGAAAGTGGCTGCTGTGTTCTTTGAGCTGTCTGGGAGCCTGGGAATTCATTGCAAAGTCACCTCCCCAGGAGGGGGCCCAGGAGGTGTCTTAGCATCAGAGCTAAATTTAAAGGTGCTTAGGGGAAGGGCAGGCTGGGAGAGGGGCTTTGTTACCCCAAGAAGAAAGGACTCTGGGTAGGGAGGTATACCCCCCCCACACACATTCACGCCCTTCGCCCTCAGCCCCCATCACCAGCTGGGAAAGACAGCTTGGGGGAGAGTGAGGCTGCCAGGCACACAGGCTTTATTTCCCCTATTAAAATTCTCAGGCTTGGCTTACTGATTGCACACACCTGGGAGCAATCTGGAGCTAAATGGAGAAGAAAACTGCTCCCCCCCCCCCCCTCCTCCCTTCCTGTCTTTCTTCCCCTCCCCTCCCCTCTCCCCTTTCCCCTCTTCCATCCTCCCTCCCTTCTCCTCCTGTCCTCCCTCCTTTCCTTTTTTCCCTCCCCTCTCTCTCTCCTTCCCTCTCTTCCCAAGAGATGACGATGAGCCTGAGGGTCCTGGCTACTCAAAGGTACCGTTCAGCTCCTTTTAGGACTGGTTTAGGGTTCGATAACGTCTTCAGATCCTGTAGTGAGTGGTCAGGACTCATAGGGTAGAGAAGAGCATGGTGAATATCAAGGAATCAACAAGCATTTCTTGTGTAGTGGATACAAAGACAAAATCAAACTTCAAGGATCAAAATCTTGCCTTCAAGGAGCTTACATTCTGCTGAGAGGAAACAGTATGCAGGTCTATAAGAAATAAACACAGGGCATTTTGGGGAGGGGGCACTCATAACCTGGAGGATCAGAAAGGGGCTCCTATAGAAGGTTGTGTTGGAGCTGAGTTTGGAAGGAAGGAAGCACCCTCCCATCTTGTCCTTCTGAGGACACTGAGGCACGTTCTTTTACTCATCCCTACTGGGTGGGGAAAAAAGGGCCATCAAACCACTCAGGTTTGTTGAATCCATCTACACCCGGAATCTGTCTACACCCGGAATCTGTCTACACCCACTACATTCATTCTTCTTCCAGCTCCCTCAGATTTGCCTTTTCAAAAGTGTTTTCATTAAGAGTGGGGAAGGGAAAAAAAAAACCCACCAACATTCTCTTTGTCTTCCTCTTCCCCCCTATTCCCCTCAAGAGTATCAAGAGGTAGTGGATAGGGCACTAGGTTCGAGAGTCCGAGAGACCTGAGTTCGAATCTCATCTAGGACACTATCTGTGTAATCCTGGACCTACTCAGGTACTTGGTGGATCTGTGTTCCTGGTCAAGGTGCTTCATTTCTCTGGGCCTCAGTTTCCTTAGCTGTAAAATAGGGGGATTGGATTGGATGGTCTCCGTGAGATCCCTCTCAAGTCTGACTCTGCTCCTAGGTGGTTGGAAATTCCTGTTTGGAGATTTGTTCCAAACGTCTTTTAGAGAGGGCGGGGAAGGGCTTCTGTATCTGTTCTGCACATGTTTTCTGGGAGCTGAATTATGTATTAATTTCCTTTCTGATGTTCTGCCTAGCAGAATGCAGTTTGGTGCCCAAGGGGTCCTGAAGTCCCTGCGTCTAGCCAGCCTTTAACTGCTGCAGTTGGGCTGGGCCTGAACGTGTTGGTGTGTTTACTGCAGGGGGCCGTCAGCAGCGTGAGACTAACGCATCCTGTATGCTATGGGGGACCAGAGATAGCCGAATAAGACAGCCATTCTGTGATCCGTGGACTTTGTGGATCATCCCTGTCTGAAGCAAGGACTTGAAACCTTTTTGGTGTCCTGGACCCCTTTGGCCGCCGACACCTACAGCCCCCTTCTCAGAATAATGCATAAAATGCATTTTAAATGCATAAAATAAAATACATGCTGGCGATGATTATGCTTGGATATTTTTTTCTTTTCACGTACAAGCATTGTGGCTTGTACATGGGGTTGGTGTTCAGTCGTTTTTTCAGTCATGTCCAACTCTTCCTGACCCCGTTTGGGGTTTTCTTGGCGAAGACGCTGGAGTGGTTTGTCGTTTTCTTTTCCAGCGCATTTTACAGATGAGGAAACTGAGGCAAATAGGGCTCAGTGACTTGCACAGGGTCACGTCTAGTAAGTAGGGAAGATGAGGCTTCTTAATTTCCAGCCCAGCATGGAGAATTGGTGCTAAACCGTTGAGAAATTTTTCCTAGGTTCCTCAGGCCAAGTGAAATAGGAACCCCTTATCCCTCGCCTCTTCCTTCCAACCTGGGTATTTTGTGCTGCCTAATAGAAGAGGTAAAACTAACAAAACATTTATAGCCTAACAAAAACAATCTCAAAGCTTGTGTTCTGGCTTTTTGTCCATCTTGTATTTTCTGCTCTGTGATCTTCAGCTATTAGCATGAGTGGCCTAAAGTTAGCTGATTGCATTAAAGACTTGCCGGGAATTAATAAATAAATTAGGAAAGGATCCTAGGGACTGCTGCAGTCTAGGTGCCCAGTTGAGTCCAGATTCCTCCCCCTGAAACTGGGAAGAGATTTTTTTATGATCCTCTTATTCTACTGTAAGCAGCTGCATTAACTCAGTTGGGAGGATCTCTCTGTCTCTCTGGCTCCCTTTTTCTTTTGGGTCAATGTTCAGGTCTTTAGAAATCTCTTTTATCACCAGCTCTTGGACCAGGGCCCAGAGATAAAAATCCTTCCTTGTGCTTTGGTCCCCAGCGGCCCTGCCCATGAGGGTGCAGGGTTTGTTGGAAATCAAGCTCAAAAGAAATGGGACTATGGCAAGAAAGAATTGTAACTTTAAAAAAAAAAATCAAGACTGTTCTTATTCTGCCTAGTGTTGTATCACGGAGAGGAGAGAGTACAAGTTGGAGAGTCAGATGACTTGGCTTCTAATACAGCCTCCAACGTTTACTACCTGTGTGATGTTGGGCGGTGATTTAGTCCTCTGGATCTGTGTCTCCTCCATCACCAAAATGGAGGAGGATGGAATAGATGCTTCTGTGGGCCCTTGCGGCCCTTCACCTGTTACCCCTGGCAGCCAGTCACCTGGTAGAGTCCTCGTAGCCTGGAAGAGCTCTTATTTTTTGACCGTAACCAGGACCCTCAGGCCATAGGCTGCAGCAGGGTCCCGGCCTTCCAGAAGAGGATGAGCAGAGGGTCAGAGCCAGGGCCAGGATTGGGTACCTCAGGCCCTGAGTTGTTCTTTTTCTACTGTCCCTGTGGATGTTGAGGACAGGTCCTCTGTTGCTGGTGACCCCAGAGGCTTCAGTGCCTCTTGCTGGAACAAAGAAGCTTCTGTGGCTTTGGGCATTTGGGCTGTGTGGCCGTGCCCAGCTGACGGGATGGGGAGAACTAGGGCACCGCCAAGCAGAGTTCCTGCCAGGCCACTGAATGAGCTCAGCTCTGTCTCTAGCTTTACTCTCCCACTCACCAGGAAAGCCAGGTCATGCCAGGGAGTGGGGAGGGCTTTGGAGAATGGAAGGACCTGGGGCAGGGCCAGGGGTGGAGATTCAGGTCAGGTCTGATGGGAGACAGAGGGGAGATAGTTGTTGCCTGTCTGGCTCGGGTGCTGGTCCAGCCCTGGCTTTTCAGCTACCCTCCCGTGAGCTGCTATGTCCTGGGGTACCCCGGTAAAAGGAAGTAGTTTGGATTCAGCTGTGGGCAAACAGTGTGACTGTCATGTTTGTTTTCTTTCTAAATCCAGGGGATTTGGGTACTTTCACTGGGGGGTTGGGGGTGGGTGCAGGGTGCAGTCAGTGGGTGGAATAGGCTGCTGTAACTTTAAGTTGAGAGGTTGGCATTCCTGGGCTGGGATAATAAATGAGTGCTGTGCATTCTCCCTGTGGGCTTGGACAGTGTTCTCCCTGCCTAGTTAAATTTCACCGAGCTCCTTTTCAAGACCAGAGGCATTTAGGAAGCCTCAGTAAATTAACCATAATCAGACTGTTTCCCCTATACATTTTTTTTTTTTCCAGCCAAAGGGCCCTTGGACCAACTATTCTTTCAGTGCTGGTTGTTAGATTCTTTTTTTTTTCCTTTTCTTTTCTTTCTTTCTTTTTTTTTTTTTTTTTAGGTAATTGGGGTTAAATGACTTGCCCAGGGTCACAAGTGTTAAGTGTTTGCTCTGAGGCCAGATTTGAACTCAGGTCTTCCTGACTTCAGGGCCGGGGCTCTATCCACTGTACCACCTAGCTGCCCCCGGTTGTTAGATTCTGAGAAAGCTCTGGTTTTGGTCAAGTCCATTAGCTCCATTCAAGTCATCAGACATTTATTGAGTGCTTGCTTATACAAGATTGTCAGCTTGGAAGACCCAAGTTCCCATCCAGCCTCTGCCTGCCATTGGCTTGTCACCCTGAGCATTTAACCTCTCAGTGCCCAGTCATCTCAGCTCTGTTGCTGAATCAGCATTGTTAGAAGGCATTTTCTAGAGCCGAGTTCTCTATGGCCCGATGGAATCTAGAACCAGACACCCCTTCCTCTGCGCCCCAGTGTGCTTAGTCAAGCAGAGAAGTCCCATCATTCCCTACCCTCAGCATCTGCATTCTCCTCGGAATAAATACGGAAGCTAAGACAAAACCATTGCAGTTGAGACAGAGGGACGGGTGATGAAGCAAGTGTTCTGTCTTCTCTGTTAAGGGGGCCGTGTTTCAGAAGAAGGCACATGTTGTCACTCATGTCCCGTGGTTGGTTTTGGTTTTGTTTTGTTAGCTGTATTTTGTTAGGTGGTGTCTCTGTTGGGGGAAACCAGTAATAGCACCCCACGAATAGACCCAGTAATAACAACAGCACCCACCTCATAGGGTTGTTGTCAGGATCAAATAAGTTAACATGGGGAAGGTGAGATGGGGACGGCAATATTTTTGAGCACCTTTTTTTTCCACTTAAAATTTTTTATGTCATTTGTTTTTTTAATCAAATTCATTTCTGAATACATCCCTCATGTCCTACCCCCAGCTAACATTTATAACAAAGATATTTTTATATCATTTTATATTTATATTTATTGCTGTTCATTTGTTATTTAAATTAAATATTATTTATTATTTATTTACATTTATATATTTATGTCTGGATGAAGCAATTCAGCAAAGTCAACCAACCTATCAACAGTGTTTGGCAGTATATGTGAGATTACACACTTATAAGCCCCCAACCTCTTCCATGAAGGAAGGAATGGAGCATCCTTTTTTTTGTTTATTTGTTTGTTTGTTTGTTTGTTTAAAGGAATAAAACAACTGGGGGAAAAACCCAAGAGAGTGCCAATATCTAGGCTGTGGGGGAAAACAGAAAAGACCTAGTGTGGGAGGTGGTGGCTGAGCCGAGTGCTGTGAAGAGGAGTAGGGAGTAAGGATTAAGGCCTTGGCCGTGAGGAGGGGAAGCATATTCTAGGAATGGGGGAAGAAGACAGAAGATGGTTGGTTGTTCATGGGATTGCAGCTCCTGAGATAGGAAGAACTTTAGAAGCCATTGAAACTGAGGCCCGAGGAAGGGAGGTGAGTTGCCCATGCTCACACAGGTAGTGAGATTTGAACTCGGGTCCTCTGACTGGCGCCAGAGCGCTTACCACTGAACTGCATTGTTGTATTCAAGACATCCATCAGGCTGCTTTGACTGGCTTGGAGAGTGAGGGAGGGGAAGTGAGATGAAACAGACCTAGAAATATTAGTGGGAGTTAATTGCACAAGATATTAAATGCCAAGTTTATATTTTATTTTATTTTTAGGCAATTGGGGTTAAGTGACTTGCCCAGGATCACACAGCTGTGTCAAGTGTTTGGTCTGAGACTGGATTTGACCTCAAGTCCTCCTGACTTCAGGGCCGGTGCTCTATCCCCTGCACCACTTAGCTGCCCCTTATTTTATTTTTTTTTAGTGAGGCAATTGGGGTTAAGTGACTTGCCCAGAACCACACAGCTAGGAAGTATTATGTGTCTGAGGCCGGATTTGACCTCAAGTCCTCCTGACTCCAGGGCCAGTGCTCTATCTGGTGCCCCACCGAGCTGCCCTGAAGTTTGTATTTTATACTAGGAGCGACGGGGAGCCACTGAAGATTTTGAGCAGGGAAGTAACATGGTCACCTGTGTTTGAGGAATATCAGTTTGGTGGCTCTGTAGAGAGGAGAGAGAGGAAGCTAGAAGCCAGGAGGCCAATAGGGGCCAGTTATAAAAGACCGAGGGAGTGCTGTCGAGGGCCCTGTGAGTGGAGAGGAGAGACGGGGTGTGAGAAATGTGTAGGTAGAATTGGCAAGGCCGGCGCTTAGTAGGTGCTCAGTAAATGCTTGTTGGTACAGATTGGCTGATTATTCTAAGGCCCTTTAGTGAATATGGGGTGTTGAGAGACCTGGAGACAGAGTAAGTCATCCAGAGAGACTGAGTCAGAGACCCCCATCGTCACAGAAGGAGGGAGAGGAAAGAGGAAGGGAGTGGTTGAGCCTGGGTGAGGGGAAGCGTGATGGACGTCCTTATCTTGAAAAGGACCATTCTTGGAGGCAGCTAGGTGGCGCAGCGGACAGAGCGCCGGCCCTGAATTCAGGAGGACCTGAGTTCAAATCCGGCCTCAGACACTTGACACTTAACTAGCTGTGTGACCCTGGGCGAGTCACTTAACCCCATTGCCTAGCCAAAAAAGAAAAAAAAGAAAAGAAAAGGACCATTCCTAGAGGCAGCTAGGTGGTGCAGTGGACAGAGCGCCGGCCCTGAATTCAGGAGGACCTGAGTTCAAATGTGACCTCAGACACATAACATTTACTAGCTGTGTGACCCTGGGCAAGTCACTTAACCCCATTGCCTGGCCAAAAAAATAAAAAAAGAAAAGAAAAGGACCATTGTTTGTACCAGACGGCCTTTGAGATCCCTCCCAGTCTGGATCTGTGATTCTCCTGCCCCCTGCACTGGGGGGGAGTCACCCCAGCGGTTTCACAGGAGCTTTTGCCCAGGGTCCTCGTCCTGACCGGTGCTCTTCCCCTTTGAAGAGCTTTCGGGCCCCTTGAAGTCGGCCCCAGGGGGCCGCGAAGTGGCCAGTGCCAGATGGCCGCATGTTTCTGAACGCCTGGTGTTTTGGACCAGCCCTCCTGTGGGAGGAAAGAGCGCTTCGCCAGCCCAGCGGGATGCAAACGGGCTCCTGTCCTAGTGGAGATAAAATCGGAAACCCGGACGGCAAGCCACCTCCACTCTAGCCATGGAAGTAATTAAGCCCTCACTTCAAACAGCCACATTTTTAAAAAGCTGTAATTTTTGTAGCTGAAAATAACCGAGAGCCCCCGGAGGAGCTCTTCATCCGGCCCGTTTTCACGCCACCTTGGAGTCTTTCCAGATTGCGGCCCAGGCCCCTCGCAGCTGCTTATAGGCCGTGTTCAGCACTGACCTGTGGGGGAAACTGAGTGTCTCCTTCTACACTCAGGATTAGAACTTTCTGTCAAGGTGATGGAATGTCTTCTCAAGATAGACCCTTTTTCTTATTGTTTTCCCCAAGACCCAGCCTTTGTTCCTTCTGTGCATTCCGCCGTGCTAGAAGGTCTTTCCTCCCCTGTGCTTTAGGGAAGACTGGATTGTGGAATGGGATGTAAATTGGATTTGGAGTCACAGAACCCGAGTTCAAATCCTGACTTTGTCAATTACTATCTGGGTGACTTTGGGTCAGTCATCTCGCCTCCCTAGGTCTTGCTTTCCTCATGGACAGATTAACGGGATTGGACTGAGTGACTCTCGAGGCCCCTTAAGAGTCAGCTCGAAATACTTTATCCTGCGTCTGATATGGCAGCCCACGCAGTCTGCTTTGGCGGTGCTGTCTCCTTGTTTCTTCAAGGCTCAGGTCAAGGCTGTCATCTTCAGTTCTAGGCTTTATGTAAGGAGGAGGGGAGGGGGCTGCCTGGGGGAGATCCTGAGCTCCCCCTGTGCTAGCGATGCCCAGATGCCCACTTTGGGAGGTGTCTCGAATGCGTAGATGTGTCCTCTGAGGAATTCAGGCACTGTGTGTCCATGGGAAGTGAGCCAGGTGACTTTTGTCTTTGTGCCCCCAGAGCTCAGCATAGTGCATGGCGCATAGTAGGTGCTTAGTAAGTGCTTTTTGGTATGGATCAGCTGATTATTCCAAGGCTCTTCAGTGAGTGTTGGGTGTTGAGACCCAGAGATACAACAAATCACACAGAGAGATAGCCAGAGACCCCCAGACACAGACAGAGATCCCCCAGACACAGAGGGAGACAGAGACCTCCCCAGACACAGAGGAGACAGAGATCCCCAGACACAGAGGGAGACAGAGACCCCTAGACACAGAGGGAGACAGAGACCCCTAGACATAGAGGGAGACAGAGACTCCCCAGACACAAAGGAAGGCAGAGATCCCTAGATACAGAGACATATAGAGAGAGAGAGTCCAGGCTGGTCACAGAAAGGGAAGTTAGGAAAGACTGCACACAAAGTGACAGGCTTTGAAATTGCTCGGAGTAGAATGGATGTTCAGATGGGCTCACCAAGGGTTGGGTTTGCCCCTAGGACCCTGGGAAATGGGCTTCTCAATTACCAAGAGCTGGGAGATTTCCCCCAGTTTTTTCCCTCCCAGTCCATCAGGATTCCGACCAGCTGGGGTCCACCCCCGTCTCTGGCTCGAGGACCGACACGGTGCCACGTCTGAATTAGAACTGGTGCCCCATCTTCGTGAGCAAGGGGCCCGAGTTTGGGGCTTGCGGGCTTGTCTCTCTGTCTTCCCCAGCCCTACCACAACAGAAGAAATCCATCTGCCCTGGATTTCAAGTTGCCAAAAATAAAGACTGTGGCGCGGAAGGGCTGGAGACCTGTTAATTAGCAATGTCTTTTTCCCTGACTGACTCAGTGTCGAGCTGTCCTGTTGGGGATCGAAGCCCCTGGGAGCAGCTCAGAAGGCAGAGGATTGTCTGGTCCGGGCTGGAGGGAATCCCTGTTTTTCACACCTCTGACCCACCCTGGTTGGCTCCATTTTATATGAGGGGAAAACCTAGGTGGCAAAGAAACCTTTGGGACTTGGGGACCAGACCTGGTTCCCTGGGTGTGTGAGCTGAGGCAGCCCATCCCTCACCTCTCCTGGCCCCCTCCCCAGCTAAATGAGAGGGTGGGGCTACATCAAGGCCGCCTCAACCTTTCTTGTGCATTGGACTCCTTTGGCTAGCTGGCGGGAGCTTCTGAACCCCATCCTGGGATCAAGTCTTTAAGTAAAGGACTTGTTCATTTTCAATTAGAGGTCGGTGGGTAGAACTCTAGGCCTGGAGTCAGAAGGACTCATCTTCCTGAGTTCTGGCCTCAGACACTTACTAGCTGCATGACCCTGAACATGTCATTCTCCCCTGTTTGCCTCAGTTTCCTCTTTTGTAAAATGAGCTGGAGAAGGAAATGGCAAACCACTCCAGTATCTCTGCCAAGAAAACCCCAAATGGTCAGACCCAACTGAAAAATGACTGAACAACAATTATTTTCCCATCCATGTTCACAGACCCCCTGGAACCTCTCCATGGATGAGGTGGGGAGAGGAAAGGCACGGTCCTCCTGTTAAGAGCCCCAGGGCTTGATGATCTCTTAAGGACCCTTCAGCTTTAACTCCTAGGAGAGTTGGGTTTGAAGCTAGCTTTGCAGCCCTGGTAGTATTAGCTTCGTCCCCACTCTTGGTGTGTGCAGTTACAAACCAGAGCATTTAGGTGTTTGGACTTTATTCAAACAGCGTGGATGCCAAAATAAAGGTCTCGTTAATGACTCCACTCCCCTTTCTTGTTTGTTTTAGGCAGTTGGGGTTAAGTGACTTGCCCAGGGTCACATAGCTAGTGTCAAGTATCTGGTCTGAGGCTAGATTTAAACTAAAGTCCTCCTGACTCCAGGGCCAGTACTCTATCCACTGCACCACGTAGCTGCCCCCCCCCTTTTCAAGTCCTGTTTAGGCCCCTGAGTCATGAACCAGTTCACCCCCTCCCCCAAACCCCCTTTCCCTAACTCGGTGCTCAGTGGGATGAAGCGGCCTGTGGGGGTTCTGATCTCCCCTGCCATCCTGCCTCCAACTGGCTGCTGGGCACTGCCGGTCCTGGGACAGGGGGTGAAGAGCTTCCCCCAAAAGAGGATGGGCAGGCTCTGGGGCTCAGGAGATGGCCTCTGCTCCCAGATTCACAGCCCTCGGCAAGCCAAGAGCCTGGCTGTCTGTGTTCTGTTGGACCAGAGGGTCCTGCTGGATAGGAGCAGCCCATCTGCAGGCTGGCCTGGACATGGTGGTAGAAAGAAGTGTGACAATAACCCTTTACTTATCAAAGATGCTTTTCTAAAGTCTTGGGAAGAAAGCAGTGCAGGTCTTGTTAATCCCGTTTTACAGATGAGGAAACTGAGGCTCAGAGAGGTTAATTAATCAGTAAGCTTTTTTTTTCTTTTTGGCTAGGCAGTGGGATGAAGTGACTTGCCCAGGGTCACACAGCTGGTGTGTGTCTGAGTGTCTGAGGCAAGATTTGAACTCGGGTCTTCCTGACTTCAGAGCTAGTGCTCTATCCACTTTGCCACCTAGCTGCCCCTTCAGTAAACATTAATTAAGCACTTTCTCTGCGCCAGATACTGTGTACAGGCACTGGGGATGCCAATAGGAAGAATAAAACAATCTCTGTTTCTTAGGATCTTCTCATGGGGGAGAGCACAAGGATGTCTATAAAGACACGTGGAATCAATCTCGGGGAAAGAAATAGAATGTCTTGAAGTATGGGGTAGGTGATTGAGTGCCATCACCATTGCAAGGGTCAGGCTTGGAACTCGGGGTAAATGACTCCAAATCCAGTCCTTACCCCCTAAACCATGCTGTGTGTGTCATTCTGAGTCACCAGAGCCCTGGATTAGGAGTAGGAGGACCCGAGTTTGAATTTTGGTTCTGCCCCTTATTACCTATTGACCTTGGGCAAGTTGTTTTCCCTTCTCCCTGCCTTAGGACTTCTTTTGTAAAACGGGGGAGATGTCCTCTGAGCTCCCCTCCAGCTGGATCTCTCTTTGAACATCTCCCTTTCTGGCCTTGTAATTGTAGTTTGCCATCAACCCTTTGGAAGCCAAAATAATCATAACAACATTTGTATAACACTTTAAGGTTTGTAAAATGTTTTCTTTATGTAGATTCTCCTTTGATTCCCACAGTAACCCTGTGAGGGAGGAGCTAATATTATCCCCTTTTTACAGATGAGGAAACTGAGGCACTCAGGTGAAGTGAGTTGCCCAGGGTCACACAGCTAGTATCTGTGGCAGTCTTTGAACTTGGATGTTCTGTACTCCAGATCCAGAGCCGCACCTGCCACCTAGTTGCTGTAGTAATTGTTAGTATGTGGGTCTTTATTAAGCTAAATACAAAGTAGGGGGAAGGGGTGTGTGTGTGTGTGTGTGTGTGTGTGTGTGTGTGTGTGTGTACATATGCATACACACACGCCCAGAGGAAGGTAGGTGCTATTGTTATTCCCATTTTGCATATTAGAAGACTGAGGCTGAAAGAGATGAAGTGACTTACTGAGGGTCACACAGCCTGTATTATACACACATATATATATACATATATGTATATACACACACACACACACACACACTCACGCTCTGAAGGACTTCAGAATTTGTGTTCCTCAGACCGTTGGTAGGTCTTGACCTCAGTTCCTCAACTGCTCATTTCTCCAGTCCAGTTTCATGTCAGAAGTCCCTTCTCAGGCCCCTCAGCCACTAGTGCCTTCTCCTTTTGGATTACCTTTGATCTACTCTGGATTTAGTTTAAAATGTAATGAGTTTTTTACATGTTCTCTCCATTAGAATGTAAGCTCCTCGAGGGCAGGGACTGTTTTTGCCTATCCTCAGGGTCTAACATAGTGCCTAGCATACAGTAGGTGCTTAATAGTTGTTGACTTGGCTGATTAACTGACTTGCTATGCTTAATAGATGCTTGTTGATTTGATCTCTTGACTAGACTTGTCTTCTTGACCTGGGCCCACCTTGGCCTTCCTATGGCTCAGAACTACCCCGCCTCCACAATTTCCAGACTCAGTGGTCCCTTCCATGAACAGCCCAAGCTTCCACCTCTCCCACTCCTGTTCACACCTGGTTTCTTGTTAATTGCGTATTTTCTTCCTTCCGCTGGTGTCTCTTGCTCCCCTCCCTGGTCAGCTTAGACTCCACGGTTGGTCACTTTTAAAAATTGTATTGACAGCTTCTGGTTTTTATATCACCTTAAACCATTTCCAAATGTATCCCTGCCTCCCCTCGGTCATCCATTGTTGCGTGAAGCAGATTGACCGCTGTGTGTAGTGTTCCGCATCTGTAGTTCCCCACCTTTGCAAAGAAAGGAGGGAGGTCATGGTGTATTTTCCATCTCTTCGGCCGGGCTGAGCTATGTCATTGTAAGGCGTTCCGTCAGGTTCCATTTCTTTGTTTTGTTTTGTATTTTTTCCCCTTTACATTGTTGAAGGAATTGTGTATACCCCTGCTTGACTGAAGTTTTCACTGTGACTGGTTCTTGGGATGCAGTAATACTTCTCCACTGCAACCATGTACCATGACTTGTTTGGCCATTATCCGTGAGCACCTTTGTTTGGCACTCCTTTTTTTCCCTCCCAGCTCTTTGGGACCACAGAAAGTCTGACTGGTGTGCCTCTGGCTTCCTTGGGATATTTAGCCCAGTCTGGTTCAAAGGAGTTCCTCTGACTTTATTTTCCCAGGGATCTCAGAATGCCTCCCGCTTTGAGCTCCCGTGGGTTGGGCCGGTCCTCAGCCTTTGTCCTCTCCACTCCTGGCTCTCAACGAAGCATCTCAAGAAAAGTCACAAAGCCATTTTAACTGGGTCTGACCCACTAACTCACCCTTTGCTGTTGATTGCTTAGTAATCCTTTTTACTGACCCCATCTGGCTTCCTTGGCGTATTCTGGGTGGTCCTGAGGATTTTTTTTTGCAATTCTTAATCCAACGTCACCTACTCCCAGTTCATGATTTTACCTCTTCCTTCCCATTAGGCCAAGTTGGTTTCTTCTTTACCTGTTCTGTTGTTTGCCTCAATTTCCTCTTCTGTAAAATGGAGATCATAATAGCACCTACCTCCCAGGGTTGGTGTGAGGATCAAATAAGATAATGTTTGCAAAGTCCTTAGCACTGGGCCTGGCACATAGTAGGCGCTTACTTGTTTATTTCTCCTCCTCTTCCTCACTTCTCTTACAGGCAGCTCCCCCTGCTCCCAAACTCCTTTCTTGTGGATGTGAAATTCAGAATTCACCTCCTTTGGGATTGAGAGTAACATGATATTTGGTCAGCGCTGAACCAGGCTTGCTAAAACTCAGCTGCTTTTACCACACTGGGCCGAGACACCTGGTGATTATGACCAGATCAGATAACTCTGGAAAGCGAGTTGCCCTTAGGGCAGAATGTAGCCTTAAAACTGGAAGAGGCCAGCTCTCATTTTACAAATAGGGACGCTGAGGCCCGGAGAGGTAGGGACTCACAGAGCTGGGGTCCAAATCCAGGCCCCCTGAGTCCAGAACCAAGGCTATGTAGCATTCTGTTGTAAGAGGCCTCTGTAGTCCGCCACCTACCTTTCTAAGGGTTTTATTGTCTCTCTTTTTGTACCCCTCTCGCTTTCATTGTCTCTCTGTCTCTGTTTCTCCGTCTCACTTCAGACACAGGGCTGGTGAAGACTCCCAGTGTGCTTCTTTCCTCTTTCACCACTGTACTGTTCAGGTCCAGAGTGGATGTGGCGACCCCCAAGGGCCCATCCCACTCTGACCTGCTTCTGCGGTCTCAGAGAAAGGAGAAAGGCTCCTTAAGCTCCCAGCAAAAGCTTTGTTTATAGTGAGTTGGGACAGAAGGTAACAATTTAGAACCAGAGGCTCCCTGCCCTGGCTGTGCGGCCAACACCTGTATTCAAATGGAAAGAGCCGCATTCCAGCAAGCAGAAATTCCAGTGTGGTTTATCGTGCTCGCCCTTCCCTGATAGTCATCTGCCTGAAGGGCCCTCTGTAGTTACTCTCGGGTCTTTCTGGCTGGGCCTGTTGTATACGTGTTAATCCTGGGATCTGGAACCTGGCCCAGGAGTCTTCCTTAGGTCTGAAGGAGATCTTAGAATCCTAGATCTGAAGCTGGGAAAGACTCAGAACCCTGTAGTACAGCACCTACATCTTAGAGAAGGGGAAACTGAGACCCAGCCAGGTTAGTGACTTGCCCAAGGTCACACAGAGAGTAGAAGTAATAATACTGATAACAGCGCTTAACAGAGAGCTGCAAGGCTTGCAGAGTACTTTCTGTTAGCTCATTTGATCCTCATTACCCTGTTTTATAGGAAACCGAGGTCAGAAAGGTGACTTACTCAGAGTCACACTGATAGTAAGTGTGTGAGGCAGAATTTGAATACCTTTTTCCAGAGCCAGATATGTGGGCACGGTGGATAGAGTAGATAAATAATTCAAATCCAACCTCAGATACTTAGCAACTATGTGACCCTGGGTAAGTCACTTACCCCTATTTGCCTCAGTTTCCTCTTCTGTAAAATGAGCTGGAGAGGGAAATGACAAACCAGTGTATTATTATCTTTGCCAAGAAAATCCCATGAAGAGTTGGACACAACTGAAATGACTGAACTACAACTGCCTTATTCCAGGTCGAACACTAACCACAAGGCTACCTTGCTTCCTCAAAGGTAGAATAAGCGGTAGAGTTGAGATTTGAATCCATGTCCCCTGACTTGCGCTCCCTCCTCCTTCCGATGTGGTTGAGTGAGGGATTCCACCTGGGCTGTCAGGGCTGGTCTAGCCCAGTGTAGGGAGGGTCATCACTCTGAACGTTGGCCATCAGGTGAGTGGATACCTTTTGAGGGGTGAGAGATGACCCAATCCCAGTGGCTGCCTGGTCTATGGAAGAAAGACCCTTCTACCCAACAGAGCTCTTTGGGCCCCGGGTCTTCCTCTCCTGTTTTGACCATGATTCTCATTCTCCCCACTCACCTCATGACCTGCACATGCTATCTGCGTAAAGGAAACTTTCTGCCTCCCTCGAAAAAGGGAACACATTTTGACATCCCCATTTTCTGTCCCTTTGCTGAATACCCTGATATGGTATTTTGATGATGGTTTTCATCACTTGCCCAAACATTGAGCCCAGACTGAAAGAAACGCATTCCTAGGCCAGGCAGTCTGCCCATCTTTCCCTTCTCCCCCTACCCTTGTTTTCTTTCCCTTACCTCCCCAGGGTGCTGGTGTGAATCCCAGGCATTCGCCCCATAGGTATTGGGGAATCAGCCAGTAAAGGTGCACCACCTGAGGCTATTTTTTACCAAACATTGTTGGGGCAGGCTCTGTCTCTTCATTCTTCCACGTTATTTTGGAGAGAATGGAGCATCCCTAAGGGGGTTGGGGAGGGGGAGGGGGAGGGTATAGGGGGCCTTGCCGACTCATTCCAAACGTATTCCCCAAGGGCAATTATATACCATCTTATAACATCCTAAAGAATGGGTCATTAAATAGCATTGGGAGGGGAGAGTGAGTGTGGAAAGGAAAGAACTCTGTTTCGGAACAGAAAACCAATGCCTGGCATTCATTGCTGGCCACACAGAGCTGGACAGAATTTGGACTGGGAAAATGTTGGCTTCTGAAGTGAGAAGAATCTGTCTCTCCATCTATCTCTTCTGTGTAGTGTTTCTGCATGGGAAGAGGCTGACAATGGCCCTGGGAGAGGGGTTTTTTCTGAATCCCGGGAATTCCCTAATTTCACTGAAATAATAGGTCTGGTCCCTAATCCCATCTTTTATGGAAGATATGTTGTTGCCCTTAGTTTTTTGTTTCTTTTTTTAACTAGGTAAAAAAGGCCATTCTCTGCCTCGTTTCTTACCTAGCCTTAAAAATTGAATGGGCGCTGCCTCAGTCAAACTGAGACCTATAAGGACCTTAGCTTCAAAAGGGCAAGGTCTCCCACTGCCTCTGGGGCCATCTCCAGCTGTCCTGATCTATACCTGGCCACTGGACCCAGATGACTCCAGAGGAGAAAGTGAGGCTGTGGTCCTCTTCGACACAAAGGACAAACAACAACGTGTTGTTAACCTTGCTAGAGTGTAAGGTCCCTGAGGGCTCAAAGGCTGTTTCACTTTTGTTTTGCATCTCCAGTGCCTAGGACTGTGCCCTGGCGTGGAGTCGGTGCTTTCGTTAGTTAATGAGTCTCAGGGGATGATGCCATTGTCAGGGAAGTGGAAACGTCTTTGTCACTTTGAGGAAGTTTTGCTCGGTGGGGGTGTGTGGGTGGGTAGCTGCAGGGCTAAGGACCTAGTTGACTCCTTATGCCTGGTGTTCTCTCCTCCGCTGAGGAGCCCAGGACAGTGGAGCATGGTCCGGCGCCCCAGCCTTGGAGAGCTCTCTCTCTCTCCCACTTGTCCTAGCACCGTGGTCCTTTCAGCTGCCTCTGGATTCACCCAGCCAGCTTTCTATAGCAGTTACGAGTGACTTTGAGGTCATTTGTGCGGGGTCAGTGCTGCCCTCTTGAGATGCGAGAGGAGCCCGCCTATGGGCAGAGGCTCAGACCTCCAGGGTCTAGCTGGATTCAGCCTGACCCACCCTCGCCCCTCTGCCCCCTTCACTCTCTTGCCAGATGTGTACCTAAAAATCAATCAGGAGGACTCCAGGTGTGGGAAAAACCCTCTTAGGGGCTGGCTCTCCAGCCCCCCTTCCACTTGGGGCTGAAGGCTCGTTGCTAATTTGTATTTTCCTGCAGGGATGGGTCCAGCATCCTTAGAAGTCTGCTTCCCATAGTGGGGGTTGGGGACGTCTGTGAGTGGTATCCGAGCAGCTCTAGAGACCCCTTATGCTTGGTAGATCTAACCAGTCTGATCAGCCCAGGAAATGTCTTGCAGCTGAGGGGTCACCTAGCAGATTGTGTATTAGACTTGGAGTCAGGAAGACCTAAATTCAAATCCTGCCTGAGACCTCTACTAGCTGTGTGACCCTGGGCAAGTCACTTGACCTCTGTCTCAGTTTCCTCACCTGTAAAATGGGGATAATAATAGTGTCTACTTCCCAAGTTTGTGGCGAGGACCACGTGAGATAGCTTACGTAAAGCACTGTATTGGTGCTAGCTGTATTAGGTGAAGCTTAATGAGGGTTTGTTCAAACTGCCTCTGGGGAGGGAAGGGGCTGAAGGGGCCCCATGGAAACCAAACTGGGCGTTTGTGTGTGGCTTCTTTTTACCCTTGGGAAGGAGGTGTGTGTCATGGCAGGGAAGGAGATCCTTAGGGGTGCCCTGTACGCCCAACCTCTTTCCCAGATTCCCCTGCCTCCCAAAGGGCTGCATTCCAGTGTTTATTTGTAAGTTGGTTGTTTTGGAACTCAAAACAGTTTCTAGGGAGGAAGTAACCGGCTCTTTGGAGAGGAAGATTTAGGCTTGGTGGTAGGGAAAATTTGCTCCCACTTAGCACTTAGGAATGATGGACTGGTTACTTAAGGAGGCCGGGGCCAGGGGTTTCCCCCTCACTCGAGATCATGCAAAAGGTTTCTGGAATGAGACTTCCTGTTGGATGGGCCAAGAGAGATTTCTTTTTCAGCAATGGGTTGATGTAGAGAGCTTCTGAGAGCCTGCCTCTGACATGCTGTGGATAGAGGTTGTGGTTAACATTTATTAGGTGCCTGAGGTTCATCATGGCAGCCAGGTGGCGCCATAGTGCACACAGCGCCAGGTCTGGAGTCAAGAAGACAGACCTGTGTCCCTGGACAAGTCACTTAGCCTCTGGACCTCAGTAAACTTATCTGTAGAATGGGGCTAATGGGAATGATAGCACCTACTTCACCGGGTTCTTGTGAGGATCAAATGAGGTGATATGTGTAAAGGGCTTTGCAAAGCTTAAAGAATTCTGAAAATGATGATAATGTTGACCAACACCCAAAGGTGCTCTGTTTCTGTTTCTCTCTTTTCCTCCTCTCTCTCTTTTCTTCCCTCTCTTTCCCCATCTCTCTCCCTTTCTATACCCCTCTCTCTTTCTCTTTCTCCCTCCTCTTCTTCTCTCTCCCTCTCTTTCTGTCTGTCCTTCTCTGTCCTCTTTCCCTTCTCCCCTCTCCCTGTCTCCTCTCACTCTCCCTCCCCCCAGCCATATTTAAAAAATTTTCTAGGTGGATTAGAGCTAAATTTATAGGGATCCTCTGCTTCCAGGGAATCAAATTTGTCATCTCATAAAATGAGTGTTGAAAAAAATAACCCTCCCAGAAGGCATCTGGGAGAGCAGAGATCAGAAAGCTAGGGAAATCTTTGCCTTTGGAGAGATTTGGGGGCTTGCTTTCCTTCCCACCGGCAGCAGGAGATCCAGGTGCATCGAGCCAAGCAGAGCCAGCCCTCCCAGGAGGTTTTGTTCCAGCTACTAACCCCTGAAATAGGAGCTGCCTTGCCAGTGAACCAGTCAGCCTGTTCTCACATTAGGGATGGCATGCATCACCCTCAGCCATATTTCTGCATTCCACTCCCTGTGTGTATGTGGGGGGGGTGTCCCAAATTCTTTCTAAAGCTGCTGGATTCTCCAGAGCTCTGAATCTATCTTCCAGATGTGGAGTAGGGATGGGGAAAGTCCTCTCCTCTAGGGACTTGAATATTTTAAATTTTAATTTCATTTTATTTCTTTCGGTTAACAAATCTGTTTTCTCTACCTCTCACCCTATTCTTTTTTTTTTGTTGTTGTTACAAAACTCATGGTAACAGAAATACCCAGGCAAGCTAAACAAATTCCTGCATTGGCCATATCCCAAAATATGCATCTCTCTCTGCACTTTGAGACCTAAAATACTACATAAATAATGATGATGATGATGTTATCCCCTCTCCTATACAGACTGGAGTAGGGGGAGGGAAAGGACAGGGAGTGATGAGTCCATCACTGGGAGGTGGGTACCAATGGAAAAACACCCCCAGGGACTTTTCCAACCAGCTCAGCCATTAGTCAGTCTCTCTCTCTCTCTCTCTCTCTCTCTATATGTATGTATGTATGTATGTATGTATGTATGTAAAGTATAATCATTAACCATCGAATTCCGGATCTGATCATTGTTAAGACCTGAAGGCCTGTGAATATGTCATTCTTTTCTTGGTATTGTTTGCAAATCCTGCTGTCCTCAGAGTCAAGTGTGAAAGGGCTTCCAATAAGTACTTGTGGATCTTTGGATCATAGATTTAGAGTGAGGGTATCTAGTCCAAGCCAGTTGTCTTAATGATGAGTAAACTGAGGCCCAGAGGTTAAATGACTTGCCCAGGGTCACATAGGTAGTAAGTCTGAGGCAGGATTAGAATCCTTCAGATTCTTCGATCAGCATTTATTAAGCACCTACTATGTTCCAGGTCCTGTACTAAGTGCTCTACAGTTATCTCATTTGATCCTCACAACTACCCTATCACACCTAGATGCTGTTAATTATCCCCGTTTTACAGTTGAGGAAACTGAGGCAAACAGGTTAAATGACTTGCCTAGGGTAACACAGCCAGTAAGTGTCAGAGGCTGAATTTGAATTCGGGTCTCTGGACTCCAGGCCCAGTGCTTTATCATCTGTATCTCCTAGAAAACAAACCAAAAACCAGTCCCTGCTCTCAAAGAAATTTAGAATCACAGATTTAGAAACCTTAGAGGTCATGGAGTTATTTTACAGATGCAGAAACAGAGGCCCAGAGAGAATCAGCAATTGACCCCATATCACACAGGTAGTCAGAAGAGCCAGGATTTGAACCCCCCCCCTTACCTCCTTCATCACTTTGTTTTTTAGTTTCTCCCAATGTCCTTTCCATTGTTTTTTCCATCGGAATTACAGTAGGGCTATCTATATATCTATCTATATATTTTATGCCGTAACTCCTTGTGACTATACTTAGTGAATTATGTAAATTAATATTATGCACAGTATCACTTATATATAATTTATAGATTTATAATACTATATAAATTATTAACAATTTGTATATTATTAATTTATATAAACTTATATGTAAAAATTAATAATTTATATGCTAATTTAATTTACATTGCCTTAAGGTTGAGAGAGCCTGGCATAGTATGGTATGATTTTTTTTTTAAACAGCACCTATATTTTAGGTGGGAGGATAGAGTCACTTAGCTACTAGTATGTAGGGATCAAATGAGATCCCCACATATTTATAAAATACTTTGCAAATCTAAAAACTCTATATGGATGCTATCTACTAATGTATGTTTGCCTCCCATCTTAGTCACTAGGAGTCTTCTAAGATTGCGTAAGCCTGCCATGACCCCTGTTGTCCACTAAAATTCTCTAGGTCCTTTTCACATAAATTGCCCACATCTGTTTCTTCCTGTATTTGTGTAATTTTTTTTCCCAACCCAAATTTAGGGCTTGAAATTCAGTTGGGATAAATGGAACCTTATTACACTTGACCCATCATTTGAACCTACTGAGATCCTGATTCTGTCATTCAGCATGTTAGCTGAACTTCCCAGCTTGAGGCTCTCTGCTGGTTCAGTAAGCATGCCACCCATGCCTTTATGTGAGGCGTTAATCAGCAGGTATTTATTAAGCACCTACTTGTAGCTGAAACCTTCTTATGTATATTCACTCTCCACATTAACAAATGAGCTTCTAGAGAGCAGGGAGCATGTTGCCTTTCTGTTTGTATCCCTAGCATTTATTGCAATGCTTGTTACACAGTAAGTGCTTAATACATGCCTATTCATTCATTCACTCATACACACACACACATATATATATATGTACACACTTCATGTCAGGCATTGTGCTAGTGTTAGAGATACAAAGACAAAAGTGAAACAGACCAGAGACCTGGAACATCTTTAAACCTCCACGGGCAGAGCCGTAAGTGGCAGACCCTGTGACTCCAAATCCTGTGCTTTTTCTACCATGCTAGGCTGTAAAGGCCTGCTGGACTCCATCATGGTCAGTACCCAAATGGAGTATTACATTAAGTTCTGGATGTCACATTTTAGTAAGATCTTTGATGAGATAGAGTGTGGCCAAAATAGTGGACCAGCATGATTAGGGGTCTTAAAACCGTATCATATAAGGATCTACTGAAGGAATAGGATTAACTCACAACCTAATGATAGAGAAAAGTCATTCATAAAGGTATGGAACAGAGCTTGACCATGGAAAAAAGCCCCGTGGCATTCCATTAGAGATCTCCTACCAGTTTGAGATCTGTCCATTAAGTCACCACTCCTGGAGACTTGGCATTTAAGTTCTGGATCCACCTTACGGTGTTTTCCTCCAGCCTTTGTGTCTTGTCTTATCTACCAGGAAATCGTGAGAAACTTGACCAGATACCTTACTGAAATCCAGGTAGCTCCACTGCATTCCCTTGTTCTACTAATGTAGTGGTAACACCGTCGAAGGAGAGAAAGAGGTTGGTCTGGTACGACTTGTTTTTGATGTGCCCATGTTGGCTTGTAATAGCTGCCGTTTCTCCAAGTGCACGCCGGCCATCCCTTTTAATCATCCATTCTAGAACGTTGCCACAAAGTGAGGTTAGACTCCTGAGCCTATCATTTAAAGACTCTGAAGGCCTAGCTCTAGGCCCGTGTTGCCTGCGCGTTCTCCAGAGTTTTACAAACATCGTGGATGACAGCTGAGTTGTCATACACCTTCTCGTAGTACCATAAGATGGAATCGATGCAGCTTTGATGACTTGTCCCTCCTAAGGACAGTGAGATGGGCCGAGCCTTCTCATTTGGGTTTGTTCAGATCCCTTTGCGTAAGAGTTTTATACTTTGCAGGGAAAGGAAGCAGAAGAAAAATTTAATAGTTGTCTTTTTTTCTTAAAAACAACCAAAAAAAACTTTATTGCTATTTTTATTTTTAAACAGCATTCTCATTTCCTAATACTATGTCTGTAGTAGAAAACCTTTGTCTCCACTCACATGTTTGCCACCCTGGCGCAGGTCCCCATCATCTCACTTCTGGACTATTGGGGTAACCTTTAGGTTGGGCTCCCTGCCTCGCCTCTCCCCGCTCCAGACGTCCGTCACTCAGGTGCCACAGTGATCTTCCTGATCTGAGCCTGTCACCACCACCTTTACTCAGTAAACTCTAGTGGCTTCCTCCTCCCCGTAAGATCAGATAGAAAACCCTCTGTTTAGGCCTTGTTCTTGTTCCTCACATGAGAACTGTGTCCCAACTTGGCGCCTTAGCATGGACTCTTAGCCAATACCTGCAGTGTTCTCCTTCCCACTTCCACCTTCTGGTTTACCTGGCTCCCTTCAGGCATGATGCTGCTCAAATCCCACGGGCTCCTTCTGAGATTGCCTGTCACGTATACTATAGATGTACAGAGTTATTGGCATGGTGTTGAGGGCAGGAACAGTGGTTTTGCTTTTCTTTGTATCTCTAGTGGTCCTATCACTGCTTTGATTGTCTTCTTGACCCCCCAAAATAGATCTTTAAGAAAGGCCCTTTGTTTGTCCAGGAAGAGCCCTGGCTCTGAAGTCAGAAGACCTGGTTCAAATCTGCCTTTGGTAGTTACCAGCTGCAGTTAGACTTTAATGACCTCTAAAGTTGCTCCCATCTTCTCTCTCTCTCTCCACCTTCTCCTCCTTTCCTTCCCCCTTCTCTTTCTCTCTCTCTCTTTCCCTCCCTGTTCCCCCCCCCCACCTCTCTCTGTCTCTGTTTCTGCCTTTCTCTTTCTCTCCCCTCCCCTTTCTCTGCCTTCCTCTCCCTCCCTCCTTCCCCTTCTCTCTCTCTCCACCTTCTCCTCTCCCTCCATCTCCTGCAGGGGTAGATGCCTAGTTGTATGAGAAACACTTTAACCTTAGTGAGTGCAAAGACCCCGGTTCGGTTAGAGTGATTTCGGGGGAGCAGTGCACCCAGAGAAGGAGTGGCCTGGAGGCTGGTCCCTGGCTCTCTTGGAGCCAGCCAAGGAAACTGAGGCAAAGGGTGGAGTGACTTGCCCAGGGTCACACAGTTAGTTCAGGGTCCAACACCAGATTTGAACTTGGGAAGATGAGTCTTCCTGACTCTCCAGGCTCAATGCTGTGTGTACCATGGCGCCACCTAGCTTCCATGATACATATTATCTGCATAATAAGTGCTTGTTCATTTGAATTTAATTCCCTGAGACTCATCAAAGGCAGTGATGAAGCCTGAAGCCAGTCTGGCCAACTGTCTCCCTTGGATGGGCCTTGAAAATCATTCATTCCCTTGTGGCTCTCCCCAGTTTTCCACCCCACCCTCAACCCAGTTTTGTTTGGGGGTAATGAGCTGACAAGACGCTCGAAGTTGTGTGAGGAAAATGGTTTGTTAAGGAACACAAGCTTGTAACTGTTGTCACCAAGACTTTCTTTGGTGATTGGGTCCGTGTTTGTTGTTGGCCAGCAGCGTCCTGCCCGTGACGAGGAGAGCCAGAAGCGCCGCCTTCTGAAGGGGCCCCAGCGCCCGATGACGATGCAGGGTCCAGCTGGCGTCGGTCACTTTCCCCTGCGCTGAGGCCCAGCCGATAACTGGCTTCGGTTTTCGTTTTCTAGCTGCAGAGTTGATGCTCACCCGCTTCTTTTCCTGTCAGTTGAGTTAGAACAGGAAGGGACCTTGGAGAACGTCCTAGGCCCACCGCTTTCAGGTCCTTGTCTCCTCCGTGGGAATGGAAGCTCATTGGAGTAGGGATTGTTTTTTTGTACTTGTATCCCCAGTGCCTAGCAATGTGTCTGGCGCCCAGTAGGCAGTTAATAAATACTTGTTGATTGATGGGTAGATCACTGGGCGTTGTAGTCAGGAAGATCTGGGTTCAAATTTTGCCTTCACTCTGGATAGCCTCTTGAGCCTGGCAAATCATACAACCTTTTGGGCCTCAGTTTCCTCATCTGTAAAATAGGGATGACAGCACCTTCTTCACAAAGCTGGTTTGAGGCTCAGGTGAGATGATAGGATCATAGCTTTGTAGCTAGAAGGAATCTCAGAGTTCATCTAGTCCATCACTCCCATTTTACAGGTGAGGAAACTGAGACCCAGTGTCTCGAGGCAGGATTTGAACCCAGATCTCCGTGCTGCTAACTGCAAATCCAGCACTGTGAATTGTACTGTGATTTTTCAGCATCACTCCTAACATTCCCGTAAGGCAGATATGTTGCATCCCGCCCGTTTTATACGTGAGATCATCAGAGGCCCACGGATCTAATGGCCTTTCGGGTCTCCCTCCTCATCCATGCAGTGTGTGTCTCTCTCTCTGTATCCCAGGGCAGTGAGATCCAGGACCCTGCCTACGTGGACAGTGAGAACACGCTCGGAGAGTCCGACCTCTTTCCCGAGGACGAGGCCATGACGCTGGCCCAGCACGAAGTCCTTCATGAGTCTGACATGGACAGCGCCATTGACAGTGCCCCGAGTCTGGAAGTATCTGACATGAGTCCGGGAGAGGAGAAAGACGGGGTCCTGGGAGGCCTCTTTCTTCCAGGCGACAAGTAAGTCCAATGTCCGGGGCAGAAAAACTGCCCCTAGGGCTGGTGACAGCCTGTCCTGGTCAGGTCCCAGCTGAGGGGAATTCCTCCTTCCCTTTCATGTTGTGAGCTGATGGGCGGACAGCAGTGCTGGTGCTGGGACACAGTGGAGGATGCCCCCTTGAAGTGGGAAGGGGACGGAAATAAGCATTTATTTAGTGTCTCATCGGGTCCTTTCAACCACCTGGGAGATAGATACTATCGTTATTCATTTTACAGCTGAGGAAACTGAGGCAGACACATTAAGTGACTTGCCCAGGGTCATACAGCTGGTGAGTGTCTGAGGCCAGATTTGAACCTGGGTCCTCCTGACTCTATCTACTATGCCCCCAGCTTTGGCTGATTTGGAGGTGGGCTGAAGAGCTGAGCTGCTCATTAATGGACAGCCAATAGTTGCGAAATCAGATCTAGGCTTGAATCCTGGCTCTTGTATTTATTACCTGTGTGACCTTGGACAAGTTGCTCCTCTTCTCTGAGTCTTGTGCTTGTGTAAGGCTGTGTGACCCTGGGCAAGTCAGTGAATTTCCTTGGGTCACACAGCCATGTTCGAGTCTGAACTCAGTCCAGACCAGTCCCTTATCCACTAGCGCAGGTGGGGCTGAGGAGAAGAGGGATCAGGAAAGTCCCCTGGGAAGCGACGTTTGAGCCAAGATGCCGAGCAGCAGAAGTGAGGAGACAGGAGGGAGGGCGTTCCAGGCACGCACAGAGCTGGCAGCGAAGGTGCTGTTTATGAGAAACAGCGAGACAGGCCGGTGCGGCTGGACCGGAGGATGCGTCAGGGCGGGTGGGTCAAGGCGGGAGGGTGGGTGACATGTCATGAGTTCGGAGAGGTGGCTTGGGGCCGGATTGGGAAGGCCTTGAAGGGCGAGAAGAAGCGTTTCCAACAGGGCTTTTCTTGGTCTTCCAGATCGTTTATCCCCAACCCGTCCGCAACGTCTGATCTCTCCACACACTCAACAGCCTCCCTCATCAGCAACGAAGAGCAATTTGAAGACTACGGGGAAGGGGACGATGTGGACTTCAACCCCAGCAGCCCCTGCCCCGATGACGAGGCTAGAACCAACGTCTACTCCGACCTGGGATCCTCCGTGTCTTCCAGGTGCCTGCTCTGGCTCTGGCTCGGGGGTGGGAAACGGGACCTGATTAGGGCTTAGGGTTCAGAGAAGACGTGGGGCTGCAACTTGGTGCTTTTGTACCGAGGAAATAAGGGCTCTGGGAGAGGCAGCCCGGGCCTGGCCTGGAGTGAGCGCTTCCTAAGTGCTTGTTGACCGACTGAGTGACTGCGTTCCAGAGCTGGTTGTTAAACATTTACTAGCATGTCCCTGGCACTAAGTCAGGGATCTCGGGCTTGGTTGTCTCCCTGCCCTAGTAGTGGCTACTTCTCCTTGGGGGTTGGGAGCAAGAGGGAACACCTGACTCTGTGTGCCAGCTTTTGTGAGCTACTGATGTCTGTTTTCCTCTCTCCACCAACCCCCCATTTCATACCTGGGAAAGAGGCCATTTCAGATTTCCCTGGGGAAATTGCCGAGAGGCAGGAGTTAAATACTAGAGCCTGAGTCCCTACTTAGACCTCAGACCGTGGCCTTTGAATGGCCGTTAGCCTACTTAACTCCCTTCCACTCTCCACCTCCAGAGTATTGTAAGGATTCTAGATCTAACCGGTACCAGGAGTGATTTCTATCATTGAATTGCTCCCAGAAGTTCTCGGGAGTTCAGACATTCCTAAAGTGCACTCACTAAATTTGGAGTCAGCAAAGATCTGGGTTGAACATTTGCTAATTTTGTGAACCTAGGCAAGCCATTAAATTTCCTCACCTATCATATGGAGCTTATGATAATAATAGTACCATAGTATATACCCCACACCGGGTCGTGGGAGGCAAATCAGACTGTGTGTTTGCATTTGTTAAGTTTGCTTTTGCACGCTTAAAAAGTACTACAATTATTGTTGTTGTTTATTTTTATCATGACCATTTTGTTTATTTTGGTGGTGGCCATGTGGCTTTCTTGAGACCTCAGCTCAGGAGGATGTTTTGACCAATTAGATTAGGCAGATGATGAGTAAAGTTATCTCCTTACCACCAACAAACAGCGCAGGACAGACCCCTAGAAAAATGAGGCATGTCTACAACAACGAACTGCTGGATGTCTACTGCTCTCAGTGCTGTAAGAAAATCAGTCTGCTGAACGATTTGGAAGCCAGGCTGAAGAATCTGAAGGCCAACAGGTGAGCAGGCATTGGCCCCCAAGGGGATTTCTGGCTTCTCTGGAGCCAGCTGTGACCTGAAGAAATGTGAAGGAAAGAAATTCCTTCATTCCATTGGGCTCTCTCCCTGACCCTGGGCCTGGATAGGGGTGGTGTTTGCCCGGCCAGCAGGTCAGCCGGGTCCCTCCGGTGAGTCTGGAGAGGGGGATTTGTTAGGCAGAGCATGGGCTCCGAGGTCAGATGACTTTCATTTGAATCCCAGCGTTGCTGTGTGCTCTTGGGCAAATCACGCATTTCTTCTGTAAAATGAGGGGATTGGCTTAGAAGCCCTCTGAGATCCCTTCCAGTACAAAATCTGCAATCCTCTAACCTGCTGAGGAACAGATTCTTGGGATCTGTAAGTAGCTGAGGGCCTGAACCGGCTCTGGTTGACCAGGGAGAAAGTTGGGACAAGCCTTTGCTGTGCTGAGATGAGAAGGGAATGGCCAGGCACAGGCTTGGAGGTGGGAAAACCCAGGGGACAGTTCACAGAGGAGCAAATACAATCTGATTTTATGCAGAATAACCAGGGAAGGGAGCTTCCCCTACCTCCCTGTGTTGTTTTAAGACTTAAACAAGATATCTGTGAGGCACCTTTTCCCCCTCCCTGAGCCTTGATCTTGAATGGGATTGATGCTATGCTGTGTTCTGTTTTGCATTAAGACCAAGGCTAGTCTCAGTGATTTCTTCTTTCCTCTCCTCTAGCCCCAATCGGAAGATCTCTAGCACAGCATTTGGACGGTAAGACCCTATCTGCCTTTTGTGGGTTTCTCTGGGATTGAGTTACTATTTTGTTTCACTTATCTGTGTGACTTCCAGGCAGCCCCTCTTCCCTCCCCTGACTTCTGTGCCCCATCCTCGGGGCAGCGTCTCCGGACTCTTTAACAGTTGATGTTAAGTGATGGCAAGTGTCACTATCCGACAGAAGTTTGTCCCTCTCTTTCCTGACAGCTGCACAAAAAACCAGCTTTGATTCAGTTCCCCCAGACTAGAAGAGCCCTGAGTGAGAAAACTCAGCCATGTGAATGTTGACACTTGGCCAGAAATATCACAAACTCCGAGTGTGGCCCTGTGGGGTGGGTTACATAGTCCGTGCCCTCAAGGGGCTTACGTGTTTGTGTTGTCTCTTTTAAAGTATGAAGTTAGTTTTGGTTTATTTGCTTAAGTAAATTTTTATTGGTATAATTTTTTTTATAACCCCAACATATCCTTTCCCAGGGGAGTTTTCCATTACAACCAAAGAATTTAAAGAGAATAGTGTTCCCTTAATAGATGATTGCCTTCCATTCCCCTGCCTACACAGGCTGGTTCTTTTATGCCATCCATTTGGCCTTTCTGAAGGAGTCTTTTTTTCATCCTGATGGTAGGCTTATGATATGGGGGAGGGAGCAGTGTGTTTGAAACATTGACCACCCTGTGAACCTTTGTCAGTAGAAGGACCTTTCTGTCCCTCCATCTCCTCATATGTCAAAATGAGGACTTTGAGCAAGAAACCCATTAAGGTTCCCACCACCTCTAAATCTATGATCTCTGGTTAAGGGATCCTAAGCTGTACTGACATCAATACAGCTTGGGATGCTAAACGTGGAGGGTCTTTTGAGGTCCCTTAGTCTAATTGGGTTCATAAAGGTATGAGGAAAGGAAGAGTAGCTTCCAGGAATGGGACCATGGTCTGCTCATTGGATTGGTGGCTCCAGACCTCCATGGCTATATCCATCAAAGTATTGGGTTTACCAGGGACAGCTCGGTGGCACAGTGAATAGAGCAGCAGCCCTGGAATCTGGAGGACCTGGGTTCCAGTTTGGCCTCAGACACTTGACAATAGCTGTCTGACCCTAGGCGAGTCACTTAACCACAATTAAGTCACCAAAAAGAAAAGTATTGGGTATGCCCCCTGATTCCCCCCCCCCCCCCCCATAGCAGGGGTTGGCTACCCCATCAGGATGGGAAGCTTTCTGGGCACATAACAGCCATCATGAATCTCATGGATGAACTGTAAGCTGGGCATAGAGGTAGTGTGGAGCAGTAGATGGAGAGCTTGCCTCAGGACCAGGAGAACATGAGTTCAAGACGTGGCTCAGGGACCTTGGACAAGTGCCTAATGTCTCAGTGCCTCTGACAACTCTAAGACCAGGGAGTTTTAGAGGTGGTGCTGCTGGGCACTGGTAGGGGATGTTTCCTTGCCAAGTAGCTTCCTAAATTGAAGAAATCAGGCCCTAATTATGGTAAACCCTAATGAGACACAGAAGACCAAAGCAATTCCTGCCCTCAAGAAGCTTCCATTTTGATATTCACAGACAACTCATGCACAGCAGCAATTTCAGCAGTAGTAACGGCAGCACCGAGGACCTGTTCCGGGACAGCATTGACTCCTGTGATAATGACCTCACAGAGAAGGTGAGGGCAAGCTGGGCATTCCATCTGCACCCTTGTTTCTCACTGGGCATTGGGGGTTTACGAAGAGAAGCTGAACTGTTTACATTGAGGAATGAGGCGGGACATGAAAGGAGCAACAGATGTTGTAACAGTGTATCCCACTAGAAGCCCCAGGGCACTGCTATAAGTCCATGGGGAAGTCAAAATTTATTAAGTACCTACTGTGTATTTGACTGGGAGGCAGGTAAGGAGGTATGCATATATGTATGCACACCTGCACAGCCCTGCAGTGGGGACCTGTGATCCTCCTGCATTTTTGAGCCACGCACAAGCCTTAGATGCCCACTCCAACTTCTTCCTGTTGTGTATAGGTGAGCTTCCTGGAGAAAAAGGTGACCGAGCTGGAGAATGACAGCCTGACCAACGGAGACCTGAAGAGCAAATTAAAACAAGAGAACATGCAGCTTGTCCACAGGTATGGACACACCCACTCTTCCTGGGAAAGGGGCAGGCTGGATGCTGTGCTGCTGGAGACAAGGCTAGGGATGGAGAAGGGAGCATGTGGGCTGCTGGGGAAGTCAAGGTCTGGACAGTTCCCCCCAGTCACTGAGGGGTTATAACAAGAGGATGGTGGGTAGAACATTGATGGCAGGAGACCCGTGTGACCCCATTGGCTGTCTCTCTACAGGGTGCATGAGCTGGAAGAGATCATGAAAGACCAGGAAACGACGGCGGAGCAGACCCTGGAGGAGGAGATCAGACGACATCGGGAGCTGTTCAGTAAACTCGAGAAGGAGAAGGGCACTGAGATCGAGCTGCTAAACACAAGGTGTGTGTCTCTCACTCTCCAGGTTTCAGTGAATCTATGGCCTGGCAGTGCCACGGACGATATTTTGAATATCAGATGAAAATAATAATACCACTGATACGGCGATTAAAGACTTTACACCCATTTGACCTCACAATGACCTGGTGAGGTCGGTACCATATGTATTTAGCTCCATTTTACAGATGAGAAGACTGAGACTTTGGAGCTTACATTCTATTTGTGATAAGAATGCCTAGAAGAACTTAAAACCCTTTTACATCTGTGATCCAGTGAATCCTCGCCCCGTCCCTGTAAGTTAAGAAGAAACAGATAGTATTCTCATTTTAGAGCTTGGGAAAGGACTTTCTCAGGGACACCCAGGCACATTAGGGGCAGAGCCCATGTGATTCTCTCCTCACTCCCAACCCAGGGCTTTCTCTACTGCTGAACTTGGTTATATAGATGGAGCCCAAGGACCTAAAAGAAACCAGAGGCAGATTTAAATCAGGAAAATGTGTCTGCAGGGCCGGTGGGGTGTCTTTTAACCTTCCCTTCCTCCTGATCCAGGGACACCGGCCCCCTGGCTCTTCCACCAACAAGACCCGCCATCTCTTGGCTTGGGGCACTCCCTCTTCCAAACTGACTGCTTCCCTGACTCCCCGACTTCCTTCAAGTCCTAACTAAAACCCCACCTCCTACAGGATGCCTTCCTCAGCCCCTCTTAATTCCAGTGGCTTCCCTCTGCTAAATATCTCCGATTTAGCCTGTGTAGAGCTTGCTTTTTGTGTGTTGGTTTTCATGTTGTCTCCTCTATTAAATTGTAAACTCCTTGAGGGCAGGGACTGACTTTTGCCTCTTTTTGTATCCCTAGTGCTTAGCACAGTGCTTGGCACATAGTAGGTGCTTAATAAATGTTTATTAGCTTGAGAATAGCATGGGATGTTAGATTTAAAACTATGTGGGACCTTGGAGGACATTTAGTCTGATTCCCTTGTTTTTCAGATGAGGAAACCGAGGCTCAGGGAGAGCCTGGTGACTTGCCCCAGGTCACGTGTCTAATAAGTGTGTGTGTGTGTGGATTTGAACTCAGCTCTTCCTGGCACAAAGTCCAACACTATGGCATGCTGCTTCTCAGGTCCATGGCACTCTCACTGGGAAGGGAATTGAGAGCCCTGGACCTGAGTTCAAATCCTGCCTCAGACACTCATTAGTTGTATTGCTCTGAGCAAGTCAGATAACCCCTCTGCCTGCCTCAATCTCCTCATCTGTAGAACAAGGATGGTAATCTTTATATTCCTTCCCTTTATGGTTTGTTGAGGACAGGCCTTCTTGGAGGGGGACCTTGAGTGAGTCTTCTCCATTCCCTGGGTTTTCATTTCCTCACGTTTCAGATCAGGGAGCCGGGGCCGGATGTCCCCCAAGACTGATGTTCCGTGGTTCCCAGGTGGGGTATTAGGAGAGCAGACCTTCTGAAGAGGGTTGGCAGTCCACTGGGACTCCAGCTCTGGGGGCTGGCTTTGATGCTGAAAAGAGCAGGCTTCAGTCTTCTGCACAAAGGGTGGTCTGGAGTCTCTTTTCTGTCCTCCCGTACTCCTCTGGCCTCCAAAGCTTGTCCGGCCCCAGGGCGGCCTGATTGATGTCGGCAAAGACCACCTCGGCCCTTCCAGACCTGCGCCTGCTTTAGGGACGCCAGGCAGAGTGGCCAGCATCCAGGGCCAGGGCTGCTTCCTTATTACTCAAGAGGCGCCCGCTGCCTCGCAAAGATCTTCCCGTTAGAATCCCCAGGCCTGGGTTCAAACCGTGACCCTGAGCGAGGATCCTGCTGCAGAAATCGCTTTTAGAAATTATTCTGGTGCTTTTAACAGCATGGTGGTGTGGGCTTCATTTAAAAGTGGCCGTAGCCCAAGGAATGCCTCAAAACACCCTTGAAAATTTAGTATTTTTTTAGTGAACACAAGTATTTTTCTCACTGTCACCCCAGCCTCTCTCCCCTTGAAAAAGAAAAACAAAATTCTTGTAAAACAAAGAAATCTACATAGTTGAACAGAACAAATTCCATGCCCATCTCTGTCGGGAGGTGGGAAGCATGTTTTACAAGGAGACCGCTGGAGTCATGGTGGGCTCATTCCATTGGTCAGAGGAATTCAGGCTCTCCAAATAGTTTCAGTTGAAAAGAACTTTAAAGTAATTGTGGTCATACTCAGTTCTGACCATACCAAAAGTTAAAAACAATGGTGTTCCTACCAAGAAGTATCCTTTTAAGGTGATGTGGTCACATCATGTGCAGAGTTAAATGGTTTTTTAAGTCAAATTTCTTTTGCAAACAAGGAAATAAAATTGAGTATATGTATGTATATATATATGTATATATTTGTATGTATGTGTATATATATAATTTGAGTATATAAATACAAAAAGTTAATACTTTTTTTTAAATTCTCAATTACATGTAAACAAAAAGTTTTAACATTTTAAAAACAAATTTAGAGTCCCAAATTCTCTCCCTCCCTCCCTTTCCTTCCCCCTCCTTGAGAAGGCAGGCAATTTGATACGGGTTAATCATATGCATTCATGCAAATCATTTCCATATTAGCCATGTTGCAGACCAAAAAAATCCCAAGAATAATAATGTAAAAAAAGAGTTAATGCTTTGTTGATGAAAAAACCACATGACCTTGGCATGGCACAGTGGAACAAACATTGCCTTTAGAGTGGAGGACCTGGGTTTAAATCCCAACTCTGATGAGTCCTAGCTAAGTGAAGCTTCATGAGTCACTGGTTAAGTGACTCCCACAGCATCACGCAGCTAGGAAGAAGTGTCTGAAGTGGGATTCAAACCCAGGTCTTTCTGACTAAATCCAGCTCTCCATCCACTGGGTCCTGCCGTAACACCTCTGGGGAAACAGTTATGGTGGACCAGGATTTCCCGTTAGAGAGTGGCATCTCTCCCATGTCCCCCAGGCGTCGAGTGCAGATTGTCCCCCTGGGGACTAGTGGGTTTGTTTATTTACTTTAACAATCCAGATCCTATTTTTAATTTCCACTCTGGAGGCTGGTTTCTAAGAGTTCCTCTTATGTTCTTAATCCCACAGTGGGCCCCCTCATACCTGGCTGCTCCCTCCTGTCCTCTTGGTAGGAGGCAGTGATGCCCAGGAGAGCTCTGAACTGAGAACAGGAGGCTGTGGCGTTGGTCCCAGCGTGGCTACGGACTCGCTGTGTGGCTGTGGGCAGAGAACCTCCCCTCTCTGGGCTGTGGCTGCTGCTTTTATTTAATGAGTAGGGACGTCGATGATATCTTGTCCACATTCTAGGGTTTGATGTGCAGACCTATCAACCCATCTGTCACAGGAGTATTGGCATGAAAGTGGTGAGGGTCCTTGGGTCATCTAAGGCAACTCTCTCATCTTCCATTGGAGGCCCAGATAGGGAAAGTCACTTTTCTGAGGTTGCAGAGGTCGTAAGCATGAAAGGCAGGATTTGAACCTGGGTCAACCAGCTCTGAAGCTGATACTCTTTTCCTTGAGCACGTCTCCAGAGCAGTCTGGTCTACTGTTTGGCAGGTGGTAGGGAGAGGGCGAGGGTAGCAAAAAGAGGAGGCAGAAAGGTGGAGGAGAGAAGCCAGCAGCAGGTGCATCGGACGTTGGACCCCAGGGAGTGGAAGGAAGCCTTCTCTCCTACCTGACCTTCCCTTCCGGCCCTGATAACAACAACATTTATGTAGCATCTACTAAATTCTGGGTTCCAGCTAAAGTAAGGCGTTCAGATTGACAAGAATGTAGAATGCACAAAAGGAGCGATGCAATGTCAGCCTGGGACGGTTGGCCGGAATCCAGTTAGTTGTGAAGGTCTTTGCCCGTGAATATCCCCATTTTACAGATGAGGTGTTGTTATTATTCTGTTACTTCAGTCTTGTCTAACTCTTTATGACCCTATTTGGGGTTTTCTTGGCAGAGATACTGGAGTGGTTTGCCATTTCCTTCTCCAGCCCATTTTACAGACAAGGAAACTGAGGCAAACTGGGTTAAGTGACTTGCCTAGGGTCATGTAGCTAGTAAGTGTCCAAGGCCAGATTTGAACTTGGGTCTTCCTGACTCCAGGCCCTACACTCTTACCCACTGGGCCATCTGGCGACCCTTCTGTGCTAAGTGCTTTACAATTATTAACTCATCTCAGCCTCACAGTAACCCTGGGAGGTAAGTGCTGTTATTAGGCCCATTTTACTGATGAGGAAGCATCAGTAAATGCAAATAGAGGCAAATAAAGGTTAAGTGACAGCTAGTAAGTGTAAGAGGCCAGATTTAAATTCAGGTCTTCCTGACTCCAGGCCCGTTGCTCTATCCACTGAGCTACCTAGCTGCCCCTGAATTTCTCTTGTACTGCTGTGACCTACAGTTGTGGCCATGGCGTTGGTTGTGTTCGGAGCAGCAGCTGCTGAGGAGAAGAGGGGGAATTGAAATCTGAGAGGAAATGCCCTACAGGAGTCATGGCAGCCAATATGGCGGTCAGGCTCTGACTCTATTTGAAGGTCAAAATCTGCTTGTACCTTTCCAAAAGTCACTGAGGACGGATGGAGTTCCAGTAAGAGACCTAGGCCCAGGATCATCTAGAGAATGGAGTGTGTTGAGGGGCTGTGGTGAAAGAGGATTTAGCATGGTCCTTGGCACACTTTGTATTAGGCTTCTTAGCAGGTGCTTCCATAGCTTGCTTATTGACTTGACTTATTACTTACATGACCTTGGGATCTTTGAGACCGAGTTACCTCTTCTGTAAATTAAGGGGTCGGATTCTGGGGTCTCTTCCAGCTCTCATGGGTACATAACCCTGTCTTCCAATAGTGAGTGAGAAACAAACATGGCCTTCTGCCCCTCAGGTTCTCACCCCTCAAGGGATACTCTCTTCCTAAGCCATCCTTCAAAAGGCTTAGCTCACCTACACCTCTTCAGCAAAGGCTTATATGACCACTTTGGCCAAAAAAAAAATCTAACATGATCATTGACTTCACCGAGAAGAAGGTGTGCCGTCTTTGGTGTCAGAGAACCTGGGTTCAGATCATGCATCTGATGCTTATTGCCTGTGTTATCTTGGGCAAGTCATTTACTCTGGCCTCAGTTTCCTCATCTGCAAAATGAGGGGTTAGACTAGACGGCCTACTAGTTTTATAAATCTGTGATCCTAAGAGAGGCCTGTCTTCTAGGAAGAAGGAGGTCATGTTCCCAATGGACTCTGCCCTTATCACAGTCCCATCTAGGCCCACCATTGAAGAAGGATGTTGATAAGCCGAAGCTTATCCCTGGGAGAGCGATCAGGATGTCAGAGGGCAACAATGACCTTCACGGGCCATGAGGGTCATCAGTGGAAGAAGCTGGGGTTGTTCAGCGTGGAGAAGAGAGAACTCAAGGGGAATGTGGGAGATCCTGGAATAAGGGGAATTGAACTCATTTGGCTTGGTCCTAGAATGAAGAACAGTGTGGCAGAATTAGACTGTTAACTACCCAGATGGTAAGTGACAGTCTCCATCACTCCCTGTAGGTCAGTTTCACTAGATTGTCTCCCGAGAACCTAACAGTATTTTGAGCTGGAGGTTGGACATTTGGGGAACCAAGCATCTCTAACAAAAAGTCACCATGTTTAAATATATACAGCCACAGTCACTATAGAGAGAGTTAAATTCAGCCATCTACCGTTTTAATTCAACAGGCATTTAAAAAAACTAGTCTCATGTATGTAGACTGCTGGGGTACTGATACAGAGATTGATTGTGAGACAGAGTTCCTAGCCTTGCTGGAGTTTAATGACCTATGTAATTCCTTTAATACCTCCAGGATCAGTGAGTACACGCTTCACGAGGGCAGATTGTACCTCCTTTTGACAAAACCTGAGTTTAATAAATGGTTGCCCCAGGTTACTGGGGCTTTAAAAAATAAATCTCCCTGGGCCACCTGGGTAATAAACCTGTCAGAATCCAGCGAGGCTGATCCTCTGATGTGGTCTGTCCTGCAAACCTTCGTAGCTTGATTGATACCTGCCAGAGTTGATACTGCTTTTGAGATGCACCAGTGGGGCCTCGGAGGGGAACCCCAAGGAAGGGACATGTTAGGTGAATTGGAGTAATGTAAAATATCTTGTGAAGAAGGCTTCAAATTCAGGGCAAGGACTGAGGCAGGAAAGGGCATTTTCTGCTGGGGGGAGGGGGAGAGGAGAGATGGAGTCAGAGACAGCTTCCTGGAAGGGGTGATTTATTGTAGAAACTGAAAGCAGATGCAGCATTGGAAAATGGTGGCTTTGATTCTGAGAGCCAGATCGTTAAACTTAAAGCCAGGTATTTGCTGTTTTAGGCATTTGGCCTTTTTCAGGAAAGAAGTTATGCTTTGGGTCTAAATTCTGTAGTTGTGAGTCTGTGAGTTAAACCAACATTGGTTTCCTTTTGCCCCCCACTTCCCGCAGGGTACAACAGTTAGAAGAAGTGAACACAGAACTGAGAACCACAGTGGCCCGTCTAAAGTCCCAGGCGGAGAAATTAGATGAGGTGAGACTTTTTTAATTAACAATTTTTTTTTGTTTTTCCATCGCCTTGACTTCCAGATATTTCCCTCTAGGCACTAGTGTTTTGGAAATTATCAGTTGCTTTGTGTGCAGACGAGGCAGGACCTGGTGTGGAGGTGGGTGGGGATGGGTGTAGGGGTCACTTGATTTTAGATTTCTTCCGGGATGGCGGGCAGGCTTCCTTGGATGTTGGCTGGCTCTCTCCCCGTTCCCTTCGGGCATCACTCTCCATTTCCTTCGGTAACAATGTCCCATCTCCAAATGGATGGGGTGGTGGGTGTCTCGGTTATTTCAGGAGCGGCAGCGGATGTCCGACCGGCTGGAAGACACCAGCCTCCGGCTCAAGGACGAGATGGACTTGTACAAGCGGATGATGGACAAGCTGCGGCAGAACCGGATAGAGTACCACAAGGAGCGTGAGGCCACTCAGGAGGTGCGTCACCTGCGTTCAGGATCACAACTCAGCCACCTGGGTTGGAGGCCTGGGCTCCCCAAGAAACTCATTTAGTAGAGACATTGTGGCATAGCGGACTTGGAGTCAGGAAAACTGGGGTTAGAATTCCACCTTAGACACCAGCATTAAGAGGCAGCCTGGGCAAGTCACTTAACCTCTGTTTGCCTCAGTTTCCTCATCTGTAAAACAAGGTCTCTTCCAGCCCTTTATCTGTGATCTAGTCCTAGGAGGTAAGTAGTGTAAGTGTTGTGATTGCCATTTTTCAGGTAAGGAAATTGAGGCTGAGAAGAAATTCAGGCTGTATCCAGCTCTAAATCTGTGAGCCTAGTAATACTGAGTTGCTCATCTTTTGTGGAACATCAGGTCTTAAGTAGCCAGGGACTTGATTTTTGTCTTATGCCCAGTGCTTGATAGAAGGGAACACAGTAGGTGCTTAATAAGTGCTTGTTATACTGAAATGAACTTGACCTGTTTGGGCCCTCGTTCCTGCAGCTCATTGAGGACCTGAGGAAGGAGCTGGAGCACCTTCAGCTTTACAAACTGGACTGTGAGCGGCCTGGGCGGGGACGAAGTTCCTCTTCCAGCATGAGCGAATTCAATGCCAAGGCCCGGGAAATTGAACTGGAACATGAGATCAAGAGGCTCAAGCAGGTGAGTGAGGGAGGGTGGACTCTGGTGGGTGGGGTGGGGGGGGGGGATAAGTGCATCCACTGCCTAACCTTTCCTTCCAAGGTGGAGCAGAAAGAGGAAGCAGCAGCCACACATAGCAGGAGCCAGGTTACTTTCAGTAGCCTGTCTCGAGCCCCCACCAGAGCCTCACACCAGGCAAAGTGAGAGGAAACTAGGTGGATAGATGGAGAGGCAGACAGATGGATGGAGAAATAGCTGGATAGATGGAGAGGTAGGTAGACGGATGAAGAGATGGAGAAATAGATGAAGGGACAGATAGAGGGATAGATAGATAGATGAATAGATGACACTTTATCCAGTCAGGAGGCTTGAGGGCAGAGGCATCCTTAGGGTGGTCAAGGCTGCTGGTAAAGAAGGGGAGAACTGGGAGTTATTATAAAAGAAAAAATGTATAAAAGGAAAGAAGTCCCTGCTTGGCCCTAGGAGTTATATTAAAAATAAAAAAGACTTGAAAGCACTTATAAACTGTTTCTCATAGTAGAGAAAATTAAGAAAAAGGCAAACTGAGTGCTAAGGAACTCAATGAAAGTAAGGACTGGCAGCCACTCACCTTCTTTCTAGATAACTTTAAGGTTTACAAAGTGCTCTAAAGAAAAGCAGTAGGAAAAATAGAAGATTTGGAATTCGAGGACTTGAGTTTGAATCCTGGCCCTTTCACTTAATGGCTCAGTGACCTAGGGCAAGTCACTTCCTCCCTTGGGTTTCTGTTTCCTCCTCCGGCATTGCTGTGACCTCTCAGGCCCCTTTGCATGGGATCCAGCCCCATGAGGTAGGGAGTTCAAGTATATTTATCCCCATTTTTCAGGTGAGGAAACAGAGGCTGAGGGAGATTTCCGTTTGCCCTATAGCTAGTACGTCGCTGAGCTGGGGATTCAAACTTGTCTCTTGGCTTTATGTCCATTGCTGTCCACTGCCCCAGAAACCTCTCTAGATCCCAGCCCAGCCCCTCCATTATAAGGATGAGAAAACTGAGGCTCCAGAACAGGAGTGAGGACAGAGGTGGAGGTGATCTGCCCAAACTCTCGTAGCAGGTTAAGGGCAGATTTGGGCCTAGAATTCAGATCTCGTCACACCTCGATCTAATGTTCTGTCCTGTTTCTGCTTCCCCCATGCCTTTCACTGATGCTGACCAGTGCGTGAGATCATAAGTCTTTACCTGAAAGGGAAATCAGAAGTCAACTAGTCTCTTCCCTTCATTTTAAAGACAAGACCCTGAGAAATGAAGCCGTTTGCCCAGTCATGCAGGTGGTTAAGTGGAAGAATCGGAACTCGAACTCGGGTCTTATGACTCCCAAGTTCAGTATACTTTTCACTGTTCCACTCCAACCTCCTCAGGAGCCTCGCTAAGCCTACAAGTCGCACAGAAGGTGCCAATCTGCACTGGTAGATGGATTTTCCTCACCTGGGACATCCTTATAATAATGTCACAAGTTCAATTTGTAACTCCATCCCTATGTAGGATAATAGGGAGAATAAATCATACAGAGTTTGAATCTAGCCGTGTTATTCTGAGAAGGCAACTTCTCTTAGCCTCAATTTCTTCATCTGTAAAATGGGAGTAATAATAGTAGCTAAACCTCCTAGGGTAGTTGTCAGGGTCACGTTAGGTAGGGTATGTAAAATGCTTTGTAAACTTCCAAGTTCTATATAAAAGTTGTTATATGGTGGTGGTGTTCTTAACTATCACACACAGTATTATGTGATTTTGAAAAAGAAGCAACATGGTGGTATGGTAGATAGGGAGCTGGCCTCAAGTTAGAAATATCTGGGTTCAAATCCTGCCTGTGACCCAGGGCGAAACTGTCTCCGAGCTCAGTTACTCATCCGTAAAACAAAGGGGTTGGATTAGTTGGGGTCCAGGTTGCTGAGATCCATACAGGAGACATCTGCCTTGGAATCCCACCTCTGACACTTCCCTCCCGAGCCTCAGTTTCCCCATCTGTAAAATGTTGTGCCTTCCTGAGATCTCGATTGTGAGGATCAGATGAGGTGAAATACAGTGGTCTCCCGGTAAACGCCGAAGAGCCGGATAAATCGGAGTGGTGACTGGCGCAGAGTATGTCCACGTTGGTCAGGCCACAGGTTCTGCGCTTTCCAGCACAGGGATTCTTCACCTGGAGTCCTTGACCTTGGATGGGAAAACAATGGCCTCCTTATTTTCACTAGCCTGTAACTGAAATTTATATTTTCTTCATTATGGGTTGGGGCAGCAGACGTGGTTCTGAGAAGGGCTCCCCCGGCTTCACCGGACTGCTGCAGGCATCCAAGGCGCAGTAACAACAAAGAGCCCCTGTTCTGGAGAGAGTCTGGTGGGGAGGCCAGAAGTACAGTTCCATGAGTCTTCTGTCTTTGCGCAGATGGTGTTTTCAGATGACTTCCCCAAAGCACAGCTGGGCACGTTTCCATGGTGTGCTGGGCACGTTCCTTGGCTTAAGCCTCTCCTCTCTGCCTCTGGACACAACCCTTCCCACTCCATGTCATTATGCTGAGCCAGGCAGGGCCCCTGGATCAAAAACTCACTCCACCTGTGCTGAGGCAGCAGCAGAGTAAGGAGAGAGGCCAGTAGTAGCCACTCTATGTCAGAAGCAGGTTCAGACCCTGGGCTTCTTGACTTTAAGGCTGGTGCTGTAGCCATCATGCCATGTGACATATGCTTTCACTTCCCAGGCAAGTGCCTCGACCCTGGCTGGAATCCAGTATGCCCATTCCCTTATAGAAGCTCCCTGGGAGCAGGGACTATTTCTCTCTGATCTCTGTATTATCAGTACCTAGAACGGCACATAGTAGGTGCTTTATGAAATATTGCTTGGTTGAAGGTTACCCCTTCCCAATAGAATATAAACTTCTTGAGGGCAGGGACTTTTCCCCTTTGGTCTCTGTATTATCAGTGCCTGGCATGGCACATAGTAGGTGCTTTATGAAATGTTGATTGGTGGAAGGTTACCCCTTCCCAATAGAATGTAAACTTGAGGGCAGGGACTTTTCCCCTTTGATCTCTGTATTATCAGTGCCTAGCATGGCACATAGTAGGTGCTTTATGAAATACTCTTTGGTTGGTTAATTGAAAGTCACCTTCCTCTCAGTAGACTGTAAACTCCTTGCGGGCAGGGACTTTCATTTCAGTCTACATCCCAAGCCCCAGCTCAGTATCTGATGCATAGTAGGTGCTTACCACTTGTTGATTGATCGACTGATGGCCTCTAAATCTTTTTTTCTTTTTTAATAGGAAAACCAGAAGCTCCGAGATCAGAACGATGACCTGAATGGGCAGATTTTAAGTCTCAGTCTTTATGAAGCAAAAAATCTCTTTGCCACTCAGACCAAGGCCCAGTCTTTGGCAGCAGAGATCGACTCGGCCTCCCGGGATGAGGTGAGGACAGGCTCAGTCCCTGAGTAGCCCAGTGCTTCCCACTGGGTCCTTAAGAAAGGCATTTCTTTTTTTTTTTGTTTTTTGTTTTTGGTTTGTGTTTTTTTTTGTTTTGTTTTGTTTTCGGTTTTTTTCAGGCATTTGGGGTTAAGTGACTTGCCCAGGGTCACACAGCTAGTAAGTGTCAAGTCTGAGGCCAGATTTGAACTCAGGTATTCCTGACTTCAGGGCCAGTGCTCTATCCACTGCACCACCTAGCTGCTCCGGAAAGGCTTTTCTTTAAAAAGAAAAGAAAAAAGCATTTCTAGGTGACCCATGAACCCCTGGACGTGTGTTAGTGCTGTGATTCTGATCTAAGAAACTCTCTTGTTCCTGCAAGGGGCCAGTACTGGCAGATACCACACTTTGCCAAGAAAACTCAAGTTAAAGAGATTCTGAGGCACAGAGTTTTAGAATTAGAGCTGGAAGGGACTTTAGAAGTCATCTTGAACCCCTTCGTCTTACAGGTGAGGAAACTGAGGCCTAGAGAGATTCATAGGACGATAGATTTTAGATTAAAGAGACCTCAGGGACCTTCTTTTTTTCTCTTTTTGGCTAGGCAGTGGGGTTAAGTGACTTGCCCAGGGTGACACAGCTACTAAGGGTCAAGTGTCTGAGACCGGATTTGAACTCAGGTCCTCCTGACTCCAGGGCCAGTGCTGTATCCACTGCACCACCTAGCTGCCCCAACTTAGAGGCCTTCTTGTCCAAACCCTTCCTTTTTAGAGATGGAGAAACAGGCTGGGAGAAGCTAAGGACTTGCCCAAGGTCACACAGTTAGAAAGTGTCAGAGGTGGGATTTGAACCCAGATGCTCCTGTCTCCAAGTCAGCACCACAGTATATTTAACCTGAGTTTTGATAAATAACCACAGGAATTCTGTCTCTACCAGTCTGCTCTATAGCCTAGAAAGTTACTGCCTTCTCTAAATGCTATTCTATTCCTCTTTACCCTACTCCTGATACCTCAAAGTTTTTTTATAAATGCATTCTTCTTTTTTTTTTTTTTGGCTAGGCAGTGGGGTTAAGTGACTTGCCCAGGGCCACACAGCTAGTAAGTGTTATGTGTCTGAGGCCAGATTTGAACTCAGGTCCTCCTGAATCCAGGGCCGGTGCACTCTCCACTGTGCCACCTAACTGCCCCCTGCATTCTTCTTTGTAGTGTTGATTCAGAGTTGGATTTTTTTCTTTTACCCTTTGCCTAGGGAGGGGCTGAAACAACCATCCTCATAAGTTTTGCATCTAAGTAATAATAATTTATTAAGATAATAATAATTAATAATTGCAATGTTTTGGAAATTAATTTTTATTTAAAGATATCTTTTGTTTTGCATCACTGACATCCCTTTCCAGGGATTTTTCTTCCTCTCCCCTAAAACTGAAAAACAAGAGGTAGGCCTCTCCCTACTGGGCCCGTATACTAAACTTGCCATGTCTTGTGGCCCTGGGCAACTCACTTAGTCTCACTGACCCTGTTTGCTCATCTGTGAAATGGAAGGATTAGACCAGATGGCCTTTGAGGTGCTTTCTAGCTCTAAATTTGCTTCCTCAGGCCCCTAAATTGGGGGCCAGTAGCATATTCCCAGCCCCAGCAATGCTGCTTGATGTCACAGCAATGATCCATTCAAGTCTAGGAACATTTTTAGGTTCCTGTTCTTTTCTTTTCTTTTCTTTTCTTTTCTTTTCTTTTCTTTTCTTTTCTTTTTCTTTTTGGTGAGGCAGTCGGGGTTATGTGACTTGCCCAAGGTCACACAGCTAGTAAGTGTTAAGTGTCTGAGTCTGGATTTGAACTCAGGTCCTCCCAACTCCAAGGCCAGAGCTGTCTTCACTGCGCCATCTAGCTGCCCCCATTTTTAGGTTCCTGAAGTAGAATACTTACCCAAAACCACGTGTTTCAGTTTTTAACATAAGAAGACTTTTGACTCCTTTCCCCAAGTTAAAAGGAAACTTCATCCCACCCAGTCAGTCCATTGTGGCTCATACGCAGCTTAATTTTGCTTCAGCTGAGGTCGGTCTGCTTGTGCCAGTCAGAACAGGGGAAGGTCCTTAGCTTGGCTCGCAGAAGGCTGCGTTTTCACTGGGCATCTCTTATCTGTCTCTATCAGCTTATGGAAGCCCTCAAAGAACAGGAGGAGATCAACTACCGACTGAGACAGTATATGGACAAGATCATTCTCGCCATCCTGGACCACAACCCATCAATCCTGGAGATCAAAAATTGAAAGCGGATGTCAGGGTCGAGGTGGGAGTGGGACCAAGGAAGAGGTTGGGAGAGCAGCAGCCATCCGATACTTTCTGCACATGTCACTGGATTTAAGAGTCACTAATACTGTAAATGTCTATACATACAGCTATATGTGTGTATGTGTGTGTGTAATTGGGTATGAAAGAAAATGAGTGTGTATGAATGTTGATAATGAGATGGCGTGCGGTTGATCCTTTAGTCACAAAGGTCTGCTTTGGTTAGCTTTTCATGCACTTTGTTGTACCTTTGCAGGAAAGAGGGTTGGCAGAGGGGATAGGAGGAGATTATTATTTTAATAACAGTATAACTGGAAACTTGTGTTCTAGATATTGGATGAAATGACTACCTCTGGTTGTAAGGGTTTTTTTTAAAAAAGATCTATCTCTATTGTTAGAGGTGCCCCCTCACCTCCTACAGAATGGAGAACAAAACAATGACTTTTTCAGTAACTTGAATACCTAGCAGCCTTGTGATTAGGATTAGTTTGATATCATTCTCCCTTTGCCTTCACCGGTGGCACGTCCTGCCAGGGCACAAATATTTGGGCCAGGAAGAGAAATTGGTCTTTTAGTAGAAAATCATGGAGGAGAAAGTCACTGCTTCAGATCTTTGGTGTGTTTGGGGGTAGAAGGTTTATGACTACCATAATCCCTTGCTGGCAAAGAATGGTTTGTCACTTAATGTCTACCTCCTCCATTTCACACACCATTCATAATGACTAGTGGCTGATTTCTAGGGTGGTAAATGAATGGTTTTGGGTCTCATGAGCATTAAGCAGCTGTTTCTACAACTTAACCCCAGTTTTCAGGGGACTTAGAATTCAAGCTGTTTAACTTCTTTCTGGGTGGACTCTTGGCCTTTATTTTTTAAGGTTTCCCTTGCACTCCTACATTCCTACTACCTCCCCCTTTGTTTCTGTTTCTGTGTGTGTGTGTGTGTGTGTGTGTGTGTGTGTGTTGTGTATATGTGAGTGTATCTTGGTTGTTTATTTAAAAAAATGAAGATACTTAAATTTGTGTTTGGTAGGGAATAGATGTTTGGAAAGAGTAAGGGATGGTGAAGGTGTAAGTCACTCATAGTTGAACTGAAGGCTCTTTTGGGGGTGAGAAGGGTTTTATTCCCAGCAGTTTTCATCCACACCATCACCTTCCATCCCTGGACATCTGAATGGACGGCATCTAGATCTGGAAGCCCATGGGCCATGTCTGTGTGGGGGCTGAAACTAACATCCTCAGAGGTTTTGGATCTAACCAAGAGGAGCTTGCTTACCATTATTTTTAAGTCCCCCCCCCAATATGACCTGGCATGATGATGTCTGTCTGTAATCCCAGCTACCTAGGAGGCAAAGCCTGGCAGAGTTGAGCTGGGGAGTTCTGAGCTGCAGGGTGCTAAGTCAATCGCTTGTCTGCATCACACTTGGCATAAATATAGCGAGCCTCTAGGACTGAGGGCCACCAGCCTCCCTAAGGAAGGGCAAACTGGCCCAAGTGAGAAGCTGAGTTGGTTATCGATAAAATCAGCAGTAGGACTGAGCGTTTAAGTAGCCACTGCCCTTCCAACCCAGACTAGACAGAAAAGACCCATTTTCTTTAAGCCCTACTAGATGTACCTAGCACAATCCTGAAGCCAGGCTGACTCCTCTTGGGATGTGGGGTTTTGCCATCAAAGGAGTTGGATACAAAGTCAGGGTCCTGCACTCTGCTAGGATGTGAAGCTCTTTTGTTCTGAATATTCAAACAGCCCTTTGTTACCTGCACTGAAGAGAAAGAGTGAGGTTGTCTGTGGGACATGACTGGAATAGCCCGGGAGAACTCGGATTGACTTTCATCATTCTCCCAGCACTTGGTGGGGGATTCACACTAAGAGTCTTTTATCTACACTCACCTAGAAACTGAGCTCTTTGACAGTTGGCAACGTCTTCTCCCCCATCCCTAAAATTTTCATATTCGTCTTGAATTTTTTTATCCCTTTGTAATGCATTTCCCCATTTACCTTAATCTAATTAATATATATATGTCATATATATATATATGTATTATATAATATATATGTGTGTGTGTGTATATATATATATGTATATCTTTATTTTTTTCCCTTCAGTTTCTTGTTTTCTTCAGCACTGACATGTGAAAAGGAATGTCTGGGCATGTTGGAAAAGGGCTTGTGGAAGGATTGTAATGAGACTGAGAGGGAGCCATCATGGGAGCAAGGAAAAAAATGGAGTGGGAATGTTTTTTTTCTTATCCCTAATTTAAAAATCTGGTCTGTAAGAGCAGTTATAAGAGCTGGACTTTGTCCTGACACAGGATCTTGGAAGTTTTGTAAGCTGAGTTTTCCCCTAACAGGGAAGACTGACAAAATGCAACTTTTGTTTTATTTAGGGAATAATGAATTAGTCAGCCTCCAACACATACAGGCCTTGTGATCTTGGGCAAATGTCCAGGAGACTCTTGAAGACTGAAGTTACTGAGTAGGCACCTTTCTGCATTGGTAGAGGGAGTTTTGTCACCTGGAGTTCCCCATAGCAGTGACATCATAGATCCATTCCAGAAAGAATTAGCGGGCAGATAAATGGTGCACTGGCCCTGGAGTCAGGAGGACCTGAGTTCAGTTCTGGCTTTAGACACTTGACATTTGCTAGCTGTGTGACCCTGGGCAAGTCACTCAACCCTGATTGACTCACTCCAAAAAAAAAGCCACTCAAATCATATTGACCTGTTAATAGCCTGTGGTCGATCAGTCTTCTGAGGATTCTCAAAGTCCTCAGCAAAGTCATTTCCATAGGTCCACTTGAGCATGGGGTACTCCATGGGAAATCCAGTAATGGAATGGGTATGAAGAGAAGGTTAGATGGTGAGGGGAGAGGATCTGGGAAAAGGAAAATGGAATGAATGAACTGGAAAAGGCAAGGGAAAAAAATCAGAAAGCAAGTGGGGGCGGAGAGGCAGAAATTCAAGAAACAAAACTCCAGGGATGGCAATCATATTTGAATTCAGCAGCAAAATGGAATTAAGTATGTTTTAAGCAAATGAAAGAAAAGGAGGCCAAGAACCCTAGCACATTCAGGCCTACCTAGTGATCTCCCATAGAAAGAGATTAAGAATAGAAGGTTTCAGAAAAATGTCAGTTGACGTATGTTTTTTCTTTTTGTGTTTGTTTTTTGTCCCAAGTCCACTGCCTAAGGGGGGATGCCTAGAAAAATTGTCAGGTGCCTGAGGAGGAATTTGTACCTGGTGCAAAGGAGATCCAGCCTTGTAAACAAACAAGCAAACCAGCTTTCTTGGCCATCTGTCTTTTAGGAGGCACCTGGGCAAGTCTAGTGTTCTTAGCTGTTCCTTCTTTCCCAGGTAGCATCAGGTGCTGCTTTCTCTGGGTCGGTGGCTGTTTGCACAGCTGTTCAAAGCAAATGTTCTTGACATCAGAGAGGCCAAACACTGGTGAGGTTCTCTTTCTCTCTCAACATCTGATTTAAAGGATCAAGTCTTATGTAACACTTACTTAAAGTTAAGTTCCGTGTAGGTGTTTTAATATATGTTTTTTTAATTTTTAAAATCAATTATTGAGGTCTTTTAAAAAATACTTTTAAAGTTTGTCGGAATCAGTGGTAATTAAGCCAGCCTGCTTCATTGAGCCCAGTGGACCAACAAGTCTTGTCTAAACAGTGAACCTTGAGGCAACTGTGGAAGGTGTGTGTGTGTGTGTGTGTGTGTGTGTGTTTGAGAGAGAAAGAGAGAAAGTATGTGTGGAGGGAGAAGGGAAATGAAAGAAAGAAATCAGCTGGCATTTTATCTGTGATGATGATGCATCTTTTTCTTTTCCTTTGAGTCAAGAGGTCCAATCTTTTTGTTTAGTGGGGACTTATTACCTCCATATCTACCTTAAGACCTTTCTTCCTGCTGCTACATCCTCCACGTCTATTTCTTTTAGATGAAGTTTTGGGGCAAAAATTAAAGACTGCCATTCCAGATGGAAATGGATAAAATTATAGTCTTAGAACTGGGAGGGACCTTTGGAAGGACATCCAGTCCAACCCCCTCATTTTACAGATGAGGAAACTGAGGCACTAAAGAGAGGACGTGACGTGCCCAAAGTCACACAGCTAGAAAGTGTTAAAGGCAGTCTGTGAAAAAATTCCCTGGTTATCAGCCCTTCGGTTCGATTGGCTTTTGTATGGAATGTGATGGAAAGCAAGAATTAAGATAGCATAGTGAAAACATGGAAAGAAATCAACTTCTGTTGTTGTATGGGTCCTATTTTTTCATGAGTATTAGAAAGTTGTGGGGAAAACAAATGAGACTTTACAGTTTCCTGAGGGGAGAGGTTTGAATGGGAAAGCTTCTGTAGCCTCTTCCCATTCCTGGTCTAGGATTCTGTTACTGTACTCCATTCCATGCTGGATACCTGGCAGGGAGGCAGGTGGGATGTGAGGAGGCAGGAAGTAGCATACTGCACCTAATGATGATGATGTGATGTTACCTAGCTAAGTTTTGCAAAGTGCTTTATGTATATTATTAAATTTGACCCTCACAAAACACCCTGTGGGGTAGATGCTATTACCAATACCATTTAACAGATGAGGAAGTTGAGGCCCAGAGAAATTTAGAAACTTTATAGAGGTCACAAAGCTAGTTAAGTATCCAAGGCAGGACTTGAACCCACATTTCCCTAATTCCAAGTTTAGCACTCTAGCCACAAGCAGCTCAGCCACTCATCTTTCTGAGTGACCCAGGGAAAGTCATTTCTCTGGGCCTTTCTTCCTCAAGGAAAAAGGTGTGTGTGTGTGAGGGGGAGGGCACCAGATTAACAAATCAACAAGCATATGTGCACACCATGTTAAGAGGCTGAGAATGGATACAAAGACAAAAGTGAAACTGTTTCTACTCTTAGGGAGTTTACTTTCTAATTGAGGAGGTTTAGGTCAGTTTCTTACTGAGAGTTCCCTTTCCTCCCTTGCTTCAGCATAAAGGCACCAATGGGGCTTCTCCCCCTGGTGGTTAGAGAGTGAGTTGTTCACAGGCCCTACAGCTGGTCTCCATTAAATGCCAGCAGCCCCCTCTTTGAGCCCAGATGTGGCTTAATCCCCGGAGAGATGGAATTCAAGCCTGATAGAGTAAAGGCACCCCTCTTTTTCCCTCTGGATCAGCAGGCAGCTTTGAAGAAGTGCATAATTGCCTTTACCTTCACTGAAGGAAATGTATATCCAGTCTGCCTCTTACAGGCACCTGCCCAACTGTAGGAGTTGAGTGATGGGAGTTCTCTGCATGGACTCCCTCCCCTTCCAGTATCAATCCCAGATGATCTTTGGGTGGTCTTTACAATCCATTTTTGACAGGGGCATTGTAGTATAGGGCAGGTCTTTATAACCTGGGATCAAAAGACTGCTCCCCTCCAGTGATATCAAGGAATCAGTCCATGACCTTGGATGGGAAAAATTTACATCTTTATTTCCGTTTTCCTCCAACCCGAAGTTTCCTTCAGTTATGAATGTAGGCAGCAAACATTATTCTGAGGAGTCTATGGACTTCACCAGATAGCCATTGAGGTCCAGGACAAATAAGGTTAAGAGCCTGGATAGAGAGCTGGCCTCAGATCCAGGGAGCCTTGGGTTCAAATCCTACCTCATCAGTGCTGTAGGCTTGTGGTGTCAGACTCGGATAGAAACAGGAGCTACTAATCCATACATTAGGATCCCTGCAGGCAGCAGTTTTAAAATATAATATTACATATATATATAAGTTTTATTTATTTTATGAAATATTTCCCAATTACATTTTAATCTGGTTTGAGCCACACTTGGGAATGTTGTGGGCCATGGGCTTCGTGACTGAGACCTCTCCTCTAGGCAGCAATCCTAGACCGAGTTCTGAGAAGATGCTGAAGCTGCATTGAGAGAGGGACTTTTCTCACCTGGAAGTTCTTTTTTTTTTTTTTTTTTTGGTAAGGCAGTTGAGGTTAAGTGACTTGCCCAAGATCACACAGCTAGTACATGTCAAGTGTTTGCTGTGAAGCTGGATTTCTGGAAGTTCTTTATATCAATGCAGTTGAAATCAGACAAAGGTCTAGTCCCTATCCTTATCTGAACCACTTTTAACAACTTTATGTGATTTTGTAATTTCCTTTTCTTTTTAATTCCCAGCCAAAAGTAGACTTAAGTCACTTTGATATCATCAGTTACCTTGGAAACAATATGAATCAGAGGCGAATCTGTTTTTTTCATGGATTGTGACTTTTTATAGCTTTAGAAGAAGCTGGCATAGCTCTCTAAGGAATTAATGAAGTTCTAGAGAGTTTCAGGTTGTGGCATATTGTGTGTGCTAATGGACAGTGATTTAACTTTGGCAGTCACAGTGCTGGGATAAACTCAGCCTCTAGGATTCCCGGGAGACTGATCATTGCTCCTTTTAACGATGACATAAGTTAAGTGAGCTGTTAGCCAAGGATTAGTCAAATCTCATACATTGCCTTACACCCACAAGGCTTTTCTCCTGGCATGTGGTTTTATTGGCCCAATGATTCAGAAATCTCCTTGGAAAAAGGTAGGACTTCCTCAAAGATGCCTTTAGGACCCAATAGTTGGTGCACAGGAAGGGTCTTTTGAACAGCTTGTCAGGGAATAAACAGAGGTAAATCTGAGTCAACAGGCAAAGGGGAGATAGGAAAGCAGGGAACTTGGGTTTATATATGAGGCAATTAGGTGGCGCCATAGTGCATAGTGTCAGACCTGGAATCAGAAAGACATCTTCGTGAGTTCAAATCTGGCCTCAGACACTAGCAGGGTGACCGTGGGCAAGTCACTTCTCCCTGTGTGCCTCAGTTTCCTCATCTGTCAAATGAGCTGGAGAAGGAAATGGCAAACCACTCCAGTTTCTCTGGCAAGAAAACCCCAAATGGGGTCACAGAGTCAGACATGACTGAAAAATGACCAAATAACAACAACCTGGGTTTTTAGGATCATATATTCAGAGCTCGAAGGGACCTTAAGGGTCACCTAAGTCCAAACCCCTCATTTTATATATAAAGGTCACAGGGATAGTAAACCCCAAAGAGAGGATTTGAACTCAGGTCCTCTGACTCCATCTCAATACTCTTTCCACTGGTTCTGTTGCTTATTAGTTTTCTAAACTTTGGACTGGTCACTTCCTCTCTCTTGTCCTCAGTTTCCTCCTTTGTAAAATGAAAGACTTTGGACTTGCTGACTTCTTAGGTCCCTTCCCACTCTAAATCCTATGATTTTAAATTGAGCTCAGTTCTTCGTTGGCTTACAGAAATTCTCGTTCCCAAAGTCAGCTTGGATTCAGGGGGAAGGAGAATTCTGTCTTTTTCCTTAAACCATACTTGGGAATGGCACTTTCTTCTGCCTTGCTGAGTAAAAAAGTGGGGGCTTCATTTCCTTTGCTACCAAGATTTTCTGGGGGAGGGTAGACTAATGGAAACTTTAATGAGAGCTGC